>NC_053424.1:35338628-35699415 GCF_007990345.1 Gossypium hirsutum
ATATACTCAATACATACTCTTAAAACCAATATACTTATTACACCATACCAAAAATTTCTAAAATCTTATATCATTTATAATACATCTAATTATCCTTTTTCACATTATCAACTCAAATCACATATATTATTACTATAACATCTTTACATTAGACATTGGTGTCAACCATAGTAGCCGATTCTTCCTACTTTGTACCCATGCATCTATTATCCTTAGTTGGTTCAAACACTTCACACACTAGGATTCATCAAATTTTGAACAAGAAATAAAATCTCTAATCCTCAAACTACCATGGCCGAACCTTCATGGAGTTGCTAAGACTCCTCATTTCTACTTCTCACACACTCTCACATCCAAACCCTTTATAAACACCCAAAGTCAACCATCTCCTTACCTCATCACCAAAGACATCAAATACCAACCAAGAACGTAACATTCATGGCCGAATGTCATCTCCATCATTAACAAAGTTTGAACCATGGCTAGGTAGATTTGAACTTACAACTTAAAATATACATGAATCCAAAGAATAACATTAAACATACCTCAATCTAGTTACATGCATGGCCAAACTTCCTCCTAATCCTCCTAGGATTTTCGGTCAAAAGAGGTGAAAAAGGATGAACAAAACCTTCTTTCCTTCCTTTAGCTCACGGCAATGGGGTGTATGCATGAGACCATTATATTATTTTTTCTTTTTTTTCATCACCCTTCCTTTCATTATTTAATTATCATGCTTATTATTTATTTTCCTTACCATACATCACTAACACAACATGTTGGTGACATGTTCCACCCATAGCATGGCCGGCCACTACATATTAGGGAGGGGGAATTTGACATGCAAGTCCCCTTTTCTTCCACATGCACTAATAGGTCCTCATGCATGACCTATCACATTTAAAATTTTCTCATATAAGTCCTATTGACTAAATTCACATGCAATCAACTAAATCGAAGCTTGAAATTTTCACACATTCATGATTACATATCTAGACAATAAACATCACATTCAAACCTTTCGGTGACTCGGTTTAGCGGTCCCGAAACCACTTCCCGACTAGGGTCAATTTGGGCTGTCACAGAAGCAATACTTCAAAATAATAAGAAAAAATATGATAATGATAAACTGGTATCCCCAACATGAATATTCAATAGAATAATAAGTGCTCACAAGGATAAAAAGATAGTGATGTCGATGCATAAATTGTAGTGAATATCTTACCAACTTAACTCTATATTAATCTAAGACTTAAACATGCACATTAGCCACACCTTCCGATAATGGCAATGGAACACAATTGAGAACAAGTGGATAAATTCCACTAATCCTCAAAGCAACTTCCGTTGTCATGCTTGTAGCTTGAATTGTCACTGTACTTTCTAGTGTCAGTGACTGTAATACCACTTCCAAGCTAAAAACATTCAAACACAAAGATAAATAGTAGAAGAAAGATGAATAAAATAACATTCAACCCAGAAAGCTCGACTTGATCTCTCAACT
Organism: Gossypium hirsutum; assembly: GCF_007990345.1. NCBI lineage: Eukaryota > Viridiplantae > Streptophyta > Magnoliopsida > Malvales > Malvaceae > Gossypium > Gossypium hirsutum. The sequence goes on from NC_053424.1 coordinate 35,340,133, forward strand.
CCCTCTTGTGTCACACTCAGGGCTCCTTGTCAAGAGCTAATCTATATCATTCATGTCGGTTCACCCGTAAGAGGTTTAAGCCGCCATCACTGAAAAGCTTGAAAAGATAGGTTGAAGAAGATAATCCCTCTCTCTCATTTTCACGTAAATATTAATTGTTATCCAAATAGCACAGGTGTCCTTTCATCAAAATCATGCTGCCTCTATACGTACAAGTTGTTATACCAGATTGGACAGCTCACACCTTTTATTATTATCTGAAAAACTGTCAGGTATGGCAACAATTCTGGGCACAATCTGAAAAATACTCATACAACGACATGGTACCAAAACATGACAAATTAAGGATAAATAGGCTAAGATCCACTGAGTATAAAATGCAATTTACGAACTAAAATGTAAAATATGTGCTAAAGATAACTAAATGGGTAAAAATAAGTAATAAGTAGGAAGAAAACACATGTTCTTTCTAGTATTATCACACCCCCAAACTTGAATTTTACTTGTCCTAAAGTAAAACAGAAACTAGCAAGGCTACACAATAATTCACTAAGGCAAACGATCATTCTAGTAACTTGAATTACCTAAAATCCTACTGAATGAGTCACATTCATATGACAAAATATTGCATCGATAATATGAAAGTATGAATGAATAAGATTGCAACTTCATGAAAACCATTCATGCTTTAAATCCTAAATTCTATGTACCAATACAACATTTTTTTATAAAACCAATACAACATTTATGTACAATATATGTCTTTTTTGGGGGGGGAATAAGGGATATCATTGCCTTACTGTATCCTGTTCCGAGAAGTAACAAAGAGTGCAACAAACCCCCGGGAGTATGTAATTGCGCCGACACACACCATGCAGTGGCAGCCTTGGCCAGATTCATATTCTAACTTTGGTATTGGAGTATTCCTTCTTAACATTTCATAATACACCCACTTTGGAGTGTCTCTTATTCATAACTATATATAATACAACCAGCTGTAAAAGGCAGATTCATTCAAGATTTAAGGAATGCAACTAGTCATCCATTACTAATGCAACCTAAATCATTAGAGCTAAGGCTTTTTACTTAGAAGATGGATAGAGCAAATAACTACCTCATTAGCTACTCATCCTGTTACTATAGTGGAATTCCTCTAATTTATTTACTTTCATTACACATTCTTACTTAAACCCACCTTTCTAGTCAACAACACGATGGAGCAAAAAGTGGTGCTGACTTACTCGACAATTCTAAGCATGAAGTGCCTACTATCCTTTATTTAATAATAATGAGGCAATATGACTAAATTTGGCTTCAAAGTCCCTAATTTCACTAGAAGATACTCACTATAATCCAAAAAAAAATTGAGTATAGGACATCTCATTTTTAGAAATTAATTTTAAAGCAACCAATCCTAAGCTAAATTCACCTAATCCACTATCACATGTTCTAGCTGTATTAAAGAATTAAGCTCAACATCGAACATCATAAGTAAAGATTTTACTCCTCATAGACAAATAGTACTTAATAGTTACATTGCAGTGGCAAAACATATTTGTAACAGCCCGATTTTGGGGCTAGTCAAAACAGTGGTTTGGGACCATGAATTCGATGTAGAAAAATTCATTTTTATTATATTTTTATGGTCTATAATTTATGGAACTATTCTGTGAAAATCTCGTTCAAAAATTTTGACGTTTGGGCACTCAATTTAGTCAAAAAGACTAAATAGTAAAAAGTACAAAAGTTGAGTTCTGCTTGTTAATGGTGTCCAATTGTTATGAGACTTAAATTAGAGGTCCTTAGTTGGTAATTAGACCATTAGATAAGTTAGTGGACAAAAATGGATATGAATAGGTAAAATTCAAAGTTATGCATTAAGGGCATTTTGGTCATTTGGTAAATAAAAGAATAAAAAGGGAAAATCAAGTTAAAATAGGTGTCCATCTTCTTCACCTTTTCTGGATTTTCAAAGGAGACCATAGCTAGGGTTTCAACTCTCAAGCTTGATTGTAAGTACATCCTAGCCCCGCTTTTAATACTCTTTACATTTTTAAAGTCCTCGTAACCCGATTTACCCATTTCTACCATTATTTTGAAGCAAGTTTGATGTTTAAAAATTTACCCATGTGTGACATGCATGTATTTTGATGTTTGATGGAAGATATTGTATGTTTAAGGTGTAACACCCCGTACCCGAGACCGTTGCCGGAGTCGGACACGAGGGGTTCACAGACTAAATTCGCTTACTATCGCAGTCCATTTTAAAAATTTCCAGGCAGTTGGCTACCTGCGTCACTGTCACCTTAAAAATCATATATCGAGTTTCACAACTCGAAAATCAGTTTCGTAATTTTTCCCTGAAACTAGAATCATATCCCATCTACATATTTTTTTCTAGAATTTTTGGTTGGGCCAATTAGTACAGTTTATTAGTTAAATTCTCCCCTGTTACAGGGTGCGACTACACTGAACTTCATGCATTACGATTTGGATATCTCCCTTCACAGAGCTTCAATACTGATGCCGTTTGTTTCTATAGAAACTAGACTCAGAGAGAAATCTATACATATATGGCATGACTCCTAATTATCTCTGGTTAATTTATAATGAATTTCCAAAGTCGGAACAGGGAATACAGAAACCGTTCTGGCCCTGTCTCACGAGAACCTGAATATCTCTTAACATACTGTCCATATGATCGTTTCGTTACTTTCCTATGAAAATAGATTCATCAAGGTTCGTTTAAATAATTTATTCACTATTTAATTCCATTCCTACTATTTTTAGTGATTTTCCAAATCTACATCACTGCTGCTGTCAGCATCTGCCTTTAAGGTAGACTTTACCTATTTCATAGTTTCCATGATTCAACTAGCCCTTTTAGCATAAATAGCACAAATTATGATAGTGATTAACCATTCCCATGGCCAATCCTGTTAAGCATATCCACACCTCTCAATAACCATATCCATACCAAATGATTATAACATTATGCTCAAACATATATAAAACAATTTTCGCATGGCTATCCAAAATTATACAAATCCAAAGGGTCTATGACCCACAACAAAAAGGGTAGTCCTATACATGCCATTTCAAAGTTCAACCAAAATTGTACCAAAAGGGGGCTTTGATAGTGTGGGAGACTTCGACTTCCAAAAATCCCGAGTCCGATAGCTGACGAGCCAAAATCTATAAAACAGAGAAACAAAGAAACGGAGTAAGCAATTTATGCTTAGTAAGTTTTGAGCAAAGAGTTTAGACACAACCAAAGTATAGCATTCATGTAGCTAAACGGATAATTTCATATGCACAAATTTCAATATCATACTTACTTCACATTACCAACCCTTATGTTCATACACAAAAGATCAACTTAGCCAAAGGCCGGTAGCTCATTTATCAACTGAGCGAATACTTATTTGTAAGGGCTCAACTAATTCAAAGCACATACGAAACATACCTCAATGCTGGGATGTTACAAGCGTATTAACTGAAATTTTTACAGCAAGATCGTTCATTCCCGAATCACGTACCTTTGGAATTTAACCGGATATAGCTACTCGTTCAAATGCCTTCGGGACATAGCCCGGTTATAGTAACTCGCACAAATGCCTTCGGGACTTAACCCGGATTTAGTAACTCGCACCAATGCCTTCGGGCTTAGCCCAGAATTAGTAACTCGCACAAATGCCTTCGGATCTTAGTCCGGATAAGGTCACTTAGCACAAAGCCTTCGGGACTTAGCCCGGACATCATTCGAATAACCATGCACATTTAACAATAAATCATGACACATTCGTATTTCATTTTCATTAGCAAAACTCAAACACAAGACACTTATCACTCTTGCAATTTCGGCTCAATAGCCACACACAAAGAGCATGATTTTGATTTGCTTAAAACATGATCTAATCAAATAATAATTTAAGCTCTATTACTCAAGAACTTACCTCGGATGTTGTCGAACGATTCCGATGGCTATTCGACCACTTTTCCTTCCTTTATCGGATTTAGATCCCCTTTGCTCTTGAGCTTAATTTAAACAAATAAATTCATTTAATATTTTCACTTGGGCAATTCCATTCAATACATGTATGTCATACAATTTAAGTACAATGACCTTGCTCAATACTATTTAAACATCATGCATTACCGAACTTCATCAACACCATCTAACTTCATATAGAAACACATATCGTCCTAGGTCGGTACACAAGTCAAATGCATCATTTAAATTGTCAAAGTCCACAATTTAGTCATATTTCTCTAACATAGTTTCTTCACTTAAACCGAATTAACAAGCCCATATAGTCCTTGGCCGAATGCTATTTAACCCAAGTCATCAAGAATTTCATTATTTAACACCTTAGATATCCATAGCTAAATAGGTTATTTGTACATACATATATATACATAAGTGCATAGATACTATGTTACTAACAATTATTTCCTTGCTTAGCAGCCGAACCAATATACACATTACTTCATATCTACCCGTCACGTTTTCTCTACTTAAACCGAATAAACTTGCACTTAAGGTCCTTGGCCGAACCTCACTAAAACAAGTCAACCAAAATCTTAGTATTTATCTTGTGTATAACCTTATTTACCTTCCAAAAATCGCAAAAACATCAAACTCTTAATGTTTATGTACAAGGCCGAATCTTAACCTGATCCAACCTCCAACTCATTCCTTTCAACAACCAAAACCGAATGCTCAAGCCATCACCGAGATTTCGAAATTTGCCATGGTTTGTGTAAGAAATTTGCTAATTAACTAGAAACAAGTTTAAAACTTAAGAATTTAACACAACATACTAACCTCCCCTTAAGCTCAAGGTGACCGAAACCTCTCTTCTTCCTCCTTTCAAACCGGCCAAGAAGAACCAAAGGATGAAGCCTTTCTTTTTTTTTTTTCTAGTTTCGGCAAAATGGGGGAACAACCACACACTTTTTTTTGTTTTCATCATATTCCCTTTCATTATTTTATTCCCATGGTCCTTATTTTATCATACTTCCCATGAAACACTAACTTAACATGTTTATGACATGTTCTTGCCCATCACACTTGGTCTACCATACTTGTCATGGCCGGCCACTACTAATTAGGGGGGAAATTGACATGCAAGTCCCCCCTTTTTATTTCATGCACTAATAGATCCTTATGCTTTGACCTATCACATTTCAAAATTTTCTCACATAAGTCCTATTTACTAAAATTCACCTACAATTAAACAAAATTCAAATATGAAATTTTCACACATGCATATATACATATAATAAGCATCAAATATGACAGCTAATTATTTTTATGACTCGGTTTAGCGGTCCCGAAACCACTTCTCGACTAGGGTCAATTTTGGGCTGTCACAACTCTCCCCCACTTAAGAAATTTTCGGCCCCAAAAATCTTACCGGTAAATAAGTTTGGGTATCGTTCTTTCATGGCATTCTCGGTTTCCCAAGTAGCTTCTTCGACTCCGTGTTTGAGCCATAACACCTTTACTAACGGAACCCTTTTGTTTCGCAACTCCTTCACTTCACGAGCTAGGATACGCATCGGTTCTTCTTCATAACTCATATCGGCTTGAATTTCAACCTCTGATGGGCTAATTATGTGCGATGGATCAGATCTATAGCGTCGAAGCATCGAAACATGAAAGACGTCGTGAATCTTTTCAAGTTCAGGGGGTAAAATCAATCGATACGCAACTGGACCGACTCGTTCGGATATTTCGTATGGCCCAATGAATCTCGGACTCAACTTGCCCTTACGGCCAAATCTGAGTACCTTTTTCCAAGGCGAAACTTTAAGAAACACTTTATCTCCCACCTGATATTCAATGTCTTTTCGTTTCAAATCCGCATACGATTTCTGACGATCTATGGCTGCCTTCAGACTTTCACGGATTACCTTTACTTTCTGTTCGGCATCTTTAATCAAATCAACTCCGAAAATTTTACTTTCACCGAGCTCGGTCCAAAGCAATGGTGTACGACATTTACGACCGTACAAAGCCTCGTAAGGTGCCATCTTAATACTTGATTGAAAACTATTGTTGTAAGCGAATTCAATCAAAGGTAAATACCGTTCCCATGAACTACTGAACTCGAGGATGCAACATCTCAACATATCCTCAAGTATCTGAATTATCCGTTCGGATTGATCATCGGTTTGGGGGTGAAAAGCAGTGCTAAAATGCAGCTTGGTACCCAAAGCTTCTTGCAATTTCTTCCAAAATCGTGAGGTGAATCTCGGATCTCTATCCGACACGATAGAAATAGGTACCCCGTGTAATCTCACAATCTGAGAAACGTACAATTCAGCTAGTTTATCCAATGAAAAATCCGTACGCACGGGGATAAAGTGAGCCGACTTAGTCAGTCTATCAACAACAACCCAAATCGCATCCTTCTTACTTGCTGACAATGGCAGTCCGGACACAAAGTCCATTGTGACTCGATCCCATTTCCACTCGGGTATCATGATCGGCTGAAGTAATCCTGAAGGCACTTGATGTTCTGCTTTCACTTGTTGACATATTAAACATCTCGAAACAAAGTCGGAGATGTCTCGTTTCATACCATGCCACCAAAACCGACGTTTTAAATCGTTGTACATTTTCGTACTCCCCGGGTGAATTGACATTCGGCTACAATGGGCTTCGTTCACAATCATCGAAATGAGTTTCGAATTTCTTGGAACACACAAACGACTTCTGAACCTCAAACAATCATCATCATCAATTTGAAACTCCGATTCCTTGTTCGGAACACACTCAGCCCGTTTTGCAACCAATTCATCATCGACTTTCTGAGCTTCACGAATTTGATGAATCAATAATGGTTTGGCTTTTAATTCAGCTACTAACACATTGTCGGGTAGAACAGACAAGAGTACATTCATCGCTCGTAAAGCAAACAGTGATTTCCGGCTTAAGGCATCCGCAACCACATTAGCCTTTCCCGGGTGATAGTCAATGACAAGCTCATAATCCTTTAACAACTCGAGCCAACGTCTTTGTCGCAGATTTAAGTCTCTTTGAGTCATCAAATATTTGAGACTTTTGTGATCCGAAAATACATGGCACTTTTCACCAAATAAGTAATGTCGCCATATTTTTAAAGCGAATACGATGGCAGCTAGTTCGAGATCATGGGTCGGATAATTTTTCTCATGTGGCTTTAATTGTCTCGACGCATAGGCCACAACTCAACCTTCTTGCATCAATACGCAACCTAACCCAAGTAGGGACGCATCACTATAAATGACAAACTCTTTGCCTGATTCGGGCTGCACTAGAATTGGAGCTTCGGTCAAATAAGTTTTCAGTTGATCAAAACTTTTCTGACATTTTTCCGTCCATTCGAACTTAACATCTTTTTGAAGTAGCTTTGTCATCGGTGTGGCTATTATCGAGAAACCTTTTACAAACCGTCGGTAGTAACCGGCAAGTCCCAAAAAGCTCCGAACCTCAGTAATATTTCTCGGAGGCTTCCAGTTAAGTATGGCTGAAATTTTGTTCGGGTCAACTCGAATACCCGATGCGGATACCACATGACCCAAGAAGCTAACCTCTCTTAACCAGAACTCACACTTACTGAACTTAGCATATAACTGCTTATCCCGCAAAATTTGCAACACTAGTCTCAGGTGCTCAGCATGTTTGGTCTCATCTCTTGAATAGACCAAGATGTCATCAATGAACACAACTACGAACCGATCCAAATATGGTCTGAAGATCCGATTCATCAACTCCATAAATACTGTAGGGGCATTAGTAAGCCCAAACGGCATCACTAAGAACTCGTAGTGACCATATCTCGTTCTGAAGGCAGTTTTGGGTATGTCCGAATCTCGAATTCGCAACTGATAATAGCCCGATCTCAAATCTATTTTTGAGAACACTGAGGCTCCCTTCAGTTGGTCGAACAAATCATCGATACGCGGTAACGGATATTTGTTCTTTATTGTCACTTTATTCAGCTGACGATAGTCAATGCACAACCTCATGGTTCCGTCCTTCTTTTTCACGAACAATACTGGTGCTCCCCAAGGTGAGAAACTTGGTCGAGCGAAACCTCTATCCGTTAACTCTTGCAACTGAGCTTTCAATTCTTTTAACTCAGTTGGTGCCATACGATACGGAGCTATCGAAATCGGCGTAGTCCCAGGTACAAGCTCAATACCAAACTCTATCTCCCGAACAGGTGGCAAACCCGGTAATTCTTCGGGAAAAACATCCGGGTATTCACAAATTACTGGTACCGACTCAAGTTTCTTTTCTAATTCCTTGTCATCAAGTACATAGCAAGGTATGCTTCGCACCCTTTTCTTACATATTTCTGGGCCAACATTGAGGATATTACAGCTGGCAACCCATCCAAGTCCGTAGACTCAACTCGGATTACTTCGTTATTTGCACACCTCAAATCAATAGTCTTGCTTTTGCAATTAACAACCGCATCATGCACGGTCAACCAATCCAACCCGAGAATAACATCAAATTCATCAAACGGCAAAAGCATCAAGTCCGCCGGAAAACAGGAACCTCGAATCACTAGGGGACATTTCTTACACACTTTGTCGACAAGCACGTAACGACCCAAGGGATTTGACACCCGATTTACGAACTCAGTAGACTCAATAGGTAAAGTCTTACTGGATGCTAAGGTTTCACATATGTAAGAATGAGTAGAACCGGGGTCAATCAAAGCAATTACATTAGTATCAAAGAGAGTAAAAGTACCGGTAATAACATCAGGCGAAGAAGCATCCTCGCGGGCACGTATAGCATAAGCTCTAGCAGGTGCACGAGCCTCGGATCTGGTCGTAGCATCTCTAGATCCTCTCTGACCACCACTAGCATTGCCCGTATTTCTAGATGGTCTACCTCGAGCAGTGGTAGCACCCGGTTTCCCACTCTGATTTACATTCTGTTCAGACAACCTCGGGCAATCTTTAATGAAGTGGTCAACTGATCCGCACTTGTAACAGGAGCGGTCATGGAATCTACAACTCCCCGAATGCCATTTACCGCAATATCAACATTCCGTTCTGTCTCGACGTTCATTCCCAACACTGGCGACCGAAGTGCCTCGTGTACCCACAGGGGTCGATCACGATCTCGTCTAAAAAGGCCCAAAGTGCCTCTAGACCGGCCCACATCATCTTGAAATTTCTTCAATGCCTGTTGAAGAGACTTTCCCGAGGATCTTTTACGAAACTCTCCAGTTCCCACATCAACTTTTTGTTTTTCCTTTCTGAGCTCTTCGGCTTTACAAGCTCGCTCGACAAGTACTACGAACTCTCGTATTTCAAGAATGCTAACGAACATTTTTATATCTTCGTTCAGCCCATCCTCGAAGCGTTTACACATGATAGCCTCGGACGAAACACATTCCCGAGCGTATCTACTAAGTCTAACAAATTTTCGCTCGTAATCAGTAACTGACATAGAACCTTGCTTAAGCTCAAGAAATTCCTTCTGTTTTTGATCAACAAATCTCTGACTAATATACTTTTTTCGAAACTCAGTTTCGAAAAACTCCCAAGTTACTTGCTCTCGGGGCACAACAGAAGTCAGAGTATTCCACCAATAGTAGGCAGAATCACGTAGCAAGGAGATAGTACACTTTAGGCACTCATCGAGTGTGCAAGATAGCTCGTCGAGTACCTGGATAGTGTTGTCCAACCAAAATTCAGCTTGCTCGGCATCATCGCTGTCCGTAGCTTTAAATTCAGTAGCCCCATGTTTTCGGATTCTGTCAACTGGGGGCTTATTTGACCTTATTTGGTCAGTTTCCGAAGGTATTGTAGGTGCGGGGGTGGCATTAGTCGGGAATGGAGGTTGTGGAACAGCCGTATTAGTTCGAATGTATTGGTTGAACCAATCATTCATTACGCTATAGAAAGCTTGTCTAGCTTCATCATTCGGATTGCTAGCAATCGGTTGAGAGTCCGCCGGAGCTGTCCCTTGTGCGGGAGCAGGCGCCACACTCTCAAGATCATCAGCTACCGCTCGGTCGGGATCGGGATCCATTACTATAAATAAACACATTTTCAATTGTCAAAAATCACCACACTATCAAATAATCACAAAATGGCATGTATAGCTAGACCCAAACGTATTACGGTAGTCCTAGAATCGACTAAACCGTGCTCTGATACCAATAAAATTGTAACACCCCGTACCCGAGACCGTTGCCGGAGTCGGACACGAGGGGTTCACAGACTAAATTCGCTTACTATCGCAGTCCATTTTAAAAATTTCCAGGCAGTTGGCTAACTGCGTCACTGTCACCTTAAAAATCATATCTCGAGTTTCACAACTCAAAAATCAGTTTCATAATTTTCCCTGAAACTAGACTCATATTCCCATCTACATATTTTTTTCTAGAATTTTTGGTTGGGCCAATTAGTGCAGTTTATTAGTTAAATTCTCCCCTGTTACAGGGTGCGACTACACTGACATTCATGCATTACGATTTGGATATCTCCCTGCACAGAGCTTCAATACTGATGCTGTTTGTTTCTATAGAAACTAGACTCAGAGAGGAATCTATAAATATATGGCATGACTCCTAATTATCTCTGGTTAATTTATAATGAATTTCCAAAGTTGGAACAGGGAATCCAGAAACCGTTCTGGCCCTATCTCACGAGAACCTGAATATCTCTTAACATACTATCCATATGATCGTTTCGTTACTTTCCTATGAAAATTGATTCATCAAGGTTCGTTTACACAATTTATTCACTATTTAATTACATTCCTACTATTTTTAGTGATTTTCCAAATCTACATCACTGCTGCTGTCAGCATCTGCCTTTAAGGTAGACTTTACCTATTTCATAGTTTCCATGATTCAACTAGCCCTTTTAGCATAAATAGCACAAATTATGATAGTGATTAACCATTCCCATGGCCAATCCTTGTTAAGCATATCCACACCTCACAATAACCATATCCATACCAAATGATTATAACATTATGCTCAAACATATATAAGCCATTTTCGCATGGCTATCCAAAATTATACAAATCCAAAGGGTCCATGACCCACAACAAAAAGGGTAGTCCTATACATGCCATTTCAAAGTTCAACCAAAATTGTACCAAAAGGGGGCTTTGATAGTGTGGGAGACTTCGACTTCCAAAAATCCCGAGTCCGATAGCTGACGAGCCAAAATCTATAAAACAGAGAAACAAAGAAACGGAGTAAGCAATTTATGCTTAGTAAGTTTTGAGCAAAGAGTTTAGACACAACCAAAGTATAGCATTCATGTAGCTAAACGGATAATTTCATATGCACAAATTTTCAATATCATACTTACTTCACATTACCAACCCTTATGTTCATACACAAAAGATCAACTTAGCCAAAGGCCGGTAGCTCATTTATCAACTGAGCGAATACTTATTTGTAAGGGCTCAACTAATTCAAAGCACATACGAAACATACCTCAATGCTGGGATGTTACAAGCGTATTAATTGAAATTTTTACAGCAAGATCGTTCATTCCCGAATCACGTACCTTCAGAATTTAACCGGATATAGCTACTTGTTCAAATGCCTTCGGGACATAGCCCGGTTATAGTAACTCGCACAAATGCCTTCGGGACTTAACCCAGATTTAGTAACTCGCACCAATGCCTTCGGGCTTAGCCCGGAATTAGTAACTCGCACAAATGCCTTCGGATCTTAGTCCGGATATGGTCACTTAGCACAAAGCCTTAAGGACTTAGCGCGGACATCATTCGAATAACCAAGCACATTTAACAATAAATCATGACACATTCGTATTTCATTTTCATTAGCAAAACTCAAACACAAGACACTTATCACTCTTGCAATTTCGGCTCAATAGCCACACACAAAGAGCATGATTTTGATTTGCTTAAAACATGATCTAATCAAATCATAATTTAAGCTCTATTACTCAAGAACTTACCTCGGATGTTGTCGAACGATTCCGATGGCTATTCAACCACTTTTTCCTTCCCTTTATTGGATTTAGATCCCCTTTGCTCTTGAGCTTAATTTAAACAAATAAATTCATTTAATATTTTCACTTGGGCAATTCCATTCAATACATGTATGTCATACAATTTAAGTACAATGACCTTGCTCAATACTATTTAAACATCATGCATTACCGAACTTCATCAACACCATCTAACTTCATATAGAAACACATATCGTCCTAGGTCGGTACACAAGTCAAATGCATCATTTAAATTGTCAAAGTCCACAATTTAGTCATATTTCTCTAACATAGTTTCTTCACTTAAACCGAATTAACAAGCCCATATAGTCCTTGGCCGAATGCTATTTAACCCAAGTCATCAAGAATTTCATTATTTAACACCTTAGATATCCATAGCTAAATAGGTTATTTGTACATACATATATATACATAAGTGCATAGATACTATGTTACTAACAATTATTTCCTTGCTTAGCAGCCGAACCAATATACACATTACTTCATATCTACCCGTCACGTTTTCTCTACTTAAACCGAATAAACTTGCACATAAGGTCCTTGGTCGAACCTCACTAAAACAAGTCAACCAAAATCTTAGTATTTATCTTGTGTATAACCTTATTTACCTTCCAAAAATCGCAAAAACATCAAACTCTTAATGTTTATGTACAAGGCCGAATCTTAACATGATCCAACCTCCAACTCATTCCTTTCAACAACCAAAACTGAATGCTCAAGCCATCACCGAGATTTCAAAATTTTGCCATGGTTTGTGTAAGAAATTTGCTAATTAACTAGAAACAAGTTTAAAACTTAAGAATTTAACACAACATACTAACCTCCCTTAAGCTCAAGGTGACCGAAACCTCTCTTCTTCCTCCTTTCAAACCGGCCAAGAAGAACCAAAGGATGAAGCCTTTCTTTTTTTTTTCTAGTTTCGGCAAAATGGGGGAACAACCACACACTTTTTTTTGTTTTCATCATATTCCCTTTCATTATTTTATTCCCATGGTCCTTATTTTATCATACTTCCCATGAAACACTAACTTAACATGTTTATGACATGTTCTTGCCCATCACACTTGGTCTACCATACTTGTCATGGCCGGCCACTACTAATTGGGGGGAAATTGACATGCAAGTCCCCCCTTTTTATTTCATGCACTAATAGATCCTTATGCTTTGACCTATCACATTTCAAAATTTTCTCACATAAGTCCTATTTACTAAAATTCACCTACAATTAAACAAAATTCAAATATGAAATTTTCACACATGCATATATACATATAATAAGCATCAAATATGACAGCTAATTATTTTTATGACTCGGTTTAGCGGTCCCGAAACCACTTCCCGACTAGGGTCAATTTTGGACTGTCCCATAAGGTGTGATAAACAGCTTTTACTAAGTGATTTTTAGTGAAAATGCACAAAAAGGACTTATTTGTAAAATTTGTAAAAATGGGTAGTAGAAATGTGATTTGATGAAAACCGTGGACTGTTATGAGCATGATTTAGGTTCGGTTAGGCTTGGGTAACAAAGAAAATAGATAGATTTAATTTTATGAGCATAAGGACTAAAATGTATATATGTTAAAGTCTAGGGGCAAAAATGTAATTTTTTCCATAAGTTGATTTTTGGACAGCATTGAGTAATGTGATAATTAAATAAGTTAATTTTGTTATTATAGATCAAGAAAAATGAAGTTCGAACCTTGATCGGGGGAAAAACAAGGTTATTGACGATTAGGTCCAATTCCTACTATTTTGTACCGAGGTAAGTTTGTGTGTAAATAATGCAATGTTATATTATGTATTTAATGCTTAATATCACATAAATTGTATGATTGATTCTATGGAAATATTCAAAAAAGTTTCGACGATGAGAAAAATCCCGGTTGAACATTAGGAATAGTTTAAGATACAAGTGACATGTCACTAGGAAACCATTAGTTATGTGATTTATGTGAATCCGGGTGCTGGTCATGTACGTCCTACTGGTGGCTAAGTAGTTCAGCATGTGCTGCGGATACCTGTAGCTTGTGTAAGCAGCCCGTGTAGCTACGTCTTGACTGACAGCTTGTGTGACAGCCCTAATGTGACCCTAGTCGGGAAGTGGTTTCGGGACCACTAAACCGAGTCATAAAAATAATTAACCGTCATAATTGATGCTCATTATATGTACATGTGCATGTGTGAAAATTTCATGTTTGAATTTTGTTAATTGTAAGTGAATTTTATCAAATAGGACTTATGTGAGAAAATTTAGAAATGTGCTAGGCAAATGCAAAGTGGCCTATTAATGGATATTGTGAAAATGATGGGTTTGCATGTCAATTTACCCAAATTAAGGCATAGTGGCCGGCCATGCTATGAGTGGAAACATGTCACAAACATGTTATGTTAGTGATGTATGTTAGGAACAATAAAATAAGGAGTATGGGTAATAAAGAAATGGAAAAAAGAAAGAATGTGTGTGATTGTTTCTCCCCCCTCCCCATTGCCGTGAATGTAAGGAAGAAAACAAAAAAAAAGTGTCCATCTTTTTTTCATTTCTCTTGGCCGAATGTTCTAAGGAAGAAAGGAAACAAGTTGTGTTCTTTGGTTCTTCTTGGCCGAATTGAGAGGAGGAAGGAAGGAGTGAAGCAATCGGTCATCTTAGGTCGATATTAAGGTAAGGAAGTTGATACTAGTTCTTGAAATCCTAGTTGATTTTGAGTGAGATATCAAGTTATTGTTGGTAACCCATGTTGAAATTGTGATTTTGGAATAAGTAAGGTTTTCAGCTATGGAGATTAATAAGGGTGATGGTTGTGTTTCATGCTAAATCTAGATGAACAATGGTAGTTGCTTACATCTTGATGATTATGAGTTTCTTTCTTGGTTCTACCTTAGATCCATGAAGTATATTTTTATTTGGTGTTGTTGGAAGTATCGGCCATGGTATATCCATAAGTGTGATTTATGCTTATTGCATGGTAGGTAAGATTTATGTTTTGGATATATGTTTAAATTTGGTTATAATCAAATTTGTGATTCGGCTCTTGCACATATATATATATGATTGCACATGATGTATTGATATGACCTATATATTATCTCAAGGTATATACTTACACATGATGGTGCTTCGGTTATGGATTAAATGATGGATGCGTATTGAGTTATAATATGTAATGCATTAGTTAGTAAAATGTATGCCATTTATGTGTGGTATTAAGTATATAATCGGCCTCAACATAGACATGCATATTCGGCCATAGGAAGAAGATTGGTGTTGCATGTATTCAGTTAGAGGCAAGCATATTGATGCTTTTGTCTTGGCTTAGAAAATTCGGCCAAGGGGGAATATTAGCTAAAATGTTGAGTTTGATTCATGATTTCCATATATATATGTGACTCTAATGCCTAAAGTATATATGGGCTAAGTACCTTGAGGTTTTCTTTTGATGTTCGAATGAATTGTATTAAATTGCTTGATGTGATTAAAAATGCATATGACCATTGTGTAGTTGAGCTAGAAGGTGGCCATATGACCAATCAAACTCCTTGTCATATTCGGCCATAAGCTAGCATAATGAGACTTTAATAAGTTAAATTTGTTTGAATTGGCTCAAGAGCTTAGAGGACCACAGTTGGATAAGGGAAAGGAAAAAGTTATCGAATAGCCGCTGAAAACGTTCGACCACATCCGAGGTAAGTTCTTGAGTAATAGAGCTTAAATTATGATTTGATTAGATCATGTTTTAAGCAAATCAAAATCATGCTCTTTGTGTGTGGCTATTGAGCCGAAATTGCAAGAGTGATAAGTGTCTTGTGTTTGAGTTTTGCTAATGAAAATGAAATACGAACGTGTCATGATTTATTGTTAAATGTGCATGGTTATTCGAATGATGTCTGGGCTAAGTCCCGAAGGCTTTGTGCTAAGTGACCATATCTGGACTAAGATCCGAAGGCATTTGTGCGAGATACTAATAAGGCATTGGTGCGAGTTACTAAATCCGGGTTAAGTCCCGAAGGCATTTGTGCGAGTTACTATAACCGGGCTATGTCCCGAAGGCATTTGAACGAGTAGCTATATCCGGTTAAATTTCGAAGGTACGTGATTCGGGAATGAACGATCTTGCTGTAAACATTTCAGTTAATACGCTTGTAACATCCCAACATTGAGGTATGTTTCGTATGTGCTTTGAATTAGTTGAGCCCTTACAAATAAGTATTTGCTCAGTTGATAAATGAGCTACCGGCATTTAGCTAAGTTGATCTTTGTGTATGAATATAAGGGTTGGTAATGTGAAGTAAGTATGATATTGAAAATTTGTGCTTATGAAATTATCTGTTTAGCTACATGAATGCCATACTTTGGTTGTGTCTAAATTCTTTGCTCAAAACTTACAAAGCATTTAATGCTTACTCCGTTTCTTTGATTCTCTGTTTTATAGATTTTGGTTCTTCAGCTATCGGACTCGGGATTTTGAAGTCGAAGTCGCCCACACTATCAAAGCTCCTTTTGGTATACTTTTGGTTGAACTTTGAAATGGCATGTATAGGACTACCCTTTTGTTGTTGGTCATGCACCCTTCGGTTTTGTTTAAATTTGGATAGCCATGCGAAAATGGCTTAAATATACTTTGATCATATCATTATAATCGTTTTGTATGTTGTCCGTCGAGAGGTATGGAAATGTTGGTAACGGTTAGCCATGGGAATGGTTATTCATGATCATTTTTGGAATATGTATGACAATCTCTAGTTGATCCATGGAGGATCATGAAATAGGTAAAGTTTACCTTAAAAATACATGCTGGCAGCAGCAGTAATGTGGATGTGAAAAATTCACTAAAAATAGTAAGAATGGAATTAAATAGTGAATAAATTATGTAATCGAACCTTGATGAATCTATTTTCATAGGAAAGTAACGAAACGTTTATATGAACAGTATATTATGAGATGTTAAAGTTTTCGTGAGACAGGGCCAGAACGGTTTCTGGATCCCCTGATCTGACTTTGGAAATTCATTATAAATTAACCAGATACATTTAGAAGTCATTCCATATATGTAAAGATTCCTCTTTGAGTCTAGTTTCTATAGAAACAAACGGCATCAGTATTGAAGCCCTGTACAGGGAGATATCCAAATCGTAATGCATGAAGGTCAGTGTAGTCGTACCCTGTAACAGGGGAGACTTTAACTAATAAACTGTACTAATTGGCCTGACCAAAAATTCTAGAAAAAAATATGTAGATGGAAATATGAGTCTAGTTTCAGTGAAAAATTACGAAACTGATTTTCGAGTTTTAGAACTGAAGATATGATTTTTAAGGTGACAGTGACACAGTTAGCCAACTGCCTGGAAATTTTTAAAATGAACTGTGCAAGTAAGTGAATGTAGTCTGTGAACCCCTCGTGTCCGACTCCGGCAACGGTCTCGGGTACGGGGTGTTACAATTTTATTGGTATCAGAGCTACGGTTTAGTCGATTCTAGGACTACCGTAATGCGTTGGGTCTAGCTATACATGCTATTTTATGTGATTATTTGATAGTGTGGTGATTTCTGACAATTGAAATGTGTTTATTTATAGTAATGGATCTCGATCCTGACCGAGCGGTAGCTGATGATCTTGAGAGTGTAGCGCCTGCTCCCGCACAAGGGACAGCGCCGGCGGACTCTCAACCTAATGCTAGTAACCCGAATGATGAAGCTAGACAAGCTTTCTATAGCGTGATGAATGATTGGTTCAACCAATACATTCGAACTAATACGGCTGTTCCACAACCTCCATTCCCGACAAATACCACCCCTGCACCTACCATACCTCCGGTAACTGACCAAATAAGGTCAAATAAGCCCCCAGTTGACAGAATCCGAAAACACGGGGCTACTGAATTTAAAGCCACGGACAGCGATGATGCCGAGCAAGCGGAATTTTGGTTGGACAACACTATCCAGGTACTGGATGAGCTATCTTGCACACCCGATGAGTGCCTAAAGTGTGCTATCTCCTTGCTACGTGATTCTGCCTACTATTGGTGGAATACGTTGACTTCTATTGTGCCTAGAGAGCAAGTAACTTGGGAGTTTTTCCAAACCGAGTTTCGAAAGAAGTATATCAGTCAGAGATTCATTGACCAAAAATGGAAGGAATTTCTTGAACTCAAACAAGGTTCCATGTCGGTTACCGACTATGAACGAAAATTTGTGAGGCTTAGCCGGTACGCATGAGAATGCATTTCCTCAGAAGCCGTGATGTGTAAACGTTTCGAGGATGGGTTGAATGACGATATAAAGCTGTATGTAGGCATTTTGGAAATCTGAGAATTTGTGGCACTTGTCGAGCGAGCTTGCAAGGCCGAGGAGCTCAGTATGGAGAAAAGAAAAGCTAAGGTGGGAGCAAAGGAGTTTCGTAAGAGGTCTTCGGGGAAGCCCATCCCACAGTCATCGAAGAAATTTAGAGATGGCTTAGGCCGGTCTAAAGACACTTCAGGCTTTTCTAGACGAGATCGCGATCGACCCCTGTGAGTGCACGAGTCACTTCGGTCGCTAGTGTTGGAAATGATCGTCGAGACAGAGCGGAGTGCCAGTATTGTGGTAAATGGCATTCGGGGAGTTGTAGATTCCATGATCGCTCCTGTTACAAGTGCGGATCAGTTGACCACTTCATTAAAGATTGCCTGAGGTTGTCTGAACAGAATATAAATCAGAGCGGGAAACCGGGTGCTACCACTGGTCGAGGTAGACCATCCAGAAATACGGGCAATGCTAGTGGTGGTCAGAGAGGATCTAGAGATGCTACGACCAGATTTGAGGCTCGTGCTCCTGCTAGGACTTATGCTATACGCGCACGCGAAGATGCTTCCTCGCCAGATGTTATTACGGGTACTTTTACTCTCTTTGATACTAAAGTGATTGCTTTGATTGACCCTGGTTCTACTCATTCTTATATATGCGAAACCTTAGCATCCAGTAAGACTTTACCTATTGAGTCTACTGAGTTCGTAATTCGGGTATCAAATCCCTTGGGTTGTTGTGGATAGACTGACTAAGTCGGCTCACTTTATCCCCGTACGTACGGATTTTTCATTGGATAAACTAGCTGAATTGTATGTTTCTCAGATTGTGAGATTACACGGGGTACCGATTTCTATTGTGTCGGATAGAGATCCGAGATTCACCTCGCGATTTTGGAAGAAATTGCAAGAAGCTTTGGGTACCAAGCTGTACTTTAGCACCGCTTTTCACCCCCAAACCGATGGTCAATCCGAGCGGATAATTCAGATACTTGAGGATATGTTGAGATGTTGCATCCTCGAGTTCAGTGGTTCATGGGAACGGTATTTACCTTTGATTGAATTCGCTTACAACAACAGTTTTCAATCAAGTATTAAGATGGCACCTTACGAGGCTTTGTACGGTCGTAAATGCCGTACACCATTATTTTGGATCGAGCTCGGTGAAAGTAAAATTTTCGGAGTTGATTTGATTAAAGATGCTGAACAGAAAGTAAAAATAATTCGTGAGAGTCTAAAGGCAGCCACAGATCGCCAGAAGTCGTACGCGGACTTGAAATGAAAAGACATTGAGTATCAGGTGGGAGATAAAGTGTTTCTTAAAGTTTCTCCTTGGAAAAAGATACTCAGTTTTGGCCGTAAGGGCAAGTTGAGCCCGAGATTCATTGGGCCGTACGAAATCTCTGAACGAGTAGGTCCAGTTGCGTATAGATTGATTTTGCCCCCTGAACTTGAAAAGATTCACGACGTCTTTCATGTTTCGATGCTTCGACGTTATAGATCCGATCCGTCACACGTGATTAATCCATCAGAAGTTGAAATTCAATCTGACTTGAGTTATGAAGAAGAACCGATTCGTATCCTGGCTCGTGAAGTGAAAGAGTTACGAAACAAAAGGGTTCCATTAGTAAAAGTGTTATGGCTCCAACACGGGATCGAAGAAGCTACTTGGGAAACCGAGAACTCTATGAAAGAACGATACCCAAACCTATTTACCGGTAAGATTTTCGGGGACAAAAATTTCTTAAGTGGGGGAGAGTTGTGACAGCCCTAATGTGACCCTAGTCGGGAAGTGGTTTCGGGACCACTAAACCGAGTCATAAAAATAATTAACCGTCATAATTGATGCTCATTATATGTACATGTGCATGTGTGAAAATTTCATGTTTGAATTTTGTTAATTGTAAGTGAATTTTATCAAATAGGACTTATGTGAGAAAATTTAGAAATGTGCTAGGCAAATGCAAAGTGGCCTATTAATGGATATTGTGAAAATGATGGGTTTGCATGTCAATTTACCCAAATTAAGGCATAGTGGCCGGCCATGCTATGAGTGGAAACATGTCACAAACATGTTATGTTAGTGATGTATGTTAGGAACAATAAAATAAGGAGTATGGGTAATAAAGAAATGGAAAAAAGAAAGAATGTGTGTGATTGTTTCTCCCCCCCCTCCCCATTGCCGTGAATGTAAGGAAGAAAACAAAAAAAAAGTGTCCATCTTTTTTTCATTTCTCTTGGTCGAATGTTCTAAGGAAGAAAGGAAACAAGTTGTGTTCTTTGGTTCTTCTTGGCCGAATTGAGAGGAGGAAGGAAGGAGTGAAGCAATCGGTCATCTTAGGTCGATATTAAGGTAAGGAAGTTGATACTAGTTCTTGAAATCCTAGTTGATTTTGAGTGAGATATCAAGTTATTGTTGGTAACCCATGTTGAAATTGTGATTTTGGAATAAGTAAGGTTTTCGGCTATGGAGATTAATAAGGGTGATGGTTGTGTTTCATGCTAAATCTAGATGAACAATGGTAGTTGCTTACATCTTGATGATTATGAGTTTCTTTCTTGGTTCTACCTTAGATCCATGAAGTATATTTTTATTTGGTGTTGTTGGAAGTATCGGCCATGGTATATCCATAAGTGTGATTTATGCTTATTGCATGGTAGGTAAGATTTATGTTTTGGATATATGTTTAAATTTGGTTATAATCAAATTTGTGATTCGGCTCTTGCACATATATATATATGATTGCACATGATGTATTGATATGACCTATATATTATCTCAAGGTATATACTTACACATGATGGTGCTTCGGTTATGGATTAAATGATGGATGCGTATTGAGTTATAATATGTAATGCATTAGTTAGTAAAATGTATGCCATTTATGTGTGGTATTAAGTATATAATCGGCCTCAACATAGACATGCATATTCGGCCATAGGAAGAAGATTGGTGTTGCATGTATTCGGTTAGAGGCAAGCATATTGATGCTTTTGTCTTGGCTTAGAAAATTCGGCCAAGGGGGAATATTAGCTAAAATGTTGAGTTTGATTCATGATTTCCATATATATATGTGACTCTAATGCCTAAAGTATATATGGGCTAAGTACCTTGAGGTTTTCTTTTGATGTTCGAATGAATTGTATTAAATTGCTTGATGTGATTAAAAATGCATATGACCATTGTGTAGTTGAGCTAGAAGGTGGCCATATGACCAATCAAACTCCTTGTCATATTCGGCCATAAGCTAGCATAATGAGACTTTAATAAGTTAAATTTGTTTGAATTGGCTCAAGAGCTTAGAGGACCACAGTTGGATAAGGGAAAGGAAAAAGTTATCGAATAGCCGCTGAAAACGTTCGACCACATCCGAGGTAAGTTCTTGAGTAATAGAGCTTAAATTATGATTTGATTAGATCATGTTTTAAGCAAATCAAAATCATGCTCTTTGTGTGTGGCTATTGAGCCGAAATTGCAAGAGTGATAAGTGTCTTGTGTTTGAGTTTTGCTAATGAAAATGAAATACGAACGTGTCATGATTTATTGTTAAATGTGCATGGTTATTCGAATGATGTCTGGGCTAAGTCCCGAAGGCTTTGTGCTAAGTGACCATATCTGGACTAAGATCCGAAGGCATTTGTGCGAGATACTAATAAGGCATTGGTGCGAGTTACTAAATCCGGGTTAAGTCCCGAAGGCATTTGTGCGAGTTACTATAACCGGGCTATGTCCCGAAGGCATTTGAACGAGTAGCTATATCCGGTTAAATTCTGAAGTTACGTGATTCGGGAATGAACGATCTTGCTGTAAACATTTCAGTTAATACGCTTGTAACATCCCAACATTGAGGTATGTTTCGTATGTGCTTTGAATTAGTTGAGCCCTTACAAATAAGTATTCGCTCAGTTGATAAATGAGCTACCGGCCTTTAGCTAAGTTGATCTTTGTGTATGAATATAAGGGTTGGTAATGTGAAGTAAGTATGATATTGAAAATTTGTGCTTATGAAATTATCTGTTTAGCTACATGAATGCTATACTTTGGTTGTGTCTAAATTCTTTGCTCAAAACTTACTAAGCATTTAATGCTTACTCCGTTTCTTTGATTCTCTGTTTTATAGATTTTGGTTCTTCAGCTATCGGACTCGGGATTTGGAAGTCGAAGTCGCCCACACTATCAAAGCTCCTTTTGGTATACTTTTGGTTGAATTTTGAAATGTCATGTATAGGACTACCCTTTTGTTGTTGGTCATGCACCCTTCGGTTTTGTGTAAATTTGGATAGCCATGCGAAAATGGCTTAAATATACTTTGATCATAGCATTATAATCGTTTTGTATGTTGTCCGTCGAGAGGTATGGAAATGTTGGTAACGGTTAGCCATGGGAATGGTTATTCATGATCATTTTTGGAATATGTATGACAATCTCTAGTTGATCCATGGAGGATCATGAAATAGGTAAAGTTTACCTTAAAAATAGATGCTGGCAGCAGCAGTGATGTGGATGTGAAAAATTCACTAAAAATAGTAAGAATGGAATTAAATAGTGAATAAATTATGTAATCGAACCTTGATGAATCTATTTTCATAAGAAAGTAACGAAACGTTCATATGAACAGTATATTATGAGATGTTAAAGTTTTCGTGAGACAAGACCAGAATAGTTTTTGGATCCCCTGATCTGACTTTGGAAATTCATTATAAATTAACCAGAGATATTTATAAGTCATGCCATATATTTATAGATTCCTCTTTGAGTCTAGTTTCTATAGAAACAAACGGCATCAGTATTGAAGCCCTGTACAGTGAGATATCCAAATCGTAATGCATGAAGGTCAGTGTAGTCGTACCCTGTAACAGGGGAGAATTTAACTAATAAACTGTACTAATTGGCTTGACCAAAAATTCTATTAAAAAAGATGTAGATGGACATATGAGTCTAGTTTCAGGTAAAAATTACGAAACTTATTTTTGAGTTTTAGAACTCAAGATATGATTTTTAAGGTAACAGTGACACAGTTAGCCAACTGCCTGGAAATTTTTAAAATGAACTGTGCAAGTAAGTGAATGTAGTCTGTGAATCCCTCGTGTCCGACTCCGGCAACGGTCTCGGGTACGGGGTGTTACAGCTTGTGTGAGCAAGCCCGTGATTAGCTCGTGTGCGAGCCTTATGTATTATGAGATATGAGGTAGCATTGGCTACATATGTGGCACTAATATGCAAGACTTTCCTTGTATCTGATAATATTCCAAGTGTTCAATGGGTAATCCGAAGAGTATGTCAAAGATGAAAAAGTGTGCAACCATGTTATGAGTTGGTACAAGTATGTATGTAACACTCATGAGTATGGACTTTAGTATGAGATGAACTGGTAAGAATGCTAATGAGTAAGCTAAACCAAAGATACTTGATGATAATTATGCTAATTTATGTTGAGTAGTTAATGATTAATGTATGATTTATGTTGCTTATTATTTGCATGCAAACTTACTAAGCTTTAAAAGCTTACTCCCCTTTTCTTTCCCTTCCTTATAGTGTCGCCAAGCTAACTCGGAGATCAAGGAACGTCAAAACTCAATTCACACTATCAAACGATTGTTTTGGGTATACTTCATTTCAATATTTTGAGTATAGCATGTATAGGGACTTGGTCATTTTGTTACGTGTCATATTGGTTTAGACAAATGTGTTGGCATTGTGGTTAATGATTCATTTTGTTTATGGCCATTGGAAGTTGGCTAATATTATTCTTATTGGTCATTGGTATATTTATGTGATGATGCCTATCATGAGATGAATTTGGCATGAATGGAAAAGAAAGTATGTGATGTTTAGGCATGATAAATGTTAGTATGTGCAAATGATGTATTGATATTTTGTTTATGGTTGATTTGGTTTTATTTATATGCTTGGACTGGTGTTGCGTGTTATAGAGTAGGTTTGTAACGCCCCAATTTTTGGGATTTTTGGGATTTCTATAATTTTCAACGAATTTTAGAAATACTGTGTTTCCACTGTCTGGTGTGGGTTTGAGTATGTTGGTGGGCCTTTAAAAGGCCCAAGAGTAAATTTAATTCGAGGCAATTCCTGAATTTTAATTTTGGAAAGAGAGGGTTCTGGCGATATGGGCTTTTAAAATTGAGGTGGTAAAATAGGATACAAAAAGATCTGTGGTAAAGTGGCATGTGACACCACCTAGGTGTTTGGGGAGTGACGTGTGGATGATTAGGGGGAGCCAGAGTTCAAGTCACAAGGTAAGAGTGTTGTTACTTTTATTTTTGTGTGCATATGCCAGGCATGTGATAGAGCTTAAGTGGAAATTCGGCTAGGGCTTTAGGAAGGATGGGCCGTGGGTCTAAATGGCCATTAGGGCAAGCTTTATTTTCTTTTTGTTTTGCCGAATTAGGGTTAGTCACCTAGAGCCTTCACTTTCATTCTATTCTCTTCTCAGTGTTGGAAAAAGCCGAAGAACGCAAAGTTAGATCTCCTGAGTGTTGAATTCCTCCTTCTCTTCTCCTCTCTTCTTCTGTTTTCTTTTTCTCCTTCTTTTGTTCTCTGGCCGAAACATTCCTACCATTCTACTCATCTCCTCTTTCATTCCCATTCTTTTCTAAACCTCTATAGCCGATTGCCATAAAAGCCGAAATCCCGAAAGTTATTTTTTGTGCCAATTTCTTCTAGTCAAAATCATCCTATTTTCTTTATCTGTTTTGGTTGATTTTCACATCCTCTAAACCTTAACCCCTGTCGGCAATACCACTGCAAAAACCACCATACCAAATCCTCTTCCTCTTCACAGTTTCAAAAGCCGAAAACACCATAGTTTTTAGGGACATATAGCCGAATCTTTAGATCTCTAAGATTTGATTTCTACTAGTGTTTAAGGGCTGGATCTACATTAGATATGAGTAGAAACTGAAGTGGAATCATTTTGGCTGAAAGAACCTAAGGTAGGTACTCAGATCTATTCTTTATTTCGGGTTTTAGAAAAGCCAAAATCCCTAAAGGCATAGGGAGGCTGTCGATTGGAACTTAAGGCTCTAAGGGTTGTAACAATTGACTTTTTTTGGTGTTAGTGTGATACAGAGGGTACCGATCGAAGGCTTGGACAAGTGGAACAACTAGATTTAGATCTAATCTCTAGTTTTGGCAAAGGTAGGATCTTAAGGGCCATAGGTAGTGATGGCCGATTATGGTAAGTAAGTTTATGATGGTTGCCATTGTATTTTGGATCTGATATGTTTAGTGACAATTGTAGGATATCGTGGGAGATTTCGGTAGCAGTTCTCGCGAATCAGGTATGTAAACGACACCCACTCATAGACTAGATCGGTAAAAGCCAAAAAGCCGAAATGCCGA
Organism: Gossypium hirsutum; assembly: GCF_007990345.1. Lineage (NCBI taxonomy): Eukaryota > Viridiplantae > Streptophyta > Magnoliopsida > Malvales > Malvaceae > Gossypium > Gossypium hirsutum. The sequence goes on from NC_053424.1 coordinate 35,365,784, forward strand.
AAGGTTGGCATTTTGTGAACTTGCGAGCGTGCGAGCATTTGTGGGATGGTTTAGTTGTTAATTTTGGTAATTAAAAGCGGTATGATTGCAGAGTGCGCAATTTCGTGCACTTCGGTATATTTGGGCTTAATGGGCTGAAATCGGGTTAATGGGCCAACGGGCCCAATTTGGTAAAAACGTTCGGTAAGTGTTTCTGTTAATGTGTTAATGGCTGTAATATGAGTGTAAACCCTAAAATAGTTAAATTTATTAAAATACCCCTAACTATAAAAATTACCATTATACCCCTAGGTGCAAAATTACCATTATACCCCTAGGGTTAATTTTGACTGAAATGCATGATTTTTTGATTCTGTTTGTTGTATGCCATGACATGTATATCTGTTGCATGGAATATGGGTTATATTGATAAAGGAAGCATCCTGGTGGCTCTGCCACAAATATCTGATCTAGTGGCTCTGCCACAAATATCTGTTTCTGGTGGCTCTGCCACAATATCTGTATCTGGTGACTCTATCACAATATCTATTCTGGCAGCCATGCTGCAAATTTTGTGACGTGTAGCGGGTGGGTGGGTCGAGTAGTCTCCCCACATGATGTAAGGCTGGCAGGAGGTGTATACAGATGGATATGGGTTGGGTTTTCTCCATACAAGATATATATGTTCTGTTTCTATTATGGGCCTATGGGCTTCATTCTGAATTTTGTATAGGGCTAAGGCCCAACTTAATCTATTTCTGTGGTTTGAACTGATCTGGACTATGGTTGGGCTATTTTACACACTGAGTTTTCCAAACTCACCCCTTAATTTTATCTGTGCAGGTAACCCCCAACCATAGTGGACTTGGAGCTGAGAGGGATTCGAAGTGGCCATATGTTTTGCAAGCTCAATTTCCTTCTTATGACTGGATTAGTTTCATTTACTTTAATTGCTTTGGGTTTTAAGTTGTAATAAGGCCGCTTTAATTATTTTTAATTTCTTTAGTATGACTATTAGCTTAGGCATGATATGGATTTAAATGTTTGAAATTGAATAGCTCTAGGGTGCGTTTTTAAAAGAGATTACCTGATTTTAAAATATCGTGAAACAAGACAAAGCTTCCGAAATGAAAAACGTTTTAAAAAATTAATAAGTGTTTTCAAAAGCTTAAAATGAAATGGTTTTTTCGTGAACAATCATTCAGTTAAAGTGTGGCAATGGTTGTGTGCATGTCTAGGAGTGGATCCATGGAGAGATTGGTACTTAAGCAGTCTAATAGACTCACCTCCTTTTTTTCCGGCATCCTACCTGGTGCACAGCTTCCATTCACTTTAATCTATAACGAAAAACCCTTAAATCACTAAGAAAGATTTTAGATAAGCATGACCTATACAGTAACGCTTCAATGTGACACATCGAATTCGGCCGTAACGTCTGGGCCGGGTTTAGAGCGTTACATTTAGTGGTATCAGAGCCAAGTTGCAACAACTCGGCTGTGGAATGGGTTTCAAAAAAAAGTTTTAGATTTTCTTCCTACAAATAAATGATTTCAAGGGTACCATATCCAGTTTTCTAAAATTTGATTCAGAGTGGGTGGCGCACCGAATCTCTAGCCCAAGTCTGTAAGTATCATTTTGAATTTTCTGAATATTTCTGAATAATCAGCTATATGCCTGTACGAAAACCTTATTATGATACTCTAGTTAGGGTGATGATGGAACTGTAGAAAATTTTGGATAAGAAGACTAAAGACTGTAGCTAGGCTACGATTTCGCGAAAACCAAAACTCTGAATTACTGTCTGTTCATAAAACATCTGTAATAAACGCTGTAATATTTAATTGATACATAAAATTCGTAATCAGATAATACGACATGAGTACGAGAGCAGCTTGTGGAAGGGGCCGTGGACGTGGCCGAGGTAGTACACGGGCTGGGTCTTCGTCTTCAGGACATATGTCGGCGACAGATGCACCGGTACCACCTGCAACAGAAATAGAGTCTCATGATTGAGGTGCCAGGGATGACGCTCTATCTTAGGTAATGCTGCGTGTTTTGGAAAGGGTTGCCGAGGCAAGTACAGGTAACGGAATTCGATGATCTATTTCCGAGCAACTCTGGGCTAACGGGGTGGAGATCTTTAGGGGCGTATCTGATGTAGCCCCGAACGTGGCTGAGTATTGGTTAGAGGCTACAGAATGGATTATGGATGACTTAGACTGTTCCGTAGAGCAGAAGCTGAAGGGAGCCATATTATTGCTACAGGATGAGGCTTATCAGTGGTGGCTCACTGTGAGAGATGGGACCCCTGCTGACAGGGTGACTTGGGAGCTGTTTAAGACGGTCTTCAAGGGAAAGTATGTTGGGGCAAGTTATGTGGACCCTCAAAAGATTGAAACGATTCTGGAGTGGAAGCCACCTAGGAAGGTGTCAGAATTTAGAGTTTCCCGGGTTTGGCAGGGTATTACAGAAGGTTTGTGGAAGGTTATCCTGTGTTAGCAGCACCTTTGATAAAGCTTATAAGGAAAGGAGCACCGTTTGTTTTGACCGAGAAGCAACAGGAAGCTTTTGAGAGGTTGAAGGAAGTTCTCACTGAGGCACCAGTATTAATTCAGCCGGAGTTTGGGAAGGATTTTACCGCGTATAGTGACGATCACATGTGGGTTTGGGTTGTGTGTTGATGCAGGAGGGTAAGGTGGTTGCTTATGCATCACGATAGCTTAAGCCTCACGAGGTAAACTATCCTACTCACAACCTTGAATTGGCAGTAGTAATCTTTGCACTTAAGATTTAGAGACACTACTTGTACGGAGAAAGGTGTGTCATATACATGGATCATAAGAGTCTCAAGTACTTGGCAACGGAGATGGATAGAGTTGCTTAAGGATTATGACTGTTCAATTGAGTATCACCTAGGCAAGGCTAATGTGGTAGCCGACGCCCTAAGCTGTAGAGCTGTATTTGATCTAAGAGCAATGTTTGCTCGTTTGAGTCTGTATGATGATGGTAGTCTGTTGGCTGAGTTGTAAATAAGGCCAGCCTGGGTGGATCAGATTAAGGAAAAGCATTTGAAGGATGAGACTTTATTTTCTCGATTCCAACAAGTTAAGAAAGGGGAAACTTCTGAGTTTGGATTGAATAATTAAGGAGTTTTGTGTTTCTGAAGGAGAGTTTGCGTTCCGAAGGACTCTGACTTAACGCAGTCAATACTGAAAGAAGGTCATAGAAGACTTTGTGCTATGCATCCTGGAGGGAATAAGTTGTATCACGACTTGCGAGAATTGTATTGGTGGCCTGGGCTCAAGTGAGAAGTAATGGAGTTTGTGGGGAAATGCCTGACATGCCAGCAGGTGAAAGTTGAACATCAACTACCTTCCGGAGTTTTGCAGCCTGTAAAAATACCACTTTGGAAATGGGAGAGGGTAACCATGGAATTTGTGAATGGGCTACCCTTGACACCAATGAAGAAGGACTCGGTTTGGGTGATTGTGGATAGGTTGACCAAGTCTGCTCATTTCATACCTGTCCGCATTGACTATTCACTTTAGAAGTTAGCCAAATTGTACATGGCGGAGATTGTGCGACTTCATAGAGTGTCGGTATCGATTATTTCTGATCGATATCCTAGGTTCACATCTCGGTTCTGGAAAAAGTTGTATGAGGCACTAGGAACGCGATTGAACTTTAGCACGGCTTTTCATCCTCAAACGAATGGTTAGTCGGAAAGGGTTATTTAGATTTTGGAAGACATGTTGAGGGGATGCGTTATCGACTTCCGAGGTTGTTAGGAGGATTACTTGTCGTTGGCAGAGTTTGTGTATAACAATAGTTATCAGACGAGTATCCAAATGGCACCATATGAAGCGCTGTATGGACGTTGGTGTCATACACCTAGTTGTTGGACCGAACTGGGGGAACGACAGGTTCTTGGACCTGCGTTGGTAGCGAATACTGAGGATAAGGTTAGAATAATCAGAGATCAGTTAAAGGAAGCATTTGATAGGCAAAAGTCGTATGCAGATTTGAAGCATAAGGAGATTGAGTATTCAGTGGGTGAGATGGTCTTCTTGAAGGTTTCAACTTGGAAGAAGATATTAAGGTTTGGTAAGAAGAGCAATTTGAGTCCGCGGTTCATTGGGCCTTATCGGGTTTTTAAGCGAGTAGGTCCTATGGCTTACCAATTGGAATTACCTCCGGAGTTAGACAGGATTCACGGAAGAGCCTGTGCAGATACTGGATCGTGATGTTAAGGTTCTAAGAAGGAAGTCAGTTCCCTTGGTAAAAAGTGCTTTGGAGTAATCATGGCAGAGAGGAAGCTACTTGGGAGCCAGAAGAGGCGATGCGACAACAATACACTCATCTGTTTGAATCAGGTAAATTTCGAGGACGAAATTTCTTTAAGGAGGGTAGAGTTGTAACGCCCCAATTTTCGGGATTTTCGTGATTTCTGTAATTTTCAATGAATTTTAAAAATATTGTGTTTCCACTATCTGGTGTGGGTCTGAGTATGTTGGTGGGCCTTTAAAAGGCCCAAGAGTAAATTTAATTCGAGGCAATTCGTGAATTTTAATTTTGGAGAGAGAGGGTTCTGGCGATATGGGATTTTAAAATTGAGGTGGTAAAATAGGACACAAAAAGATCTGTGGTAAAGTGGCATGTGGCGCCACCTAGGTGTTTGAGGAGTGACGTGTGGATGATTAGGGGGAGCCATAGTTCAAGTCACAAGGTAAGCGTGTTGTTACTTTTATTTTTGTGTGCATATGCCGGGCATGTGATAGAGCTTAAGTGGAAATTCGGCTAGGGCTTTAGGAAGGTTGGGCCGTGGGTCTGAATGGCCATTAGGGCAAGCTTTATTTTCTTTTTGTTTTGCCGAATTAGGGTTAGCCACCTAGAGCCTTCACTTTTATTCTATTCTTTTATCAGTGTCGCGAAAAACCGAAGAACACAAAGTTAGATCTCCTGAGTGTTGAATTCTTCCTTCTCTTCTCCTCTCTTCTTCTGTTTTCTTTTTCTCCTTCTTTTGTTCTCTGGCCGAAACATTCCTACCATTCTACTCATCTCCTCTTTCATTCCCATTCTTTTCTAAACCTCTATAGCCGATTACCATAAAAGCCGAAATCCCGAAAGTTGTTTCTTGTGCCAATTTCTTCTAGTTAAAATCCTCCTATTTTATTCATCTGTTTTGGTTGAATTTCACATCCTCTAAACCTCAACTCCTGTCGGCAATACCACTGCAAAAACCACCATACCAAATCCTCTTCCTCTTCACAGTTCCAAAAGCTAAAAACACCATAGTTTTTAGGATCATATAGCCGAATCTTTAGATCTCCAAGATTCGATTTCTACTAGTGTTTAAAGGCTGGATCTGCATTAGATCTGAGTAGAAACTGAAGTGGAATCTTTTTGGTTGAAAGAACCTGAGGTAGGTGCTCAGATCTATTCTTTATTTCGGGTATTAGAAAAGCCAAAATTCCTAAAGGCATAGGGAGGCTGTCGATTGGAGCTTAAAGCTCTAAGGGTTATAAAAATTGATTTGTTTTGGTGTTAGTGTGATCCAGAGGCTGCTGATCGAAGGCTTGGACAAGTGGAATGACTAGATCTAGATCTAGTCTCTAGTTTTGGCAAAGGTAGGATCTCCAGGGCCATAGGTAGTGATGGCCGATTATGGTAAGTAAGTTTATGATGGTTGCCATTGTATTTTGGATCTGATATGTCTAGTGACGATTGTAGGATATCGTGGGAGATTTCGGTAGCATTTGTCGCGAATCAGGTGTGTAAACGACACCCACTAATAGACTAGATTAGTAAAAGCTGAAAAGCCGAAATGCCGAAAAGCCGGCATTTTGTAAACTTGCGACCGTGCGAGCGCTCGTGGGATGGTTTGGTTGTTAATTTTGGTAATCACAAGTGGTATGATTGCAGAGTTCGTAATTTCGTGCACTTCGGTATATTTGGGCTTAATGGGCCGAAATCGGGTTAATGGGCCAACGGGCCCAATTCGGTAAAAATGCTCGGTAAGTGTTTCTGTTAATGTGTTAATGGCTGTAATATGAGTGTAAACCCTAAAATAGTTAAATTTACTAAAATACCCCTAACTATGAAAATTACCATTATAGCCCTTGGTGCAAAATTACCATTATAACCCTAGGATTAATTTTGACTGAAATGCGTGATATTCTGATTCTGTTTGTTGTATGCCATGACATGTATATCTGTTGCATGGGATATGGGTTATATTGATGGAGGAAGCGTTCTGGTGGCTCTGCCACAAATATCTGTTTTTGGTGGCTCTACCACAATATCTGTTTCTGGTGACTCTGTCACAATATCTGTTCTGGCAGCCATACTGCAAAATTTGTGACGTGTAGTGGATGGGTGGGTCGAGTAGTCTCCCTACATGGTGTAAGGTTGGCACAGGGATGTATACGGATGGATATGAGTTGGGTTTTCTGCATACAAGATATATCTGTTCTGTTTCTGTTATTGGCCTATGGGCTTCATTCTGAATTCTGTATAGGGCTAAGGCCCAACTTAATCTGTTTCTGTGGTTTGAACTGATCTGGACTATGGTTGGGTTATTTTACACACTGAGTTTTCCAAACTCACCCCTTAATTTTACCTTTGCAGGTAACCCCCAACCATAGTGGACTTGGAGCTGAGAGGGATTCGGAGTGGCCACATGTTTTGCAAGCTCAATTTCCTTCTTATGACTGGATTAGTTTCATTTACTTTAATTGCTTTGGGTTTTAAGTTGTAATAAGGCCGCTTTAATTATTTTTAATTTCTTTAGTATGATTATTAGCTTAGGCATGATATGGATTTAAATGTTTGAACTTGAATAGCTCTAGGGCGCGTTTTTAAAAGAGATTACCTAATTTCAAGATATCGTGAAACAAGACAAAGCTTCCGAAATGAAAACGTTTTCAAAAATTAATAAGTGTTTTGAAAGGCTTAAAATGAAATGGTTTTTTTCGTGAACAATCATTCAGTTAAAGTGTGGCAATGGTTGTGTGCATGTCTAGGCGTGGATCCGTGGAGAGCTTGGTACTTAAGCAGTCTAATAGACTCACCTCATCTTTTTCCAGCATCTTACCTGGTGCACAGCTTCTATTCACTTTAATCTATAACGAAAATACCCTTAAATCACTAAGAAAGATTTTAGATAAGACATGACCTATACAGTAACGCTTCAATGTGACACACCAGATTCGACCGTAATGTCTGGGCCGGATTTCGGGTGTTACAAGGTTGGTCCAAGTAAGGGTGGCAAAATGGCTTGGTAAATAGCCTTATTTTGTCCACACAGGCAGAGACACGACTGTGCGTCTCAGCCGTGTAAAGGACACGGCCCAGGGACATGGGCTGTGAAGTCTGCACCTATTTTACGAAAAATTATGAAAATTAAATCGTCCACATGGGCTAAGCACACGGGCGTGTGACTTGGCCATGTGACTTCAATTTGTTGATAACGTCATAAACAGAGAGTTACACGGGTTAGGAACACAGGTGTGTGTGACCACACGGCCTACCCACACGGGCGTATCCCAAGCCATAAGGGTGTGTGACCCTGTTTTGATGAAAACTTTTCTAAGGGTTGTAGAATTTTCAAAAATTCTTGGTTTAGTCTCAAACAACCTCTAATGCATGTTTAGGGCCTCGAAGGCTTGTTTAAGGGACGATATCAATGTTTTCAAAAAGTTTAAAATTTGAGTGGAAATTCATGTTCTGGTTTTGAATGTTTGTTTGACTATAAGTCTGGTAATGCCTCGTACCCGGTTCTGGCGTCGAATACGGGTAAGGGATGTTACAATATTTAACTATACAAAAATGAACATACATAATAAATATAAAATGCAACCTAAATGCACAACACACCCCTAAACCGAAGGGATGCATTGTCCTCAATGCATGACTAAATGTATAAGAAAACAACCAAAAAAGAAATTTGTGCAACAAACATCATGGCAGAAGAAATGAAATGCAAGATGCATGAAAGAAATAGAAAAGTTAGTTGGCTTGGACTAGTATATAGGTATTTCATTCTACCTGACGAGTGGATTTACGGGTACTAACTTTATACTGCCACTTCCTCTTTTTGGGGTTCATTTCTTCCTCCTCCCAATCAGTTTCTGTGAGCTCATTGATCAGACGATCAATGTCACATTCCTGTGCAGTTACAGAAGCTAGTGGTGAAGGTGGAACAGGGTCCTTACCTTTGGTGGTGGTAGTTCAGCATAAATGAAATGTGCTAAGGAAGCTACGTGACATGGAGGAGAGAAGAAAAGAAATTAAGAAGATTTTTGGGGGAAAAATTTGAAGTGCCCTAGCCGTTAAACAAAAAGTTTAGATTCTCTTCCATGGGCTCCCCAAGTAATAGAATGGACCCAACTATAAAAAAAACAAAAACAAATCTCTCCGTTGGATTTCTTTTTCCTGGTCAACCCATATTACCTCTTACCACGTTATCCATTTACCCAGTTTGTTGTAATGCTATGGCAAATTCCTCTTAATATTAGAACTGCTAAGTTCACATTCTTTATTTTGTCTCTAGAAATCATAGAAAACTACTCAAAAATAAAAACAGGAATGGAAATGGAAATGATATTATATGAATACTAAAAATAAAATTAAAGTAAAGAAATTAAAAAAAAGAATGATAAAAGAAATTGTTAGCTCAAACATCTCGAAGGTTAATGAAGTGCTTGTCTCGATCCATATAGGCACCCTACTATTGCTTTAAACGTTGCCCATTAACTTTAAATGTGACCTTCGTTTTCAAGTCTTTGATGTTAACAACTTCATGAGGATATACTTGGGCTACTTCAAAAGGACCTGACTAGTAAGATTTTAATTTACCAGGGAAAAATTTGAGCCTAGAGTTGAATAATAACACTTGTTGTCTTGATCTAAGTTGTCTTGGCATAATTCATTTGCCGTGCCAATGCTTGAAGTCTCTTCAAAAATTGAGAATCTCAATGATGTATTGTCGTTTATTTCTTTTTTACCTTGGCATAATTCTTTTGCCGTGCCAACGCTTGGTCTTTTCCTTGTAAAACATATCATTCTCATATGCTTGTGCTCGAAACTCCTTCATTTCATTCAATTTTAACAACCTTTTATGGCCAACAGTGACCCAGTCCATGTTCAGCTTCTTAATAGCCCAAAATTTTTTGTGCTCAAGTTCAACAAGAAGGTGACATGGCTTGCCATAGACAAGCTTAAAAGGTAACATCCCCCACGGTGTTCTATATACAGTACGATAGGCCCACAAAGCTTTATCCAATTTGGTAGACCAATCTTTATGAGTAGGATTCACCATTTTTTCTAAAAAAAATTTAATTTCTCTACCAGAAATTTCAGCTTGTCCATTTGTTTTGGTGTGATATATTGTGGCAATCTTATGTTTCATCTTATATCGATGCAAAGCATTAGCTACTAACTTGGAATCAAAATGAGACCCCTCATCACCAATAATGGCTTTAGGTGTACCAAATCTTGTGAAAATGTTCTTGTGTAAAAACTTCATTACTAACCTTGCATCATTAGTAGGAAGTGCAATAGCCTAGACCCACTTAGATACATAGTCCATTACTAACAATATGTACAATTTTGCCCACTGACGGTGGAACTGGACCCATAAAGTCTACTCCCTATACATCAAAAAACTCAATCGCCAGTATACTTTGCAATGACATTTCGTGTCTCCTAGATAAATTTCCAATTCTCTGACAATGGTTGCATGACTGATAGAATTCATGAGCATCCTTGAACAAACTTGGCCAATAAAATCCTAACTAAAGTACTTTGGTAGCAGTTCTTATCCCCCCAAAATGTCCTCCGTGCGGAGCTGAATGACAATACTGCAGAATGCTATGTATTTCATCATCAGGAACTCACTTCCTAATTATTTGATCCGCACAATGTTTAAACAAGAAAGGCTTATCCTAATAATAGTGTTTGGCTTCATGAAGAAATTTTTGTCTTCTTTGACTGTTGAGATCGGGTGGAAACACACTACTCACTAGAAAATTCACTATATCGGCATACCAAGGTAATGTCGTAGCAACTAACAGGTGTTCATCTGGAAATTCTTCTTTAAAACTGGGTCATGACCATATTCATTTCTAGATTCTAACATCGACAAGTGATCAGCCACTTGATTCCCAGTCCCTTTCTGATCTCTAATTTCCAAGTCAAACTCCTGTAGGAAACGTATCCACCTAATCAACCTTAGTTAGCATCTTTCTTGCTCATTAGATACTTAATAGCAGAGTGATTTGTATAGACTATGGCCTTTATACCAACTAGATAAGAACGGAATTTATAGAATGTGAACACCACAACCAATAATTCCTTTTCCATGGTAATGTAATTAAGTTGCACGACCGATAAAATTCTGCTAGCATAATATATTGCACGTAATATTTTTTCTTTCCTTTGCCCTAACATGGCTACCGTAATATAATCGCTAGCGTCACACATGGGTTTAAAAGGCAGTGTCTATTCCAAAGCTACTATAATTGGTGCTGCTATAAGTTTTTTCTTTAACTTTTCAAAGGCTACAAAAAAATGTTCATCAAAATTGAAAGGACTATTTTGCTCTAACAAAGTGTACAAGGGTTTAGATATCCTTAAAAAATCCTTAATGAATCTTCTATAAAACCCTGTATGACCTAAAAAACTCCTAATACCTTTGACACTAGTGGGAGTTGATAATTTTTCTATTACTTCAATTTTTGCTATGTCCACTTCAATTCCTCTCTGTGATATCCTATGCCTAAAAACAATTCCTTCACGAACCATGAAGTGGCATTTTTTCTAATTTGAAACAAGATTTATTTCTTCACAGCAACACAGAACCAATTCTAGATTGTTCAAACAATCCTCAAAATTATTGTTGAAAATAGAAAAATCATCCATGAAAACTTCAAGAAAATTTTCCACCATGTCACACAATATGACTATCATACAACATTGAAAAGTTTCTGGGGCATTACATAACCTGAACGACATTTGTCTGAACGCAAAAGTACCATATGGACATGTGAAAGTTATCTTCTCTTGGTCATTAGGAGCTATGACAATCTGATTATATCCTGAATAACCATCCAAAAAATAGTAGAAGGCTTTCCTATCTAATCTATCCAACGTCTAATCAATGGATGGTCCTAGAAAATGGTCCTTCCTAGTTGCCTTACTAAGCTTGTGTAATCCATACATAGTCTCCATCCTGTGACAATGTGAGTTGGTATGAGCTTATTGTTATCATTACTTACCACTGTGGCACCTCCTTTCTTGGGTACACATTGTACAAGACTTACCCATAAGCTGCTTGAAATTGGGTAAATGATGCCAGCATCAAACCACTTAATAATCTCTTTCTTGAAAACTTCTTTCATGATCAGATTCAGCCTTCACTACTATTCAATGGAATTGCTAGGGTTATCCTCCAACAAAATTTTATGCATGCAGAATGCAGGGCTAATTCATTTTATATAAGCTAGGGTCTCCCAATGCCTTCTTAAATCACCGAAGAACTTCTAACAACCTTGCCTTTTACTCATGTGTTAGCTCCGAAGAAATTACTATCGGTAGAGTACTATTGCCACTCAAATATACATATTTCAAATGTTGTGGCAAATGTTTTAACTCTAATGTAGGAGGTTCCTCTATAGAAGGTTTAGAAGGATTGAAAGATCGATTTGATAAATCCAAAGATTCAAACTTCTTCCCTGGTCTATCCACTATCTACTTGACTTCAATAAATTGATCGAGTTTGTCAAAACTTACTGAATCACTCTGCTTAAGTGAGTCTTCGTCACTGTTGGAATTGCTGTGGCAAAATCTAGTGAAATCCTTCACTGTTGTTTTTATCAACCCGATGGCGTGGCATTCATCATTAACATTAGCACATTTTAAAGAATTAAATACATTGAAGGTAACCTACTAATCATTTACCCTCATAGTCAGTTCGCCTTTCTACACATCAATTAACGTCCTGCCTATAGTAAGAAAAGGTCTTCTAAGAATAATTGACACATCCTGATCAGCTTCACATTCTAAAATAAGGAAATACCATAGGAAAGATAAATTACCAGCACGTCTTCAAATTTACCTTCCAAAATGTGTATAGGATCGGTCAGCCAGTTGCGACATAACCATAGTAGGTCTTGCTTTTCCAATTCCTAACTTCCTAAAATTAGATATGTGCATTAGATTTATACTCGCTCCTAGATCACATAACACCTTACCAACATAATAATTTCAGATTGAACATGGGATAATGAAACTCCCTGGCTCCTTCAAATTTGGAGGTAATTTATTCATCAACGTTGTTGTGCACCCTTCAACAAGAGCAACAGTCTCAATTTCTCCTATTTTGCGCTTCTTTAAAAATATATCTTTCATAAATTTCACGCAATTGACCATTTTCTCCAAAGCTTCTACCAACAGTATGTTGATAAGGAGTTGCTTCAAGACACTTTTGAACTGAATATCCTACTTAGAATTATGAAATCACTGAGGAAAATGTAGAGGTGGTCGTCCTTCAGGTTGCTGATATTGTTTTACCGTGGCATTTTTATTGACAACATGATCTGACTCTGCCATAGCATTTTGCTACTTACCCTTTTTAGGTGCAGTATGCTTTTCAAATGAGTATGAATTCTTTCCCTAGTTGAGTATAGAGTTGTCTTCTTCTATAGTGGTATCTTGAACAGTGCCTTTCTGCTAAGTCCCACTTCTAAGAGTAATTGCTTTGCAGTTCCTTGTCTTGTGTTCTTGAATTCTTTATATCGCTTGGCAATGCTCTTTGTGGCCTCAAATTCAAAGTATTCGCTATTTTCCCCACTTGAGTCTCAACAGCTCAGAGAGATGTAGCCTGACATTGAATTACAGTATTGTTTTTAGCCATATATTCCTTCGAAAAGGCTTCGATGGATGTCGAGGATGATGATGTTTGAACCTGTTGAATATTTTGTCTCGATAGAGGATGATTATAACTAGGCGGTGCATTCTGCCTTGCAACATTGTTTGAATTCCCTGCATCTTGATTATTCCAGCTAAAATTCAAATGTTGCTTCCACCTTGAATTGTAGGTTTTAGAATAGGGATTACTATTTTGGTTAAAATTACCCATGTAGTACACAAATGATGGGTTTGATGGGCATTCATCAAACACATAATCGTCACCATAATAAACACACGATAGCTCGACTACTTTCATCTCCTAAACTGTAGTGGGTTTCTTCATTGTTTTGATCATATTAGCCAAAGAAGATACTTGGGCTGTCAATGAAGTGATTGTAGCAAGCTCTATTGTACTAGCAGCTCTCTTGCCAGTCCCAACTCTTGTGGTCGAATATTGATAATCATTGTTGGCAATCTTTTCCAAAATATTATATGTTTCAGTATAAGATTTATCAAACAAAGTACCATTGGAAGAAGCATCAAGTACCATCCTCGTATACACATTGAAACCATTATAAAATATCTCCATCTATGTCCAGTGCTGAAATCCATACACCAGACATTTCTGAATTAAGTCTTTAAATCGTTCCTAAGCTTTATATAGTGTTTCATCTTCTAATTGCTGAAAACATGCGATGTCATTTCTAAGCTTGAAATTCATATTTGGTGGATTAGACAGTAGTAAAAGCCTTTAGCAAAGATCATTCCATGATGCCACTATTCCTGGCGGCTGGCAGCAAAGCATTCAGCCATGCTCTCAAACAATCTCTTAAAGAATATGGAAATAATTTAAGTCGTAGACCATCTTAAAGAATATGAGTACTTGCTCATATCATTAAATTTTAGTCTAACTAATCCAACCTTTTCAGAATTAGATTAGTTTATGGTCATGTTGAACAGTCATCTATGTTTAGGGATTGCTCACATACAATTTAGAAATAAAAACGACTGAATGAAACAGTAAATTAATTCAGATTTATGCTTTAACCATTAAAGAAAATAAAGGTTTCATCATGTAACCCCAACCCTATGAGATTTAGCTCATAGGTTGGAAAGTAAAATTCAAAACCAAAATATCATCCAACATCGTTTCAATAAAATCAATTCACGAGAGAACATATTAAGAAATAATGGAAGAACTTTGGGAAAATGGCTTTCGTCAAAGCAATCCATAATCCAGCAGCACAGTGTCCTGTGATGGCTGAGAGGGATTGCCTTCGGTTTCTTTTTTCGTCTCTACTCAGCCACCACCCTTTATTTTTGCCTCCAAATCTCCATACCCTTCGGGTTTTCTCTTTCAGCTTTTTATAATTTTTCTTCCTAGGGTTAATCCAATAGCCCACGATATCTTATCCTCTATTTTTGGGAAAATTTTTCTGGAACGAGTAGAGTGGGGCTGAGACTGGTATGCGTTGAGTGTTGACTTGGTCATCTTCCTAGAATTGCCAAGGCATACAATGTAGCAAGTTGTCCAACCTTTTACCCCAATAAACCTTTATTCCTTTATATCTTCCTCCACATCCTGTACGTGCCAAACCACCAATGATAAAAATACTAATGAAATGTCCTAAAATGTCACTAAATGTACCCAAGTACAAGCAAATATCTAGGTCTAAAGGCATGAAATATAACTATTTTCAAGAGTTATCAATATCCTATAAAAGTAACACATTTATGACAAGGTCATTGGACGAGCATTGATTGAGTAACTTTCATAATGGTTTGTGGATAAACCAGTCATGATACTATAGTGGAATGACTTGGTAACTAAATGAGTTTATAATTAATAGGTGAAAAGTTGGAACTTAATTATAAATCATTTGAGGCTTAATTATATATTTCCAATAGCTCGTTGAAACCAAAAACAAATTGCATGTAGTATCATGAACAGAAACTGATGGAAACTATAAAGTTAGATAAATGGGCCACATTCGAAAATGAATGTGTTTTCTTACAAAGTAAGGGAATGACTTAAGAATTGGTTCAAGCTTTTCTAATTATTATTCAATCAAATAATTCAAAAATGGGGATATGCTCAGTTTAATCATAAATGGGAATGACCTAAACATATCCTTAGTCTAACCGGAAATGAAAAAATTGTGAAAGACTAATATGTAATCTATTAAGTCCAATTGGGAGATGCTTTGTCTTGGGCATCTAAACGAATAACTCTTAGAAGATAAAGACATACATATGGTTGATTAGACTGACAGTACATTGGACTGGACCCAAGCATAATAGATCCTAAATCCGTTTATAGATTTATTCACTTGTGATATTCATAATGTGACACACATTAATCTTAAGTGGATGATGGACTATATATGCATGACTTGTATACTTTAATGTAAGTAAAAGCCTGAGTTCAAATATATAAGGAATTGAAAGCTGGTACATTGGGCAAATGACTTCTGCAGCATGTAGTATCATTCACAATAGTGGAATTCATAGCCCAAGACATGAGTAAATGATATCTTCTCCTTGGCATTCCATGATAGATGAAAATTAAATGTGGTAATGGGTTATTTATCTTTGTGATGAATGACTTAATAATATTTGATAGTAATTTACTTTTCATGAATGAATATGCAATAGTTACGATGAGATAAAATAGGATCATATTGGCAGAACAGTTTTATCCCAAAGCAATTAAGGATACCCTATGAGGGTAACACACTTATAACAAGGTCATTGAATGAGCATTAATTGATTAGATTTGGTAATGGTATGTGATAAACCGTAATTTATACATATTTTTACCCCAGGCTTAATGCATTTATGGATGGTTTCTCCTTAGAATTGGTGAATTCGATACTCCTGATCCCTTATCTTCATGTTTTATACTTAGGTGAGCATAGGAAAGTGAAAGGAACGAGAAGCAGGCCAAAAACGGAGAAAATAGGCCAACGTACAAAATCAACACGGCCTGGACTTCCTCACATGGGCAGACCACATGACCGTGTCCCTTTGGCAAGTTCAAAGCACGAGTTACACGGGTAGATCACACGCCCGAGCCCATTTAACAGCCTTGACCATGACCTTAAGCAATCTCACACAGGCGTGTCCCTGCTGAGCCCAAGTTTAGTCCAATTCGAAAAAGGCCAATTTTGAGGGCTCTTAGGCATTCCAAAGCATATTTAAACACCTGAGGAGGCACTTAAATGGAGGAGGCATGGGAGGAAGCAAGGAATTGCTCGAGGAAAGCTGATTGATCCATCTCAGAAGCCGGATTCACCATCAAGACTTAAGCTCTCCCTTCAAATTCCCTTAGGAGATTTGGGTATTCTGATGTTTTGTTATTTTTATTCTTTTGAGATGTTTTCTTTCATTAGTATGAACTAAAACCCCTAAATACCTAATGGGGATGAAACTTATGACGGATCTTGTTATTATTATCTGAATTGTATGATAAATATTTGACTTGTTCTTAATTATGATTTCTTAATTCTTGTTTTGATATTCCAGGATATTGATTCAAGTTAAGCTCTTATTCAGAGCAGGAATAGACCCTGTCTAAGAGAAAATTTGTCATAATTAAGCGGAGTTGATTGCACGCCTAGAGATAGGGTGACAAGATTTTGCCGAATTAGGGTGAAACCTAATAAGGGGATCCATAGATCGAGTTAATGCAACCCTAGGGCGTTAATTAGAAAGAGATTTCAATTATTCAATCTAGGGTTAGACATTTTTAGTATCGAGAGAGATAATAATTTAACTTAGGGATCTCTATAGAACAAGTTGAATGAATAAATCGTCCGATTTAGAGTCAAATAACAAGTGAAGTTTAGGTGGATTTTTCCTTAGGTATTGTCTCAATCAATCTAGTTTTCCAAAAAGTATTTTCCCTAAATTTCCTTTTTGTGATTTCTTAGTTTAATTAATTAGTTAGATAAACAAAACCCTTTTATTTTTTATGCTAGATAATATAAAGAAAGTTGATACTAGTACTTTTAGTTCCTTTGGGTTCGATAATCTGGTCTTGCTAAAGCTATACTACTGTTTGATAGGTACACTTGCCTTCATCATGATAATAGTTAGTTTCAAGAATGATTCATTATAAATATTTAAAACCTGTCACGAATATCATGTATCAAGTTTTTGGCGCTGTTTCCGGGGAACTAAGATATTAGGAACACTTGATTTTTATTACTTTAGCCATTTACTTTTTCTGCAATTTAAATTTTACTCTAATTTTTATTACTAATTCTTCTCTTTCTCTTTTTCTGGTAGGTTTTTATAGTTTATGACTAGAAGAAACCCGTCAGGACCATTACTTTTTAACAATGAGATCGATCGCACAGTTCGCAGAAACCAAAGAGAAATAAGGCGAAGCTTAAGATACACAAAGAAAGAGCAAGAGGAAGATACTTCAACCACCACCGAGGAGATGGCTGAAAACCAAGAAAATCTGCTACCTCCTACGATTACTGTTAAACAAAATCCTTCTCCACGCACTATGTATGATTATGCTAAACCTTCTTTAACAGGAACTGAATCGAGCATAGTTAGACCTGCTGTAGCTGTAAATACTTTTGAACTGAAATCTAACACAATTCAAATGATACAGCAATTTGTTCAGTTTGATGGTTTGCAGGACGAAGATCCCAACGCTCACTTGGCAAACTTTTTGGAACTATGCAATACATTTAAAATCAATGGCATTTCTGATGATGCCATACATATTTGGTTGTTTCCCTTTTCGTTAAGGAATAAAAATAGTTGTTGAACTTGTTACCACAAGGGTCAATTATTACTTGGGAACAAATGACCGAAAAGTTCTTATTAAAATATTTTCCGCTGGCTAAAACAGCTAAATCACATAATGATATCTCTTCTTTTGTGCAGATGGATTTAGAGACACTCTACGGTGCATGGGAGAGATATAAGGACCTTTTGCGAAGATGCCCTCACCATCGGTTACCACTCTGGCTTCAGGTTCAAACTTTTCATAATGGCCTGAATCCTTCGACTCAACAAATGGTTGACGTAGTTGCTGGCAGAATTATCAATAATAAAACACCTGAAGATGCCTATGAATTTATAGAGGAGATGTCACTAAATAACTATCAGTGGCAAGTCATGATGACAAAGCCAATGACAATAGTCGGCGTTTATAACGTCGATTCGGTCACCATGCTCTCTAATCAGGTAGAACTCTTGAATAAGAAAATTGATGGTTTACTTAGTTCTTCATACGTTCACCCAGTAATGCAGTGCGAAGCAAATGGATGTGGATCGAGCAATTCAGAATACCCACCTTATGGCAATAACATGGAGAACGAGCAGTTAAATTACATAGGTAATAATCCTCGATCTCAAAACAATCTTTATAGCAATACTTACAATGCAGGTTGGAGGAATCACCCAAATTTTTCATGGGGAGGCCAAGGAAATCAAAAACCACCACCCCCTCCAGGCTTTCAGCAACCACCATACCAGCAGGAGAAAAAATCGAACCTTGAAGAGATGCTAAAGAGACTCATTTTTAGAATACCGAGACGACACTCAAAAATCAACAAGCATCAACCCAGGGGCTCGAAACTCAGATTGGATATCTCACCAAATTGATTTCCAAACGACCACAAGGTAGCCTGCCAAGCAACACTGAATCTAACCCAAGAGAGCAACTTAACGTGATTGCCCTTCAAGATGAGGAAGGGCTAGTTGTAGAACCAAGGCCAGGAACTGTGGTAAGCAAAGGTAAGGATGAGGTAGGCCACAATGAGCCAACGCCGGTAATTACAGAATATAAACCTCGTGTGCTATACCCCATTATGATAAAGAAAGACTGATCAGACGAACAATTTGGTAAATTCCTTAAACTTTTAAAGAAACTACTTATTAACTTACCGT
The DNA here is from genome assembly GCF_007990345.1 of Gossypium hirsutum. Taxonomy (NCBI): domain Eukaryota; kingdom Viridiplantae; phylum Streptophyta; class Magnoliopsida; order Malvales; family Malvaceae; genus Gossypium; species Gossypium hirsutum. Next base: position 35,384,585 of record NC_053424.1, read on the forward strand.
TTATTGAAGCCCTTTTGCAGATGCCAAACGCAGTCAAATTTTTAAAGGAGCTTCTAGCAAATAAATGAAAGTTAGATGAAAGGTCGCATGTAGAGTTAAATGCGGTTTGGTCAGCCATTCTTCAGAATAATCTACCCAACAAACTAAAAGATCTAGGGAGTTTTACGATTCCTTGTTTAATTGGTAGTTTAGATGTTAATAATGCGTTGGCTGATCTAAGGACTAGTATCAATGTTATGCCTTACAAATTTTTTAAACAACTAGGTCTAGGGAAACCCAAACAAACTAGGATGAGCATTCAATTAGCACATAAAACTGTCAGATTTCCTAGGGTTATCATTGAAGACGTACTCGTTAAAATTGACAAATTTATATTCCTAGTTGATTTTGTTGTTTTAGACATAGAAGAGGACAGTAATGTTCCTTTAATTTTAGGAAGGCCCTTTTTAGCAACTGCTAGAAAAATTATTGACGTTGGCACAGGTGAACTCACACTTCGTGTAGGAGACGAAATAATCAACCTTCAAGCGCGCAACTCGAACAACACATCAAAAATTGAAGGTGATTGTACAAATTGTTCTACTAAGGTTGATCACACAGTGCAACCTATTTTGTAGGAAATAAGTTCGAAGGACACACATGAGCCATGTTCAATCCACAATAAAGAATCTACCCATGAAGAATGAAGGTTACGAATCGAGGAGTTAGATGAATGGCTAACATTTAAACTGAGAAAACACGATAAACCAAAACTACGTCAGAATGAGCTCAATGACTCACCAAATTAACTTAAGGTTGGCGATAAAATTTCATTAGATGCCGCAGATCCTCACATTGACACTGCCAAACCGAATGAAGAAATTTCTCTTACGGTACTTAGCATTTTCCCATACGGTACGATCAAGGTAAATCACCCCAAATTTGGCACGTTCAAGGTAAATAAATAGTACTCATCTTAAACGATATGTTGATAAAATTTATAGCAGGGATGAGGAGTGTAAACTCCTCGATCCACCATGATCACACTCCAGAGAGGTAAGTCGAGCATAGACTATAAATAAGCGCTTCTTGGGAGGCAACCTGAGCACTAACAATATTAATTTCTTTAAGTTTTAGTCTTAACATCTAACATACTAACCGACTCATGAAACATAGGCTTTCTAAAGCACACACGGCCAGGCACATAGACGTACCATAGGCCGTGTGAAAACAGGGCAAAATTTTCCCCAACACGAGAGGCGATAAGCTGCCACGGACATGCATTAGGACCACGGGCGAACCTGCTAAAACAACACGGGTGTGCAACACGCCCGTGTCGTAGAACTGTGGTTGAACCTGAGAAAATAGCACGGGCATTCGCCACGCCTGTGTCTACAACCCGTGGTCGAACCTATCAGATTAACACAGGTGTGGGCCTATATACACGGGCGTTAGAGAAGTGAACGAAGATAGACACGACTGTGCGACGGCTGTGTGCACCCACACGCCCAAGGAACACGGGCGTGGGCCAAATGTTAGACGCGCCCAAATTAAAAATTCAAGAATCACACGGGCAAAAATTAGGGAACACGAGCATGTTCCCTGGCCGTGTGTCCCAAAATCTATAAATACCTTTTAGTATTCATCATCTCCCTCACCCAAAATCCCTAACCCTAGCCGCTACAGATTCACACGGCCTCCTGCCACACCCGTACGCCTCCTTCAACCACATTTTTGACTCCTAAGCTCCTCCCTCTTGCATTTGTTTACTTTTTTATCTCAATCTTCTTCAATTAATTTGCTTCTTTCATGAATTCTATGCTCCATTTGACTATTTTACGTGCATATACATAGTTAGAATAGTAGATAAATGTATGTTTTTATGTTTTGTTTTGGTAATTTTTTTTATTTTCTTAGTCAGTATATTAGGCTACATTCATTCATTGTTATTGTTTCTATGGGTTTCATGCTATTAACCCCACACAAATTCATTCTTTAGATATCTCCATTACTTATTCTCATAGGGTTATTTGGCACATTTACTTTGGCTGTTATAGTAGAGGTTAATATGTAGATGGAAAGTATTCACATTCCACTTCAATTTCCATTACAGGTACATTATGTCTACCTCACGTGGCAAGAAGACTGTCTTCCCCACTTCAATAAAATGGAAAGGCGCGTCATCTTCGGGACCTATCGCAGAAATTTGCCACCCCTTCCTCCAATTTCCACCAGGCAATCAAGAGGAACTATTTCAGATTCTACGATCCCGTCCCTTGGAACTGGGCCACTGTATAGACTGGACCGCACTACCACAAGTCCAACTTGCTGATGCAATTTGGGCCCTCCTTACCATCGATCCTTGGGGACTTTTCTTCGAGATTGTCGAGCCGAGGTATCTCGAGCTCACGATGGAATTTTGCTAAACATTTCATCTTCAGACTGTGATGACCCATTTTGATGATCCGGGAATGGTCTAATTTCGCCTCGGCAGTCTAGTCCACCAATTGAGCATCCAGAGTTCGGTACGCACTGGGCCTTTACACGGAAGAGTTCATAGAGGAGAATGAGCTCCACACTCTCAATTGCCACATCCATCATTCTTCTTTACGGTGTTGGAACACCCTCGCCCCTGGCTCTACCTCCTACAATCCTAGCCGCTCCAAGGCATCGGCTCTCCCTCCATCTCTGAGGCACCTACATGCCATTTTAGCTCACTCGTTAACAGAAAGGCAAGAGAGCACTGGCGTCGTCAACACTCACGACGCCTACTTTCTATGGTGTATGTCGCATGGGCACGTCTTCGACCTTGCCTATTTCATTACCCTCGCCATTCAACATCAGACGGAGTGACATAAGAAGGGGGTCATCTACATTGGGCCCTATGTGACGCGGTTGGCTCGGCACTTCGAGCTCCTCAACACAGTAGCCCAATCAACCTTCCTCACTCTCATGGTCCAGATGTCCCTTGAGCATGCTTAGTATAAGGATGATCGAGAAGCGCCAAGGAACCCACCCTCCTCAGTATCGCCTCGCCCAATCCACCGAAGAGGAGGATCCCGAGGACAATACTGATGATGTCCCTCCCCGTCATGAGGACCCATCGTCTCAGCCACCACCACCCTCTCGTCCAGTTCATCCAGCGGCTTCATACGCTGACATCTTTGAGCGCCTAACTCGATTCGAGCAATAGTGTTTTCAGCGCTTCAATCACATTGATGCTATACTACACCAGATTTGTGAGCACTTCCACATCTCATCGCCACCCCCACCTCGTGAACCATCTAGGATGAAGATGTTTAAAAAATTTTATTTATCTATTTTATGTTTTTACTTTTCTTTTATTTTAAGACTACTTTTTATTTTTCTTTCACCTTATTTTTATTAAGTTTTATAATTGTTATTTTACAATTTTTAATTCCGACTAATTCATTATGAGTACTTAATCTTCCTTATATATATTTCTTAAAAGAGTTCCTGATTCTATCATAGTTATAAAGAGCTCTAAAGCTCACTATTACTTAGGAACTCGAAACTCCACTGGGAAAGGTTCTCCACAACTGCCATGTCCTACTCGACCACGACCATAGCCAACTTGAGATATAATACTCTTTTGGCGTAGCATTTGTGGAACCCGACCTCTACTACCACCGGAGTATCCTCCTCCACTCTCACGCCGATCATTCTCCAAAACACCAATTCAAGGAGTTCATTCATCATTCAGGAAGTTTCACTTCTCTCCCTATCTTATGATTATAAATCTATCTTTTTTAATATATCTACCTTTGTACATTGAGGGCAATGTAATCTTAAGTGTGGGGGGTCTTTTATATCAGAAAAATCCCTGAATTTTGTTTTATTCTCATGTGATCTTCTCATATCATTTTTAGAATGAATTCCAATTGGTCTATAATGTTTATTAATATATCTTGAATTAAAACATAGGCATTTATGCATTGGTTGTTTAAACTTTAAGACATTAGGGAATCAAGCATGATAAATTTGTTTTTGAAGAATTAAAAACTATTAGGTTGCTTCCCCAAGTTTAGGTATTAGTTTGAGTTGGAATTCACAAGTTTAAACATCAAAAAGCCATAATTTTTGTGAGATCTTGAGCCTTTAGAGCATCTATTATTTCTTTCATGCTCACGTTTATTATGAGTGTGTCAGTATTGAATTGTTATTCTAGAACTTGCTTGATTATGCATGTCAAGACCACACCATTTGATTTGATATGTCAAAATGATAAAGGCACTTAGGTTTAACCCACTCACTCCATAAAAGCCTACCTTCACAATTAACCCTTAGTGAACCCCCTTGAACCTAACAACCCATTCATTGACTTACCCTCAATATTAACCCATAACTTATTATTATTGAAATCCCCTAAATTAATTTGATCCTTATTTTTGTCGAGATCTGAGTTGGAATAGTTGCTTAGCTATGTTTTACTCCATTTTGTAATTTAACTTGTTCTTAAAAATAAAACAAAAAAACAATATATATATAAATGTATACATATTAGTAGTAGTGATCTTCTGAGCTAAAGAAGTTAAATTTCATATTCTGAGAAAAAGCTCTATTGTACGCAATTGATGACTAGTCATTTTTCTAATTAGGCAATTTTTCAATTCAATCTCGATTCTAACCCTTTCTTTCAGTTTGTGACCACAACCTCTAACCAAAGCCACGTTACAACCCTCTAAATACCTTTTGGTTGATGTTTTATCTCAATTTATAGTGGTGGAGATTTGATTTTCATGCAAGCCTATGGTAATGACTTTTCCTTATTGACTATTGAGTGCTTCATTTATTTTCATTTAAACACCTTGAGTGATTTGAGTGGGTCTTATTAAGGATGTGAAACTCTGTGATATTTTGAATCAAAGGTAATTACTTAGATGAGAGGAGACACATATGTTTTCATAATAAAATGCTCAACTTGGAATGCTTGAAACTTTGATCTTCTTTTAGTTGAATTTTCAATGTATGATTACCTATGACTTATTTTGAGATATTATCGATAGAAATTATAAGTTGAGAAGAATTTATTTTGATTATGAGTTGAGGATTTTGCTTGAGGACAAGCAAATGCTTAAGTGTGGGGGTATTTGATAAACCGTAATTTATACATATTTTTACCCCATGCTTAATTCATTTATGGATGGTTTCTCCTTAGAATTGGTGAATTTGATGCTCCTAATCCCTTAATTTCATGTTTTATACTCATGTGAGCATAGGAGAGTGAAAGGAACGAGAAATGGGCCAAAAATGGAGAAAATGGGCCAACATACGAAATCAACACGGCCTGGACATCCTCACATGGGCAGACCACACGGCTGTGTCCCTTTGGCAAGGTCAAAGCATGAGTTACATGGGTAGATCACAAGCCCGAGCCCATTTAACAGCCTTGACCACAGCCTTAAGCAATCGCATACGGGCGTGTCCCTACTGAGCCCAAGGTTAGTCCAATTCGGAAAAGGCCAATTTTAAGGGCTTTTAGGCATTCCAAAGCCTATTTAAACACCTGAGGAGGCACCTAGACGGAGGAGGCACGGAAGGAATCAAGGAATTGCTCAAGGAAAGCCGATCGATCCATCCCAAAAGCCGGATTCACCATCGAGACTGAAGATCTCCCTTCAAATTCTTTCAGGAGTTTTGGGTTTTATGATGTTTTGTTATTTTTATTATTTTGAGATGTTTTCTTTCATTAGTATGAACTAAAACCCCTAAATACCTAAGGGGGATGAAATCTAAGATGGATCTTGTTATTATTATCTGAATTGTATGATAAATATTTGACTTGTTCTTGATTATGTGTTCTTAATTCTTGTTTTGATATTCCAGGATATTGATTCAAGTTAAGCTCTTATTCAGAGGAGGAATAGAACCTGTCTAAGAGAAAATTTGTCATAATTAAGCAGAGTTGATTGCGCGCCTAGAGATAGGGTGACAAGATTTTGCCGGATTAGGGTGAAACCTAATAAGGGGATCCATAGATCGAGTTAATGCAACCCTAGGGTGTTAATTACAAAGAGATTTCAATTATTCAATCTAGGGTTAGACGTTGTTAGTCTCGAGAGAGATAATAATATAACTTAGGGATCTCTACAGAACAAGTTGAATGAATAAATCGTCCGATTCAGATTCAAATAACAAGTGAAGTCTAGGTGGATTTTTCTTTAGGTATTGTCTCAATCAATCGAGTTTTCCAAAAAGTATTTTCCCCAAATTTCCTTTCTATGATTTCTTAGTTTAGTTAATTAGTTAGATAAACAATACCCTTTTATTTTTTAGGCTAGGTAATAAAAAGAAAGTTGATATTAGTACTTTTAGTTCCTTTGGGTTCGATAATTCGGTCTTGCTAAAGCTATACTACTGTTCGATATGTACACTTGCCTTCATCGTGATAATAGTTAGTTTCAAGAACGATTCATTATAAATATTTAAAACCTGTCACGAATATCATGTATTAGTATGTCATTAGGGAGAGCTCAGTCACGATACTACAGTGGAATGACATCGTGACTAAATGATTTTATAATTAATAAGCGAAAAGTTACAACTTAATTATAAATCATTTGAGTCATAATCACATATGTTGAATTGGTCCCTCCACTAGCTCGTTGAAACCATAAATTAATTTCATGATGAATCAAATAACATAAATGGATAGAAATGATAAAGTTAGAGAAATGGGTTACATTCGAAAATGAATGTGGTTTCTCACTTAGTATGGAAATGACCTGAGAATTAATTTAAAATTTTTGAATTATTATTTAATTAAATAATTGAATTTAAAAAATGAAATTAATTTAATTGATCATTATAAAATCTATTGAATGTAGAAATTAAATATATTTTCTCATAGATTCTTTTACGGTAATGCTGTCATGATTTTAATGGAATTAGAATTGGGTTAAGAAAATTATTTAATTGAAAATTTAATTAATTAAAAATATTTTAATAAATAATATCTATTTTAGAAATAAAAAAATTTTACAGGGTTGGATTAAACTATAAAGTGTTGGGTTAAAAGTCTTGGAAGCACATATAATTGGATCTCATACAGGAGAGGCCTGAAACCTCATCATAATACATATGAGGGGAAGCACACCGTATTAGCCCCTCTCTCTCCTAGTTCAACTAGGGGATTGTTTATCTATTAAGTATGCATCAAATGCTTTCTACAAATTCAACTAAGGTTTCACTAGCTCTCCCTATATATAGATAGCACCAGTACAGGTAAAAACACAAGAATTTATATACAACTTTGAGATATTAGTGTTCTGCTTGAAAATAGTGAGATTTTATTTCTAACTATAAATTCTATTTTCCAAGAATAACAATACTACCAGTTTCTATAAGAGAGATTTACTTTCCTACTGAAAGTAAGAAAAATATTTCTAGTTGTATTTGACTCGAAATTTTTCAAGCCCACACTCGAAGTAGTTTGTGGTACAAGAATAGCGGAGAAGGTCATTCGGTTTAAAGTCAAGAATGTCTAGGATCCATCTCACTCAAAGCACATGTCATATTTTGGGAAAAGTTTTATTTCTATAAATATCACAAACAAGTTTGATTTTCAAATTTTTTATTTTTTTCGATGTGCAAGAAAACTGTAACAGCCTGGTTTAGACCCTAGTTAGAACAGTGATTTTGGGACCACAAATCTGAGTTAGAAAAATATTTAAATATTATATTCCGTGCTTAAAGTATGTGAATTGATATGTGTGAAAGTTTCGAATGAAAATTGTATCGTTTGTGTGCTCAATTTGCAAAAAGGACTTAATCGTGTAAAATGCAAAAGTAACTTGCTAATTGTTAAAGTGCTATATTGCTATGGATTTTATTATGAGGGGCCCTTATGTTGTAATTTAGCCATTGAACATTAGCATGGACGGTAATGGGCATAATTTATAATGATTTCATATTAAATTACAAAGGTTAACATTGTAAATGGCTTATTAACATGAAATAAATAAACAAATCATAAAGATAGTGGGGTATTCATCTTTTTCATGGCCGAATGTTGAGAAGAAAAAAACCATGGTTGTTGTTTAAGTTTCAGCACCTAGGAAGCTTAATTCGGGTATGTTCTTTGTTCGATTTTTGATAATTTTTACATTTTTGAGATCGTTGCTTCGAATATTAGTAAACTCATGCCTTAATTTTCAGATTTAATGAAGAATTTGATATTTTCCATTGTTGATAATGTGATGAATTTGTTGTTTGATGATGAAAAATAAATCTTTGTTGATAAATTATTATGTTTAATTAAGTGATTTTTTGATAAAAATGTGTATTAAGGACTAAATTAAGAAATTTGTAAATTGAGGGTCAAAATGTGAAATAAATTGAAGAAATGGGATGCTATGAACCTTAGTAAAATTCTGCTATACTAGAATTTAATGAAATTATGTGTGTTTTGTGTTTTGTGAAATAAGGGGTAAATTGTGAAAAATGTGAAATGTTAGGGCTAAAGTGCAAATTTCCCTTTTACGTGTTTTTGGGAGAATTTTAGTACATGTGTGATTAAATAAGTTTAATTTATATTAATTTATATCAAGAAAAGATGAAATCGAAATTGGATCGGGGGAAATGTAGAGTTGTCGAATAGTCATTCCGATTCATTCGTCTACATCCAAGGTAAGTTCATAAGTAAATAAATGTTGTTAAATTGAAATGTATGTGCATTATGTGTGCAGAATTGAGTTGTAAATAAATATATATATGTTGATGAATTGAATTGACCTTTGGAGAATCTGTTTTGAGCGTGGAATGTTTGAATATGTGAAATTGAGAAAGTTCCGATAAGGTGAGGACGTCTAAAAATTCCCGTACGAACCATAGGAATAGTTAGGATACATATGTCATGACATAGGATTCCGATATGTGTTATCGTGTAAGACCACGTCTGGGACATTGGCATTGATTTGTGATTTACGTGTAATACCATGTCTGGAACATTGGCGTCGTATATGATTTCGTGTAAGACCCTGTCTCGGACAGTGGCATCGATATTTGGTTACATGTAAGACCACGTATGGGATGCTGGCATTGTAGGAGCTTATGAGCTATCTGAGTATCCTTATTGATTCCAAATGGTTCAACGGGCATTTTGAGAAATGAATAACTATGTGAAATAGTATCTGATTCAGGTACGTGTGTGGTGAGTATGTTTCATATGACCATATGTGAAATATATGACAACAAATTATATGAATGTATACAAATGAATGATATGTTATATACACTTATTATATGAAATTGTGGTCTTATGTTTCGGACATGAGAATTATGAAACATGAAACATGGCTTTAATGTATGATTGCTTGGTTCGAAAAGTTGAACGGATAATGGAATCAAAATGGTCGAGTTGGGGTATGCTTTATATGTAATATATGATTAGTAAAATAAATCTCATCTTGGTTGATTGTATGATTCACGTATGCAAATTTGATTTATGCTATAAGGGAATTATGATGTTCGAGTTTGGAAGTGTTTATAAAGAAGTTGATATAACTTTATGTATGATTTGTAATAAATGACCATGGTTTGGTTGGCGATGTAATGAATATGTGGGATCTTGATTTATATGATTGAGCTAACGGTTGTTATTCGAATTTGAAACCATGGTTATATGTTCATTGATAAATAAGATAAGTGGAGTATTTTAATATGGACATATGAATTTACGAATATGATGAATATATATGTGGTTGAGATTTGTTTAATTTGACCTGATTAAATTGAATTATAAATATCATTGAGATGATTTATTTGCTTATCGCTTACTAAGCTTTCTAAGCTTACTATTTGTGTTTTTCCTATGTTTATAGAGTTTCAAAGACTTGCTTGGGTTGGAAGTCGTAGGAGATCTCATCACACTATCCAGTTATCGCTTTGGTAAATAAACTCTTTGAGTTTTTGGTTTTGTGGCATGTATAGGCTAGTTTCGATATGGTTCATTTTGATTTGTATATATGTAGCCATGCGAAAATGGCATGATCATGATGCTAATGTTGTGTATATTCAGTAATGTATTAAGCTCATTTTGGGAAGTATGTTTCATGATTTAGTTATGGATTTGGTATAATCTTGATATGAGATTGATATGATAATTTTGAGATGTTGATCATGTATGACTAAATGAATTTAGCATGTGATTTTGGTATGTTTTGGTATAGAGAATGAACATGAAATTTGATGATGATATTATGGATTGATTGATACATGTTTGGAGTTGAATTTAGCTAAAAGTGTTGGATATATGATGCTTGATTTTGGACTTGTAGGGAGGACCCTATTGGGTGGCAAATTAGCCTTACAAATGGCCTATAATTGCCTACACGGTTGAGCACACGGGTGTGTCTCGATCGTGTCCTTAAATGTTTAGTTTCGAATCAAGTCAGACTTGCACACGGGCCAGACACACGGGCGTGTGACAGGCCGTGTGACTCAAGTCAGTATGTATGCCTTGTTTCACCTTGGCCTAGACACACGGGTGTGTCTAATGCCGTGTGAGGCACACAGCCTGTTCACACGGGCGTGTGACCTTTGTAACTTAGAAAAATTGTTAAATTTTAGAAAAATTTTGTATGTATTAAGTTCAGTCTTGACCTCTTTCTAATGCATGTTTTAGGTATTATTGACCTAAGAAAGGGACCTTATGTTGATATCTGACTTTGATATAATAATGTATGACTTTTGATTTTGAAATGATTGCGAAATGTTCTGATATGTCCGATAATGCCTCTTAACCTTAGTTTAGCGATGGATACAGGTTAGGGGTGTTACAAAAATAGTTTCTAAACCGGATTTTTTCCAACACTAAGCTAAGAAAATAAAACCTAGAAAACTGAAAATGGTGAAGAGAATAAAATAGGTGAAAAAAAGATGACTTAGATGTCCACCTTCTTTTTTTGTTTGGCATAATGATGCCTTAAGTACAACAAATTTCATAACCCTAATATTTGATAAAAATGACCTTAGAGAGAATGATGTTATAACACTCCTAACCTATCCTTGATATCAAGATAGAGTTACAGGATGCTACAACAAATAACAAAACATTTACATGAAAATTTAAATCAAGAAACCATTTAATATTCAATAAATCTTATACAACATACAATTCATGCTTTACAATTTTTTTTTGGCTTAAAACGAGCTTACGAAAGTTCTAAAATCATTTCGAAAGTAAACAGTGACTTATTTGATAACTTAACAAAAAGTAAGGAAAATTATGTAAATAGGGGACACATGGCCGTGTGACAAGCTGAACCCGTGTGGCAAGGAGTTACACGGTTGTGTGGCTGGGCCATGTATCTGACTAAGGTTGTGTGAAAGATTAAGGGATCCAATTTCAAAACATACACGGGCATATGGCCAGCCCATGTTACAAAATGTGACCATGTATACAAGTGTTCCATAATTTCCATTAAGCAGACGACCATGCCACCAGTCTGTATGTGACACACGACCATGTATTAGCCCGTGTGCAGTGTATACAACCCCTGAGATGCAAAATACAAACCATTTCTTCAAAGTAACCTATAATGCATTTTTAAACCACAAAAACTTGTTCAAAAATATGCCATAACCATGTCAAAATCTATCATCCAACTAATTCATCAATATATAAACCCTTATGCCAAATTTGGCACCAAAACGCAACATGTAACAAGAATTAATAAGAACCATTTTATATTCTCTATCCATTTCATACCAAAGTAGAGACATCGATAAGTTTCAAATATGCATAATGTTCTATAATTCCAAATACCCTTCTTACTAAAATAAAACTTACCAATTCCTATCTTTAAAACTTGCCAAAACTTACCCACTACATAAAACCAACTTAACCGTATAGGTCCAAACATTACAATTATCATTTAACACATATGGCTCAACATTTCAATCAAGCATCACCAATTCCCAAAGTCTTTTATGATTCAACATTTTGCATACATCAACTAAGCATACATATATCTTTCATATCAACCAAGTATATCATAAACACATTCAAATCCAACATTTCATAATAAAAATTTCATAACTCTTATAACACTATCACTTGAACTTAAAATATATATTTACAACCAAGCCTATGTACATGTCGTAGATAACCAAGATTGAAACATTCAAAATCCACCAAAACAAGAGACAATAGATATGTGCTCTCGTCAATTCGATTAACACGTTCTGGATGTCCAAAATCTACAGAGAAAGTAGTAATGCGAGTAAGTATTATAAAATACTTAGTAAGATCATACAATATAAAAAAATAGCTTACCTTATTTATTTAACAATTACAATTCAATATGCAACAATTTCACCTATCATGGCATTCACAACAACATCAACCAAATGAGATTTGGATCATAACCACAAAATTTCAAATGGTAAAATACAAATTTCAATTTAAAATGTTTCATGAATCAATTTCTAAATCATCACTTTGCTCATATCCACATCATACATTTTCCACGTTTCATAAGTATCTTTTGCCTACATCACTTTGTAACATCATATTTTTCTCACCTTATATTTTACCCGATGAAACATTGTAAAAGAGCTCAGTACACAAGTAAAGTAATATCATATGCTCGTTCTAGCTAATTGTAAACACTAGTTTCAAATTACCTGTCTGAGCTAAACCTACACAACAAATAGCCTAGTCAGAGCTTTATTGTAACAGCCTGATTCTCAATGGTGTCGAAAATAGTGGTTCGAGACCACCAAATCCGATGAATAGGCTTGTAAATTTTAATATTTAGTATTTACGAGTCAAATGAGGTTTTAGAAAGATTTTTGTATTAGTAATTTGTGTTTTATAAGGATTTATTAGGTCAAGTGGTTTAGAAAATGAGGTATCAAGACTTGTTTCTACAAAACAAGTCATAAATATTTTTATAAATATTTACAGAGTGTCATTAAGGTAGTATTAAAGTTTCGTTAGAAAATTTTAACGTTTTGATAGTTAATTAATTAAAAAGAACTAAATTGAAAAAGGTGCAAAACTTGCTAATTAAAGAAATAGTAATTAAGTAGCCGAAAAGGTAAATAAGGGAGGACTAAAAGAGCAAATAGACACACAAAGGATGGATGAGGTTGCATAAGCAGAAAAAAAAACAATGGAATTATGAGATTTAAGGGCAAAATTGGAAATAAAATAAAATAAAATAAAATAGCCAAAATGATATTTTAATAGTTTCTAGACATTTCATCTCTAAATTTTAGCCTAAAAACACCATTGAAGAGCTCTTAAGAAGCTGGTTTTCTATTTTGCTTCATGTGAGTTCATTTCTTACCTTTTTCTTATAATTTTTATGTTTTTAATACTTTTACAATTAGGTCCAACTAACTATTTCATTAGTTTTTGATTTTATTGGAAAATTTGAAAATTACCATTGATGAATACTGGATTTTTTTTATTATGAAATAACATGGATTTAGAGCTTTAATTTTTGTTTTATGATGATTTTACATAGTAATTTTGTTAGATATTGATTTTAGGACCAAATTGTGAAAAGGTTAAATATTAGGGGTTGGTATTAAGTTTTAGTTTATAAAGGGCTATATGATAGACTAAAATATTTAGATAAATTGTCAATTGAGAAAAATTAGTTCATTTGATAGACTAATTAGTTAAGGGACTAAATTGTAAAAGTTGTAAAAGTTAGGGTAATTGTGTAATTTCAAAATTTTTGAGGGGTATTAATTGTGAAGTGAATTGAAATAGAAATATATGCTAATGAATGAATAATTTTATATTTTAGATCAAGAGCCTGTAGATACTCATGAAAAAGGAAAATTAGTAGAATAGTCCCTGAACTTTTACAAATCTTACAATTTAAGCCAAGTAAGTTTGTATGGTTAAACTTCAACATTTAAATTGAATTGATGAATGATATTATGCATTTAGTATATTTTTGAAAAATAGAATTTTGTTAAATTATAAATTTGAAGTCAATATCCGATTTAAATGGAATGCGGGATTTAAGTACAATCGTTGTGTGGCGAAGACAGTAAAGGAGGAATTGGCGGTAAATTACCCAAGCAAATCAAGGTTCAACATTTGTTATGAACTTCGTGTTTACTTTCTGTTTAGCTCTAAAGCTTCTGTTTAACTCATATGAGTTTCTGTTCAGCTCTTTTGGGCTTCAGTTTAACCCTTATGGGTTTCCGTTTAGCTCTTACGAGCTTTCGTTCAACTCTTATAGGTGTTTAGCTCTCATGAGCCTCTATTTAGCCTTCAGGCTTCTGATAACAATGTACTCTTATCCATAAGTCGTTCTTTGATTTGGTAAGATTTGGTAAGTGACTTGTGTAATTGAAATTGAAAAACTTATTGTTATTATTGGTATTGATTTGAAATAAGTATGTTTATCGATTAAAGTTGTGTTTTTTAGGGAGTTTACATTGAATGATTTTATTTAATTGATGTGTTATTGTAGGTTCGGTAAGATTTGTGTTTAACCCATCGAACTTACTAAGCTTCATTAAGCTTATTTTTGCAGTTTAATGTCTTTGTAGATTTTCGTGAGGTCAGGAGATCGGATCAGCACATCAAGTCACACTATCTAGCCTATTCCAGTAGTTTTGAAATATTCTACATGGTTTATATGGCATGTATAGGGTTTGTGTGGACTTAATCAAATTTTGTCTTGTGTAAATTACAATAATTATAATTTTGCTCATATATATGTGTTGGGTTGGAAATGAGACATATTGATGATGTTGATGTGAATGATATATGTGTTTGTGTATATCTCAATTATGATGAACTTAGGTAGAATTGTTAGATAGATTAAATAGGTAAGTTTGAGTATTTTGGTATATGTGATTATACACTATGCTTAAAACATGATTTTGGTTTGCAATGATTGCTTTGTTATGGTTCATTAATGTATTAAAATGTTGTATTTAGGTTGATATCAAAATGGGTGAGAAATGCGGCCTTAAAATGGACTATTTTCGTCCACACGGGCATAGATACGGGCGAGTGTCTCAACTGTGTGTGACACACGGTCTAGCACATAAGCATTCTGGCCATGTGCCCCCTACATCTTTAAAGAAATTGAGAAACAAAATTACAAGATATTTTCACATGGCCTAGCACACGGGCATGTGGCTTGGCCGTTAGACCCCTGCACCTTAATTTTACAAGTCAGTGTACTCATACAGTTTAGCACACGGGTGTCTGGCTTGGCCGTGTAACCCAAGTTAGGGAGTTACCCAGGCAAGGATACGGGCTGGGACACGGCTGTGTGCCTCTATTTCGAATGCCCACACAGCTTGAGATGTGGGCATGTCTCTTGACCGTGTGAGCCACATGGGCATGTGTCCCCTATAGCTAGGGGAAATTTTGAAATTTTATGAAAAATTCTTTGAGCTTCCGATTTAGTCCCGATTTGTTTCTAAAGTGTATTTTGGGCCTCGAGGACCCATATAAGAGAAAATATGAGTGATTTATTATTAGTTTCTAATATGTATGTTAAATAATATGAAATGTTCATAATCGATCTAAAAAGTCTGGTAATGCTCGGTAACCCTGTTCCAGCAACAAATAAGGGTTAGGGGTATTACATTATATACATGTAAGATTTCCCATCTAGGCTAAACCTATAAAAAAACATCAGGTTACTTGTCTGATCTAAACTTGTGTCACATGTACCTTTGAGCACGAAACAAATGTTGGAGCTTGAAATCATTTGGCATCAACCCGTAACCTCATGTACGAGATTTCCATAACCAAATCTAACACAAGTTGTATATTATTTCATAACCAATCCAAACTTCCAAAAACACAATAATACACATTAAAACATAATTTAACAGAAAATTAAACTTATTTATACTGTATGAACTTACCTAAAACAATCAGTTAACGAACTGAAACGTAGGGACTATTCTATAGATTTTTCTTTTTCCCGATTATCAACAACTTGATCTATATAATAGTTAAAAAAATTCAAAATATCAATACCAATCACATATTAACAATCAAATTCATGCTTATAATCTTTTAATTTTATTTTACATAATTTCCCTAAACTTTCACATTTTATTCAATTTAGTCCTTAAAATCGAAACAAGTGTAGCTTTCACAATTGAGGTTCGTTTTTCATTCCAATTTCAATTATGTCCTTCTATAACCCTCAAAATTCTAATTTTATAGAAATTTAAAATAAACTTTGACATATTCGCAATTTAGTCCGTAAATGTAAAATTAACAAAATTTACTTTACGAAATAATCCTTAAACATCTCCTAGCCTTCAAATCTACCATTTCCTATCAAGAACATCTAAAATTCATCAATGGTAACTTTAACAAACTTTAACAGTTTTGAAAATGGAGGTACGAGTTAGCTAAATTAAGTTTCAACTATCTCCAAAACATAAAAATTACGAAAAATGAGTTTAAATACCACTTACATTCAAAGCTCAAAGCTTGAAAATGGAGAACCCTAATTTTTGCTTCTAACATTCGGCCAAGAGATGAAAATTGAAGAAGATGACAACATTTTTGGCTTTTATACTATCATTAATATTTAATTAATCTTAATATATTAAACTAACCTTAATTAGTTTAAGTTAAACTTAATTAACCAAATCTTAGTGGATTCTCATACCATAGTCCACTATCTAACATACTTTATGGATCAATTACTTAATTGATCCTTCAACCAACTAAAAATTCATAGCTAAAATACTTTTATGGTTTTTACAATTTAGCCCTTATACCTTAATTAGCCATCAATTTACTAAAATTTCTTAACCAAAATTCAATTCACCTATATAATAGATCCATAAACATTCAATAAAATATTTATGAGCTCGATTAACAAAAATGTGTTCCCAATATTTCATTTTTCAAAACCACTAACTTTCGGTACGAACCACTTGTACTATATTTAATTGATCAGTTAACAATTCTATCAGATCATTATTCACTATATTACTAGATTTGAATCATAAATATTAAATAATAATATTTAAGAACTTACTTGTCATAATTGTTGATCCCAAAATCACTATTTCTGACACCATTAAAAAACGAGCTGTTGCAACTCTCCCCTAGAAAATTTCATCCTCGAAATTTCTTACCTTAGAATAAGTTTAGGTATTGAAATCTCATTGATTCATATGTTCCCAAGTAGCTTCTTCAATAGTGTATTAGTGCCACAAAAGTTTCACTAATGGTATTCATTTATTCTGTGGTTCTTTTATTCCCAAAGTGAAAATTTTGACTAGTTATTCCGAACATGACAAGTCATGTTGTACTTCTATTTTGTTTGGGAGTAATCATGTAAGAAGTATATGATCTATACTATCGTAGTATCAAAATGTGGAAAACATTATGAATATTTCTAGCTCTAAATGTAATGCTAGTTTGTAATGCACAAGACTAATTTTCTCGATAATTTTATATGACCAAATAAATCTCAGACTAAGTTTCCTTTTTTTTTGTTGAACTATAATACTTTCTTCCAAAGGGAGACTTTAAAAAATACTCTATTACCAATCTAAAACTCGGTATCTTTTCTTTTTAGATCAGCATTGACAAAAGCCCTCACAGTAGCTTGAGCTTTAGATCTTATAGTCGTATCTTTAATCTCCACTTTACTGTCCCCACGCTACCATTATATTCTCGATTGTCTACTTTTCTGTGAAGGAGTCACAGGTTTCATACTCTATCTCTCATTTTGATCTGTCCAGTTTAGACAATCTCATTTCCAATGTTCATGTAACACCCCAAACTCGGCCTAGACGCTATGGCCGAAATCTAGCGTGTCACATTGAAGTGTTTTTCGAAAACCATGTTCTCATTGAAAACCCTTCTTACTATTTAAAACCTCTGGCCATTTTAAAACTTGTGAAAACCTCAGTTTCCATTTGTTTATTAAAAGACATTCTCTTGTAAAACATTATTACCTTTAAAACTTTATTTGCTGCGAAAGCCCAGTTTAAAGTTTTGTGGAAACGTGATATTTTGAAAAACAATTATTTTTTGGAAAAGAAAATTATGTTCTACTCCAGCAGTTATAAAACAGTATATAAAATTTAGAACCAGAAATTAAAAGAGGCCTTGTTACAACCCAGATCAAATATAAGTACTTGTAAATAGATAACTTAAAAGAAAGTCGAAAATAATAGCAGTTGTGTGGCCACCTTCGAGTCCCTCACAGCACCGATCCTCCTAATGTTTGGGATTACCTGCACAGTTAATGAACGGGGTAGTTTATGAAAACTAAGTGTGTAATCCCCTCCCAAACTAAAATAGTTAGTAAATAGACAGAATTTAGAATTAGTCTGGGCCGGAGCCCATTACAGAATTAGTATCATATGCAGGTATGTAGACAGATTACCAGCCCAGTCCAACCAACACACCACCCGTATCAACCAGCGTAACATGTGGGGATAAAATCGACCCACCCAGCCAACACACCAAGCTTAGCACCGATTGCCACACTAAGTCAACACGACAGCTCAACGCCATAGACAGGACATCACATAGCCATAAACAGAACAACACATAGCCGTAAACATCGCAGCAATGCTGCCAGATAACAAGTTGGAAGCCGTAAACAGAATGGCACAATGGCTCAATGCCATCGATAACTGCATTATGTTAGGCACATAGCCCTCAACTAGAGTAACATAACTAGCACACAGCCCTAGGTAAATATGATCGACACAGAGTCGTCAATAATCATATATTGGCACATAGCCATAATCAGGTTGGCACAGAGCCATATGTAGCCTGGTGCAAAGCCATAATCAGAATAATAGGATTTAAGCCTTCGATAGTTGTATCATGTTAGGCACATAGCCATCAGCGATGGTAATATAGTCGGCACACAGCCTCGGGAAAATATGACCGACATAGAGTCGTCAATAATCATATATTAGGCTTAAAAGCCACCGGTGGATCCACGATCGTCAAGCAACCATGCGATCCTTAATCGGTGGATCCACGGTCATCAAGCAACTATTCGATCCTCAATTTCATTCTCCGTTTCATAATCCCCACCCATGTGCAACATAATATTATATGAATGCAGCAAATATACACACGGCATAGAAAATCATACAAATCATAGTCACAACAGTCCAATCACAATCATACATTCTCAGTCAAAACATAGTCAAATCAATCAAATTGTATTATCAATGAGTCATATACCCTAGAGGGGCAGAACAGTCTTTTTACCTATTAGAGGTATTTTAGTCATTTCACCCTACAATGGTGTTTTGGTAAATCTACAAACCAAGGGTATTTCAGTAATTTTGCAAACCAATGGTAGTTTTGTAATTTTTGAAAGTCAAGGGTATTTCTGTAATATTGTAAATCAAGGTATTTCTATAATTTCCAATTAATGGTATTTGGTAATATTCAAATTAGGGTATTTCGATAATTTTACAGGATGAGGGTATTTCGGTAATTTTACAAATCAAGGGTATTTTTGGTAATTTTACAAACTAGGGGTATTTTGGTAATTTTACTATCGAGGGTATTCAGTAATTTTGTAAACTAAGGGTATTTCAGCAATTCTACCCTACAGAGGCATTTCAGTAATTCTATCGTACAGGGGTATTTCAGTAATACTAGCCTACAAATATGATATTCACATAGTCCAATCCAATATTTACTACACAATCATACAATTTATCCACTTGGGCCTATGGGCCCATTGGGCCCACATGGCCCATCGTGACCCAAAGCAACCTAAGCCACGAGAGCACTCATGATGGCCTCAACTATCACATCAAATCTCCCACAAGTGCGCTCGCACGCTCATGTGGTTGTCATCGCCGTGTGACCGACATTTCGGCATTTGCCTTCTACAGCTAGAGTAGTACGAAATACACACTAGTTTATGAGAACGCGTCGAAGTCCATGATCACTAACCTTGGCACATCCTGCATAGAATCTTAATCAGATCAACTCATCTGGTTCACTTTATTGAAAGCCAGCTTCTCACCAAGTCCCATGTTAGCTTCCCGATGTGGGATTACTTTCAACCATTAGAAAAATTGCTTATTTTTTATGACCACTTCAACCACAGAGTTCCAGTCCAACTCCACCTCCTACACAGCTCAAACAGTAAAATAAATACTCCACTGTGCATCCCAAGACTTGAACCTTAGACCTCACAGTTACACAACACACCACCTTGCCACTACACCACAAGGCTCTTTATGTCACCATTTTAGCCTCCATTAATTATAAGGCATATGTGCTAACGTCCAGATTCCTTTAAAAGAAAAACCAAAATAAATTGCAAGAGCCAAGACTTGAAACCAGGCTCCCTTGCAACCTTAATGACGCCACAACCACTAGAACACATGCTTTCTTGTGTCATTTATTTACCACAATAATTTAAAAGGCCTTCATCCAAGCACCCAGGGTTTTATTCACTTAGAACCAAAATTTTTGCTAAAGCCCAGGTTTGAACCCAAGATTTCTCCAACACTTCTTAGGGCCATTTACCACCAAAACAAACATTTAATTGTGTCATTTCCTTGTACAATTAAATGCTTATATACAACGTTTTTACGAACCCATACACAAGGCCCAATACTTCTAGGCCCAAATTTGGGGCACTACAGTTCATAAGAACCACATCAATATAAGCCTCGTTATTTATTCAACACTCACCTCGATGAATTTTCCACTGTGAATACAAATTGATCAATCCATTTTGTGAACAATACCAACACTGACTCTGATGTAATTCGAGATCTCAAGTAACTCAACTTTGGCTTATCTTTTCCAAAAAATCCTGACAGAGAAGCGAAACGAATATAAAAATCTTTTGATTTCTTCGAAGGAGGAGTAGGAAATGATCTAATCGTACTCTATTTGCCAGAATCTCAAAGTCTCAACTTGGTTTGTTTCCTTTCACTGTATATGTTACACCTGAAGTCCTTTAAACCTAGAAATTAGGAATTTTAGGGGTTAAATTGAAAAAGAGCAAAAGTTGGTAGTCACCATTGAAAAACCCAAAAATGATAGTAATTGAAATTGGATAGGGTTGAAAACCAATCCTGATTTGATTAGGATATAACTAGTCGGTCTCTTAGCAGGAGACAAAATAATTATAAATAAATGGTTGATATACGATGGAAGACCGTGCACGAAGGGTTATAAACAGCTAACAAATGAATCCTTAAATAGATTCTTATCAGTCTATTTCATTCTCTCATCTTCTTCATCTACTATTGTTGCTCCGAGGAAGCAATTGTAACGCCCTGAATTTTGGGCCTAGAAGTATTAGGTCTTGAACATGGGAATAGTTAGAAGGCTGCACATAAATGTTTAGTTGTGCAAGAAAGTGACACAACTATTTATCTGATTCAGTAGTTAAGTGTTCTGAGTGTTTTGGGAAGTGCCAGAGAAGTCTTGGGTTCAAGACTGGGCAAGTGCAAAAAGTTTTGTTCTTAAAGGAATACGCATTGTCTCTGGGCAGTAGGCTTTTTAATAAATATGGGTATTTCATGACAGAAAAGGCCTACTGGTCTAGGGGTAAGTGGCGTGTGGAGTGTTCCAAGGGGTATGAGGTTCAAGTCCTGCTAGACGCAAGGAAATGTTTATTTTGCTGCTGATGCTGTAGAGGTGTTGTGGTTTGACCGAAACACTGAGGTGGTGGAGTGGAATTCAAACTGAGTAGTTGAGGGAAGAGTGATCAGTTGAGGGATTTGAGGAGAGATTTGAGGGAGATTTTAGGAGAAAATCGTGGGGATTTGTGGTTGGAGAAGAGTTGGTGTCGAATGGGAAATGCTGATTTTCAGTGCATTTAGTTTTGGGGTTTTGGCATTTTGCTCTTCATTTTGCGATAACTGTTAACTTTTGTTTATTTTCTTTTCTGGAGAAACTGAATTGTTCTAGTAAGTATATCGATATCCTTCGTTTTTGGCTTTTTGGGTTTTCATTTTGGGTCATTGCTCTTCTTGGTCGAATACCTCCTTCTTCTCTCTCTCAAAGTCTTTCGGCTTTTTGTTTCGGGTCTTGACCGATTTCTTCTCTTCTCCCTCTCCTTCAACTTATTCCCTATTTGTTAGAAAACTCTTTTATTTCCCCTTCTCAACTCTTCAGGGTTTTAACTCTTGTTCTTTTAACTTTCGGTTACATTTTCTTTTCTTGCCGAATTCGTGCTTTTCCCTCCTCTCAATCGGTTTCCCTAGGTCGATTGCTTCTCATTCTTTTCCCTCACTCAATCGAATCTCAATAGTTCCTCTCCCTTTTGTACTATTGTCGAATACCTTTCCCTTTCCCTCTCCTGCTTGCGATTATTCTCTAAAAGGAGGAAAGGTTGGCATTGGCTGCTTTTGTTCATAGAGGACTACTTTCAGTTGGTAAGTCCTTTGGTAAGGGGGAAGAAGGTGTACCCCAATTGGTTGGTTTACGCCTATGATTAAAGTATGTTAAGGTTCTAACATTTTGTCATGTTAAATGTTATTTTGACAGTACCAAATCGTGTTGAACTTGGTTTACCTGAGGAGTGATAGGCTACATCGGTTGAAGCAGTGGTAGGTAACTAATATTAAATACTATCATTTGGGGATTGTTTTTGGTGCAGTTAGTTCTAAGCATGTCTAACATTGGTCACGGATTTGTCATTTGATTAGGTGTGGTTCATCTCAAGAAGGGGTTGCGTGCCTAGAATCCTAACAGGTGTGTAAACACTGCCCAATTGTGAATTGGCAAAAGGCAACAAATGTGACTATTATCACTACACAGGCGTACGCTTCCTCATGTGGTAAATCGAATGCATAAACATGGGCATTTGATCATAGAGACCATCATGAGCGACTTTGTGGGCTTAGCCCGTTTTGGGCCATATTAGGTCGAAATGGGCCGTGTAGGCCCCATGGGCACAGGTAAACCACACGGACGAATGGAAATATTGGGCCAGGCTGTGTAGTTCACATGGCCAAGGCTAGATTTGGGCTTGTGGGCCACATGGGCGTGTGAACTCTTATGGGCCTCTATTACGGGCCTTGGGCCCATTTTTATTGTTTGACTACTGAGGTTGCACGGGTCACTCGAGATGACTGTGGACCTACTGTTGGGTCAATAAGCATACTTCAACCCCAAAATTTATAAATGTCTGCTATGCCCTTATGAGGTAAAATGACTATTATTCCCTTATGAGATGTATGACTGTATTGAGCATGCCATTTTATATATGTTGCATACATGCATGATATTATGATATGTTGCATGGGAATGGGTTGTTATGGTAGGAGGAAGTGTACTGTACTGGCAGCTCTACTGCAAATTCTATTTAGTGCCGCAACCGGTGCTATTTTTGATGTGTAGGGATAGGTGGGTTGAATTTATCCCCACATGGTGTGTAGGGCTGAACGGAATGGTGTGTAGAGGCTGGCTGGGTAGGATTTCTGATTGCATGTCTATACTGTGACCTAACTGAATTTAACTATTATGACTAACTATTGCTAAGTGTTTGCACACTGAGTTTTCATAAACTCACCCTTTTGCTTTTCTGCGCAGGTAACCCTTAGGCAGATCGGTGCTGTGAGGGATTGGAAGGTGGCCACACAACTGCATTTGCTTCCATTTTTAATATTTAATTTATGAGTAATTTAATTTGGGTATTTTTTTTGTAATAAGGCCTCTTTAAGTGTCTATTTTAAATTGAGATTTTTTTACCTTGATTCATATCTATTAGTAGTGGGCCATGGATTTTCAAAAAGATAAATACTTTTCAAAACACCACGGTTACGCAACATATTTTAAAAGCTTCTGCAACAAACATTGTTTTAAAGTGTGACAACAACCTAATATGATTAACATTTTACTTGAATGACTTGAGTTTTAACAATGAACAAGATATCCTAAATTTTTGTTAATATCACAAAGAAGTTTTATATAGAATGGATTTTTCAACAAAATTATGTTTTTTTCGAAAAGCACTTCAACGTGACATTAAAGATTCGGCCATAACATCTAGCCCGGGTTTGGGGTGTTAGAGCAATGGTATTGGAAAGCTTTGCATTGAACGATGATCAGGAGGTTTAAGTTGGAGAAATAAATAACCACTAAGCTGGTAAGGTTTTGAGCCCTTCGGTATGGGTAAGATTTAGAAGATAAAGTTAGGAGTTTCCTGAACCATTTTAAGGGTTCTGCATGTTTCTGGAAACGTAAGTTTTAAACTAGGATTACTAATTTTGACCCATGGTTTTGTCTTCTTGCTTAGCTTCTAGGAGAAAGGAAGTTTAGCATCTAGAAAAGCTAAACAGACAATGCAAAGAAATATCATGTGAGTTTCTACAATCCAACCTTGAAATGCTAAGTATGTCAAATAATTGCATGAGTTATGAATATCTGCCATTCTAGTGTAATATGCATGATAAGGGGATAAATGATTGGTTAGACGAAGTTAGGAACGAGGAAAAGGGATGATTTTGTTAGATATCGCCAGACGATATTTATGAGTGCAATTCGTGATGGGCGAAGCTTTGGGCCTTGCGAAGGGGACATTGTGGTGTTCAAGCATCAAGGTATAGGAATGGATGGAATGAAATGGGAAGAGTGAAGATTATAACTATGCCAAGGGTCCGATCGGAGGCTATATGCCTAAATTGAGTAAAACCATGGCTAAAAGATGATATAACGTCATGATAAAGACAAGTAAGACCATAATTGAAAGATGCTAATCACGACGATAATGAGTAAGACCATAGTTGAAAGATGCCATGGAATCCTAGCGAAAATGAATAAGACCATAGTTGAAAGACGTTATGACATCCTTAGGAAGCCCATCGAGATAATAAACATAGGAAATAAGCACTGTCTTTGGGCAGTAGGCTTTTAAATAAATATGGGTATTTCATGACAGAAAAGGCCTGCTGGTCTAAGGGTAAGTGGCGTGTGGAGTGTTCCAAGGTGTCTGAGGTTTAAGTCCTGCTAGACGCAAGGAAATGTTTATTTTGCTGCTGATGTTGTGGAGGTGTTGTGGTTTGACCGAAACACTGAGGTGGTGGAGTGGAATTCAAACTGAGTAGTTGAGGGAAGAGTGATCAGTTGAGGGATTGGAGGAGAGATTTGAGGGAGATTTTAGGAGAAAATCGTGGGGATTTGTGGTTGGAGAAGAGTTGGTGTCGAATGGGAAATGCTGATTTTCAGTGCATTTAGTTTTGGGGTTTTGGCATTTTGCTCTTCATTTTGCGATAACTGTTAACTTTTGTTTATTTTCTTTTCTGGAGAAACCGAATTGTTCTAGTAAGTATATCGATATCCTTCGTTTTTGGCTTTTCGGGTTTTCATTTTGGGTTTTTGCTCTTCTTGGTCGAATACTTCCTTCTTCTCTCTCTCAAAGTCTTTTGGCTTTTTGCTTCGGGTCTTGACCGATTTCTTCTCTTCTCCATCTCCTTCAACTTATTCCCTCTTTGTTAGAAAACTCTTTTATTTCCCCTTCTCAACTCTTCAGGGTTTTGACTATTGTTCTTTTAACTTTCGGTTACATTTTCTTTTCTTGCCGAATTCGTGCTTTTCCCTCCTCTCAATCGGTTTCCCTAGGCCGATTGCTTCTCATTCTTTTCCCCCACTCAATCGAATCTCAATAGTTCCTCTCCCTTTTGTACTGTTACCGAATACCTTTCCCTTTCCCTCTCCTGCTTACGATTATTCTCTAAAAAGAGGAAAGGTTGGCCTTGGCTGCTTCTGTTCATAGAGGACTGCTTTCGGTTGGTAAGTCCTTTGGTAAGGGGGAAGAAGGTATACCCCAATTGGTTGGTTTATGCCTATGATTAAAGTATGTTAAGGTTCTAACATTTTTTCATGTCAAATGTTATTTTGACAGTACCAAATCGTGTTGAACTTGGTTTACCTGAGAAGTGATAGGCTACATCGGTTGAAGCAGTGGTAGGTAACTAATATTAAATACTATCATTTGGGGATTGTTTTTGGTGCAGTTAGTTCTAAGAATGTCTAACATTGGTCACGGATTTGTCATTTGATTAGGGGTGGTTCATCTCAGGAAGGGGCTGCGTGCCTAGAATCCTAACAGGTGTGTAAACACTGCCCAATTGTGAATCGGCAAAAGCCAGCAAATGTGACTATTATCGCTACCCAGGCGTACGCTTCCTCGTGTGGTAAATCGAATGCATAAACATGGGCATTTGATCAAAGAGACCATCAAGAGCGACTTTGTGGGCTTAGCCCGTTGTGGGCCATGTTAGGCCGAAATGGGCCGTGTGGGCTCCCTGGGCACAGGTAAACCACACGGACGAATGGAAATATTGGGCCAGGCTGTGTAGTTCACACGGCCAAGGCTAGATTTGGGCTTGTGGGCCACACGGGCGTGTGGTCCTATATGGGCCCGTATTACGGGCTTTGGGCCCATTTTTATTGTTTGACTACTGAGGTTGCACTGGTTGCTCGAGACGACTGTGGACCTACTGTTGGGTCGATAAGCATACTTCAACCCCAAAATTTATAAATGTCTGTTATGCCCTTATGAGGTAAAACGACTATTATGCCCTTATGAGATGTATGACTGTATTGAGCATGCCATTTTATATATGTTGCATACATGCATGATATTATGCCCTAAATTGACCCTAGTCGAAAAGTGGTTTCGGGACCACGAAACCGAGTCTTATAAATAATTAAAGGTTATATTCTGTGTTTATGATGTGCGTAAATGCTTGTGTGATAGTTCCATACTTTAATTTGGTCAGTGTATATGAAATTTATTAGTAGGGACTTATGTGAGACAATTTAGAAATATGCTAGGCAAGTGTTAAAGTGGCCTATTAATATATGTGGGAAAGTGCTTGTCCTTGCATGTCAAATTAGCCAAATTAAAGCATAGTGGCCGGCCATGCTATGGGTGGAAACATGTCACAAACATGTTATGTTAGTGATGTATGTTAGGAAAAATAAAATAAGGGGCATGGTAATAAAATAATGAAAGGGAATATGATGAAAACAAAGAAAAAAAAGTGTCCATCCTTTTCATTTCTTTTGGCCGAAAGTTCTAAGGAAGAAGGAAGGAGCTCTTGCTTCATGTTCGGCTTGGAAGAGGATTAGGAAGAGGTTCGGCCATACTTGTATCTAGGTTAAGGTAAGTTTGATGTTGTGCCATGAGATTCATGCATGTTTTTAGTTGTTAGCTTGAGTTCTAACTAGCCCATGGTTTAAATCTTTGCTATGTGAGGGAGATGATACTCGGCCATGGGTGTTGTCTTCTTGGTGGATGTTTGATGTTGTGTTGGTGAGGTATGAAGATGATAGAGTGTGTGTGAGAATTTGAAAAAGGTAGGTTTTAGCAACTTCATGAAGCAATCGGCCATGGTATATCCATAAGTATGATTTATGCTTATTACGTTACTCATGGTTAAAATGATTCGGCTATGCTTCATGTAAAAATAAAATATACATGTGAATTCGGATATATGTTTATATTTGGTTAATGATTTATCCTTGTGAAGTATAAATTTGTAGCATGATTTGAGTTGGAAGTTATTATAATGTATTTGTGCATTCGGGTATATGATGAAAATATATGAAATGGTTATAATCAACCCTATGATTCGGCTCTTGCACATATATATATGTTTGCACATGATGTATTGGTATGCCATTTATGGGTGGTATTAAGTATATAATTGGCCTCAACATATACATGCATACTCGGCCACATGAGAAGAGTAGTGTTGCATGTATTCGGTTAGAGGCAAGCATATTGATGCCTTTATCTTGGTTTAGACAATCGGCTAAAAGGGAGTGTGGGTTAATATGTTGAGTTGATGCATGATTTCACATGTATGTGACTTTAATGTCTAATGTATATATATGGGCTAAGTACCTTGAGTTCCTCTTTTCGATGCTCAAATGATTAAATCAATTTATTTGTTAAATTAACCTCAAGAGGAAAGGGGAACTAAATCCGATAAAGGGAAGGAAAAAGTGGTCGAATACCATCGAAATCGTTCGACAACATCCGAGGTAAGTTTTCGAGTAACGAGACTTAGTTACCGATTTGATTAAGTCATGATGTATGAGCATAACAAATATGCGGTGATATGATGATTCTACTTGAATCATATGTTGAGTTAATTAGTCTATACGTATGACGGGTAGCCGTATGTGCATAGAGATAGTGTCATAAAGCAAATTAAACCATGCTGTTTGTATGTGGCTAGTGAGCCGAAAATGGGATCGCTTAATACGTGACGTGTGTTTGAACTCCAATTATGAAAATGAAATATAGATGTGCATGATTTATTGATATGTGTATGAATATTTGGATGATAACCGGGCTAAGTCCCGAAGGCATCTGCGCTAGTGACTAGTTCCAGGCAAGTCCCGAAGGCATTTGTGCGAGTTACTAAATCCGGGCTAAGTCCCGAAGGCATTTGTGCTAGTTACTAAATCCGGGCTAAGTCCCGAAGGCAATTGTGCAAGTTACTCTAACCGGGCTATGTCCCAAGGCATTTGAGCGAGTAGCTATATCCAGTTAAATTTCGAAGGTACGTGATTTGGGAATGAGCGATCTGCTGTAATAATTTCAATTAATACGATCGTAAAAACTCAACAACGAGGTATGTGTTGTACATGCATTGGATTAATTGATTCCTCTTAAATAGTATTCGCTCAGTCGATTAAGGAGCTTCCGGTTTTGGTTAAGTTGATCCCTTATGTATGAATATAAGGGTTGGAAATGTGAAGTAGGACTGATTTTTGAGAATATATGTGTATATGAAATTATCCGTTTAGTTATATGAATGCTATACTTCAGTTGAGCCTAATTCCATTTGTCAAAACTTACTAAGCATTAAATGCTTACTCCGTTCTTTGAATCTCTGTTTTATAGATTTTGGTTCGTCAGCTATCGGACTCGGGATTATTGAAGTCGAAGTCGCCCACACTATCAAAGCCCCTTTTGGTACACTTTTGGTTGAACTTTGAAATGGCATGTATAGGATTACCCTTTTTTATGTTGGTCATGTACCTTTCGGTATTGTACAAATTTGGATAGCCATGCGAAAATGGCTTATATATATATATTTGAGCATAATGTTATAATCATTTTGTATGTATATGGTTATTGAGAGGTGTGGATATGCTTGGAAATGATTGGCCATTGGAATGGTTAATCACGATCATACTTTGCGCTATATATGCTAAAGGGTCAGTTGAATCATGGAAACTATGTAATAGGTAAAGTCTACCTTAAAGGCAGATGCTGACAGCAGCAGTGGTGTGAAATTAAAAAATCACTAAAAATAGTAGGAATGGAATTAAATAGTGAATAAATTATGTAATCGAACCTTGATGAATCTACTTCCATATGAAAGAAACGAAACGGTCGTATGAGTCGTATTTTAAGAGCTATTCAAGTTTTCGTGGGACAGGGCCAGAGCAATTTCTGGATCCCCTGATCTGAGTTTGGAAATTCATTATAAATTAACCAGAGATAATTAGAATTCATGCCATATATTTATAGATTCCTTTTTGAGTCTAGTTTCATTAGAAACAAACGGCATAAGTATTGAATCCCTGTATAAGGAGTTATCTAAGTCGCAATGCAGGAAGGTCAGTGTAGTCGAACCCTGTAACAGGGGAGATTTTAACTAATAAACTGTACTAATTGGCTCAACCAAAACTTTTAGGAAAAAATTTGTGGATGGATATATGAGTCTAGTTTCAGGGAAAAATTACGAAACTGATTTTTGAGTTTTGGAACTCAAGATATGATTTTTAAGGTGACAGTGACGCAGTTAACCAGCTGTCTAGAAATTTTTAAAATGGACTGTGAACATACATGAAATGTGTCTGTTAGCACCTCGTGGTTGCTTCCGACAACGGTCTCGGGTACGGGGTGTTACAATTTCATTGGTATCAGAGCTACGGTTTAGTCAATTCTAGGACTACCGTACTATGTTTGGGTCTAGCTATACATGCCATTATGTGATTATTTGATAGTGTGGTGATTTCTGACATTTGCTAATGTGTGTATTTATAGTAATGGATCCCGATCCTGACCGAGCGGTAGCTGATGATCTTGAGAGTGTAGCGCCTGCTCCCGCACAAGGGACAGCGCCGGCGGACTCTCAACCTATTGCTAGTAATCCGAATGATGAAGCTAGACAAGCTTTTTATAACGTGATGAATGATTGGTTCAACCAATACATTCGAACTAATACGGCTGTTCCACAACCTCCATTCCCGACAAACACAACCCCTGCACCTACCATACCTCCGGTAACTGACCAAATAAGGTCAAATAAGCCCCCAGTTGACAGAATCCGAAAACACTGGGCTACTGAATTTAAAGCTACGGACAGCGATGATGCCGAGCAAGCTGAATTTTGGTTGGACAACACTATCTGGGTACTCGATGAGCTATCTTGCACACCCAATGAGTGCCTAAAGTGTACTATCTCCTTGCTACGTGATTCTGCCTACTATTGGTGGAATATGTTGACTTCTGTTGTGCCCAGAGAGCAAGTAACTTGGGAGTTTTTCCAAACCAAGTTTCGAAAAAAGTATATCAGTCAGAGATTTATGGATCAAAAACGGAAGGAATTTCTTGAACTCAAACAAGGTTCCATGTCGGTTACCGACTATGAACGAAAATTTCTGAGGCTTAGCCGATACGCGCGAGAATGCATTTCTTCAGAGGCCGTGATGTGTAAACGTTTCGAGGATGGACTGAATGATGATATAAAGCTGTGTGTTGGCATTTTAGAAATCCGAGAATTTGTGGTACTCGTCGAGCGAGCTTGCAAAGCCGAGGAGCTCAGTATGGAAAAAAGAAAAGCTGATATGGGAGCAAAAGAGTTTCGTAAGAGGTCTTTGGGGAGGCCCTTTCAAAAGTCATCGAAGAAATTTAGAGATGATTTAGGCCAATCTAGAAACACTTTGGGCTTTTCTAGACGAGATCGCGATCAACCCCCTGTGAGTGCACGAGTCACTTCGGTCACCAGTGTTGGAACTGATCGTCGAGATAGAGCGGAGTGCCAGTATTGTGGTAAATGGCATTCGGGGAGTTGTAGATTCCATGACCGCTCCTGTTACAAGTGCGGGTTAGTTGACCACTTTATTAAAGATTGCCCGAGGTTGTCTGAACAGAATGTAAATCAGAGTGGGAAACCGGGTGCTACCACTGCTCGAGGTAGACCATCAAGAAATACGAGCAATGCTAGTGGTGGTCAGAGAGGATCTAGAGATGCAACGACCAGATCTGAGGCTCGTGCTCCTGCTAGGGCTTATGCTATACGCGCACGTGAGGATGCTTCCTCGCCAGATGTTATTACCGGTACTTTTACTCTCTTTGATACTAATGTGATTGCTTTGATTGACCCTGGTTCTACTCATTCCTATATATGTGAAACCTTAGCATCCAGTAAGACTTTACCTATTGAGTCTACTGCGTTCGTAATTCGGGTGTCAAATCCCTTGGGTCGTTACGTGCTTGTCGACAAAGTGTGTAAGAAATGTCCCCTAGTAATTCGAGGTTCTTGTTTTCCGGCGGACTTGATGCTTTTTCCGTTTGATGAATTTGATGTTATCCTCGGTTTAGATTGGTTGACCGTGCATGATGCGGTTGTAAATTGTAAAAGCAAGACTATTGATTTGAGGTGCGCAAATAACGAGATAATCCGAGTTGAGTCTACGGACTTAAAGGGGTTGCCAGCTGTAATATCATCAATGTTGGCCCAGAAATATGTAAGAAAGGGGTGCAAAGCATACCTTGCGTATATACTTGATGACAAAGAGTTAGAAAAGAAACCCGAATCTGTGCCGGTGGTTTGTGAATACCCGAATGTTTTTCCCGAGGAATTACCGGGTTTACCACCTGTTCGGGAGGTAGAGTTTGGTATTGAGCTTGTACCTGGGACTACGCCGATTTCGATAGCTCCGTATCGTATGGCACCGACCGAGTTAAAAGAGTTGAAAGTTCAGTTGCAAGAATTGACTGATAGAGGTTTCGCTCGACCAAGTTTCTCACCTTGGGGTGCACCAGTATTGTTTGTGAAAAAGAAGGACGGAACCATGAGGTTGTGCATCGACTATCGTCAGCTGAATAAGGTGACAATAAAGAATAAATATCCGATGCCACGTATTGACGATTTGTTTGATCAACTAAAGGGAGCCTCAGTGTTTTCAAAGATAGATTTGAGATCGGGTTATTACCAGTTGCGAATTCGAGATTCAGATATACCCAAAACTGCTTTCAGAACGAGATACGGTCACTATGAGTTCTTAGTGATGCCGTTTGGGCTCACTAATGCCCCTGCGGTATTTATGGATTTGATGAATCGGATCTTCAAACCGTATTTGGATTGGTTTGTAGTCGTGTTTATCGATGATATTTTGGTTTATTCGAGAAATGAAACCGATCATGCTGAACACCTGGGATTAGTGTTGCAAATTTTACGGGATAAGCAGTTATATGCTAAGTTCAGTAAGTGTGAGTTCTGGTTAAGAGAGGTTAGCTTCTTGGGTCATGTGGTATCCGCATCGGGTATTCGAGTTGACCTGAGCAAAATTTCAGCCATACTTAACTGGAAGCCTCCGAGAAATATTACTGAGGTTCGGAGCTTTTTGGGACTTGCCGGTTACTACCGACGGTTTGTGAAAGGTTTCTCGATGATAGCCACACCAATGACGAAACTACTTCAGAAGGATGTTAAGTTTGAATGGACAGAAAAGTGTCAGAAAAGTTTCGAACAATTGAAAACTCACTTGACGAAAGCTCCAGTACTAGTGCAGCCCGAATCAGGCAAGGAGTTCGTCATTTATAGTGATGCATCCCTACTTGGGTTGGGTTGCGTATTGATGCAAGAAGGTCGAGTTGTGGCCTATGCGTCGAGACAATTAAAGCCACATGAGAAAAATTATCCGACCCATGATCTCAAACTAGCTGCCATCGTATTCGCTTTGAAAATATGGCGACACTACTTATTTGGTGAGAAGTGCCATGTATATTCGGATCACAAAAGTCTCAAATATTTGATGACTCAAAGAGACTTGAATCTGCGACAAAGACGTTGGCTCGAGTTGTTAAAAGATTATGAGCTTGTCATTGACTATCACCCGGGAAAGGCTAATGTGGTTGCGGATGCCTTAAGTCGTAAATCACTGTTTGCTTTACGAGCAATGAATGTACACTTGTCTGTTCTATCCGACAATGTGTTAGTGGCAGAATTAAAGGCCAAACCATTATTGATTCATCAAATTCGTGAAGCCCAGAAAGTCGATGATGAATTGGCTGCAAAACGGGCTGAATGTGTTCCGAATATGGAATCAGAGTTTCAAATTGATGATGATGATTGTTTGAGGTTCAGAAGTCAGTTGTGTGTTCCAAGAAATTCAGGACTCATTTCGATGATTCTGAACGAAGCTCATTGTAGCCGAATGTCAATTCACCCGGGAAGTACGA
Organism: Gossypium hirsutum; assembly: GCF_007990345.1. NCBI lineage: Eukaryota > Viridiplantae > Streptophyta > Magnoliopsida > Malvales > Malvaceae > Gossypium > Gossypium hirsutum. Next base: position 35,417,995 of record NC_053424.1, read on the forward strand.
AAATGTACAACGATCTGAGATGTCAATTTTGGTGGCATGGTATGAAACGAGACATTTCCGATTTTGTTTCGAAGTGTTTAATATGTCAGCAAGTAAAGGCGGAACATCAAGTGCCTACGGGTTTACTTCAGCCAATCATGATACCTGAATGGAAATGGGATCGAGTCACGATGGATTCCGTATCTGGGTTACCAGTATCGGCAAGTAAGAAAGATGCGATTTGGGTTGTTGTGGATAGACTGACTAAGTCGGCTCATTTTATCCCTGTACGTACGGATTTTTCATTGGATAAACTAGCTGAATTGTATGTTTCTCAGATTGTAAGATTACACGGGGTACCGATTTCTATTGTGTCGGATAGAGATCCGAGATTCACCTCGCGATTTTGGAAGAAATTACAAGAAGCTTTGGGTACCAAGCTGCATTTTAGCACCGTTTTCATCCACAAACCGATGGTCAATCCGAGCGGATAATTCAGATACTTGAGGATATGTTGAGATGTTGCATCCTTGACTTTAGTGGTTCATGGGAACGGTATTTACCTTTGATTGAATTCGCTTACAACAATAGTTTTCAATCAAGTATTAAGATGGCACCTTACGAGGCTTTGTACGGGCGTAAATGCCGTACGCCATTGTTTTGGACCGAGCTCGGTGAAAGCAAAATTTTCAGAGTGGATTTGATTAAAAATGCTGAACAGAAAGTAAAAATAATTCGTGAAAGTCTGAAGGCAGCATCAGATCGTCAGAAGTCGTATGCGGATTTAAAACGAAGAAATATTGAGTATCAGGTGGGAGACAAAGCGTTTCTTAAGGTTTCACCTTGGAAGAAGATACTCAGATTTGGCCGTAAGGGCAAATTGAGTCCGAGATTCATTGGGCCGTATGAAATCTCCGAACGAGTTGGTCCAGTTGCGTATAGAATGATTTTGCCCCCTGAGCTTGAAAAGATTCACGACGTCTTTCATGTTTCGATGCTTCGACGTTATAGATCTAATCCATCGCACATAATTAATCCATCAGAGGTTGAAATTCAACCTGATATGAGTTATGAAGAAGAACCGATTCGTATCCTAGCTCGTGAAGTGAAAGAGTTACGAAACAAAAGGCTTCCGTTAGTGAAAGTGTTATGGCTCAAACACGGGATCGAAGAAGCTACTTCGGAAATCGAGAATGCCATGAAAGAACGATACCCAAACCTATTTACCGGTAAGATTTTCGGGGACGAAAATTTCTTATGTGGGGGAGAGTTGTGATAGCCCTAAATTGACCCTAGTCGGAAAGTGGTTTTGGGACCACGAAACCGAGTCTTATAAATAATTAAAGGTTATATTCTGTGTTTATGATGTGCGTAAATGCTTGTGTGATAGTTCCATACTTTAATTTGGTCAGTGTATGTGAAATTTATTAGTAGGGACTTATGTGAGGCAATTTAGAAATATGCTAGGCAAGTGTTAAAGTGGCCTATTAATATATGTGGGAAAGTGCTTGTCCTTGCATGTCAAATTAGCCAAATTAAAGCATAGTGGTCGGCCATGCTATGGGTGGAAACATGTCACAAACATGTTATGTTAGTGATGTATGTTAGGAAAAATAAAATAAGGGGCATGGTAATAAAATAATGAAAGGGAATATGATGAAAACAAAGAAAAAAAAGTGTCCATCCTTTTCATTTCTTTTGGCCGAAAGTTCTAAGGAAGAAGGAAGGAGCTCTTGCTTCATGTTCGGCTTGGAAGAGGATTAGGAAGAGGTTCGGCCATACTTGTATCTAGGTTAAGGTAAGTTTGATGTTGTGCCACGAGATTCATGCATGTTTTTAGTTGTTAGCTTGAGTTCTAACTAGCCCATGGTTTAAATCTTTGCTATGTGAGGGAGATGATACTCGGCCATGGGTGTTGTCTTCTTGGTGGATGTTTGATGTTGTGTTGGTGAGGTATGAAGATGATAGAGTGTGTGTGAGAATTTGAAAAAGGTAGGTTTTAGCAACTTCATGAAGCAATCGGCCATGGTATATCCATAAGTATGATTTATGCTTATTATGTTACTCATGGTTAAAATGATTCGGCTATGCTTCATGTAAAAATAAAATATACATGTGAATTCGGATATATGTTTATATTTGGTTAATGATTTATCCTTGTGAAGTATAAATTTGTAGCATGATTTGAGTTGGAAGTTATTATAATGTATTTGTGCATTTGGGTATATGATGAAAATATATGAAATGGTTATAATCAACCCTATGATTCGGCTCTTGCACATATATATATGTTTGCACATGATGTATTGGTATGCCATTTATGGGTGGTATTAAATATATAATTGGCCTCAACATATACATGCTTACTCGGCCACATGAGAAGATTAGAGGCAAGTATATTGATGCCTTTATCTTGGTTTAGACAGTTGGCTAAAAGGGAGTGTGGGTTAATATGTTGAGTTGATGCATGATTTCACATGTATGTGACTTTAATGTCTAATGTATATATATGGGCTAAGTACCTTGAGTTCCTCTTTTCGATGCTCAAATGATTAAATCAATTTATTTGTTAAATTAACCTCAAGAGGAAAGGGGAACTAAATCCGATAAAGGGAAGGAAAAAGTGGTCGAATAGCCATCGAAATCGTTCGACAACATCCGAGGTAAGTTTTCGAGTAACGGGACTTAGTTACCGATTTGATTAAGTCATGATGTATGAGCATAGCAAATATGCGGTGATATGATGATTCTACTTGAATCATATGTTGAGTTAATTAGTCTATACGTATGACGGGTAGCCGTATGTGCATAGAGATAGTGTCATAAAGCAAATTAAACCATGCTGTTTGTATGTGGCTAGTGAGCCGAAAATGGGATCGCTTAATACGTGACGTGTGTTTGAACTCCAATTATGAAAATGAAATATAGATGTGTCATGATTTATTGATATGTGTATGAATATTTGGATGATAACCAGGCTAAGTCCCGAAGGCATCTGCGCTAGTGACTAGTTCCGGGCAAGTCCGAAGGCATTTGTGCGAGTTACTAAATCCAGGCTAAGTCCCGAAGGCATTTGTGCGAGTTACTAAATCCGGGCTAAGTCCCGAAAGCATTTGTGCGAGTTACTAAATCCGGGCTAAGTCCCGAAGGCATTTGTGCGAATTACTAAATCCGGGCTAAGTCCCGAAGGCATTTTTGCGAGTTACTAAATCCGGGCTAAGTCCCGAAGGCAATTGTGCGAGTTTCTCTAACCGGGCTATGTCCCAAGGCATTTGAGCGAGTAGCTATATCCGGTTAAATTCCGAAGGTACGTGATTTGGGAATGAGCGATCTGCTGTAATAATTTCAATTAATACGCTCGTAAAAACTCAACAACGAGGTATGTGTTGTACATGCATTGGATTAATTGATTCCTCTTAAATAGTATTCGCTCAGTCGATTAAGGAGCTTCCGGTTTTGGTTAAGTTGATCCCTTATGTTTGAATATAAGGGTTGGAAATGTGAAGTAGGACTGATTTTTGAGAATATATGTGTATATGAAATTATCCGTTTAGTTATATGAATGCTATACTTCAGTTGAGCCTAATTCCATTGCTCAAAACTTACTAAGCATTAAATGCTTACTCCGTTCTTTGAATCTCTGTTTTATAGATTTTGGTTCGTCAGCTATCGGACTCGGGATTATTGAAGTCGAAGTCGCCCACACTATCAAAGCCCCTTTTGGTACACTTTTGGTTGAACTTTGAAATGGCATGTATAGGTCACAGTATAGACATGGTGTGTAGGGCTGAACGGAATGGTGTGTAGAGGCTGGCTGGGTAGGATTTCTGATTGCATGTCTATACTGTGACCTAACTGAATTTAACTATTATGACTAACTATTGCTAAGTGTTTGCACACTGAGTTTTCATAAACTCACCCTTTTGCTTTTCTGCGCAGGTAACCCTTAGGCAGATCGGTGCTGTGAGGGATTGGAAGGTGGCCACACAACTGCATTTGCTTCCATTTTTAATATTTAATTTATGAGTAATTTAATTTGGGTATTTTTTTTGTAATAAGGCCTCTTTAAGTATCTATTTTAAATTGAGATTTTTTTACCTTGATTCATATCTATTAGTAGTGGGCCATGGATTTTCAAAAAGATAAATACTTTTCAAAACACCACGGTTACGCAACATATTTTAAAAGCTTCTGCAACAAACATTGTTTTAAAGTGTGACAACAACCTAATATGATTAACATTTTACTTGAATGACTTGAGTTTTAACAATGAACAAGATATCCTAAATTTTCGTTAATATCACAAAGATGTTTTATATAGAATGGATTTTTCAACAAAATTATGTTGTTTTCGAAAAGCACTTCAACGTGACATTAAAGATTCGGCCATAACATCTAGGCCGGGTTTGGGGTGTTAGAGCAATGGTATTGGAAATCTCTGCATTGAACGATGATCATGAGGTTTAAGTTGGAGAAATAAATAACCAGTAAGCCGGTAAGGTTTTGAGCCCTTCGGTATGGGTAAGATTTAGAAAATAAAGTTAAGAGTTTCTCGAACCATTTTAAGGGTTCTGCATGTTTCTAGAAATCTAAGTTTTAAACTGGGATTACTAATTTTGACCCATGGTTTTGTCTTCTTGCTTAGCTTCTAGGAGAAGGGAAGTTTAGCATCCAGAAAAGCTAAACAGACAATGCGAAGAAATATCATGTGAGTTTCTACAATCCAACCTTGAAATGCTAAGTATGTCGAATAATTGCATGAGTTATGAATATTTGCCATTCTAGTGTAATATGCATGTTAAGGGGATAAATGATTGGTTAGACGAAGTTAGGAACGAGAAAAAGGGATGATTTTGTTAGATATCGCCAGACGGTATTTATGAGTGCAATTCGTGATGGGCAAAGATTTGGGCCTTGTGAAGGGGACACTATGGTGTTCAAGCATCAAGGTATAGGATGGTGAAATGGAGGAATGGATGGAATGAAATGGGAAGAGTAAAGATTATAACTATGCCATGGGTCTGGTCGGAGGCTATATGCCTGAAATGAGTAAAACCATAGCTAAAAGATGATATAACGTCATGATAAAGACGAGTAAGATAATAATTGAAAGATGCTAATCACGACGATAATGAGTAAGACCATAGTTGAAAGATGCTATGGAGTCCTAGCGAAAATGAATAAGACTATAGTTGAAAGACGTTATGACATCCTTAGGAAGCCCGTCGAGATAATAAACATAGGAAATATAAGGTGTAAGACTTTAGTTGGACTATGGCAACCCAGATAGTCTGTCAAGACAGTAAACACAGGGTTATATTGTGTAAGACCATAGTTGAAAGATGCTATAGCATCAAGTGAAAATTTGATGACAAAATGAGTAAGACCATAGCTAAAAGACATTATGACATCACAAATAGTCAGACAGGATGATATACATAGGATAGTCCATGAGATAGTAAACACAGGGATCCTAACGAGTAGGACCATAGTAGAGCTATGGAAACTAATAGAGTCTATTAGGACATTAAACATGGGTACATGTGTAATACCATGGCTTGACTGTGGAAGTATGAAGAGAGAGAGAGAGAGAGAGAAAGAGAGACTATTGGGACAATAAACACGGGTGGGAATTCAAAACATAAATCGTGGGACAACCCGCCAATGAGGAAAAATGTTGAAAGGAAAATAGAAGTATGGACAAGTAATAGTTGAGTGGCGGGTTGAAGGAATCCGCGAATAAATGGGAATGGGAAAGGATTGTGAAAATAGTAGTCGTGTAAACGAACAAGGCATAAGGATAATAATCTAGCAAGAAAGAGCCATGGAAATTAATATACTAGTGATGCTTAATGTACAGGCGATCAAGAAATGGTTTAACCACTGATCGTAGATGAGGATCCACTAATAAGTGCCATCAAAGGATGCTCAAAGAAACCCTATATGTTAAAGGGTTGTCATGAGAGTGCAAGTTAGTTCATAAGGAAATGAGGGGTTAGATAAAACCCATTGATGAAGGAGAATACATGAGATGACAAATATGTCTAACAAGGCTAATCCTCGATAAGAGGAAACCATTTAGGAAATATCCGCCAAATGGCGAGTTATGAGGGAATACAGTGCGAAAGAGAAATCGAGAACTTCGATGGTCATACAGTGCCATTCGACTGAGTACTAAAGGCCATAGTGGGTTGTAGTAGAAGGGCGTGCTATGCTTTTGGGTAAGGTTATGCGATTGAAGCAGACTACAAAGAAGTAATATTACCCTTATTTAAACTAAGTAGGATTTAGCCTGCCAAGGTGGCGTGGACCATGTCAATTATACTGACTAGTGAAAGGTGAACAAGTAATACAAGATTAATATAAAGAAAGAGTGTGCACAAACTAATTAGATGGAGAATACTCACTTAAGGCCGTTAGGAGGATAACCGAAAAGGCCATGTTGATGAGGCATGATGGTGAAAGGATAAGAGACACTTGGGCATAAGTAAGAGAAAGGAAAAGAGTTCACAGAGATGGTGAGGCATTAAGAGGAACCGTTGAGGTTGATCGAAGGTTGATAGAATGGTCGATAAGTAATTACTTAATGACCTATCCGCTAGAGGATAGGGACGAGAATAAAATAAATATCACTATGATGGAATATGAGGCATTTTTTCATGATAGGTAATGAGTTATTTAAATTTTAATATAATTTATTTAAACCCCAATAAGGTGGGGTATATTTTGTGTAAATTAGGAACTCACTAAGTTTATTTGAACTTACAAGGATTAGATCTGTCGGTTTAGGAATTGTGAATCGAGGAACTTGAAGAGGGACTGAGCCAAGCTGTGATAAGTCAAGGGACATCAGAGAAAGTGTCATGCGCATAGGAAGTGTCATGCACATAAGAAGGGGGTACCGTTAGGGACTTAACCAATGGGTGAATTTATTGTAACTGTGTATTCCTATAGTGTTTGGAGTTGGAATAGTAATGTAACACCCTGAATTTGGGCCTAGAAGTTTTGGGCCTTAAGCATGGAAGCGGTTTAAGGTAGCTTATAATATTCTGTTGTGCGTGAAAATTTCGTAGTTGAAGGCTTGTTTTAGTGGTTAAGTGTGCTGAGAAGTGTTGGAGAAGTCCTGGGTTCAAATCTGGACTCTAGTAAAAATTTTGGTTTAATGTGAATCAAACCCTGGTGTAGTAGGTGGGCCTTAAGAATATTGTTGGAGAAATTGTGACACAAAAAGCCTTGTGGCTTAGTGGCAAGTAGCTTGTGGAGCATTTAAGGGGAGGCATGGGTTCGAATCCCATGGCAAGCAAAGAGCATTTATTTTGCTAACAGGGGGCGGCAAGAGTTGGTGTTGAATTTAAACTCTGATGATGGAGGGATCCCACATCGAGAAGCTAACATAAGAGTGGATGCGAATCTGGCTTTAAATAGAGAGAACCAAGAGGAGAGTAAGGTACTTTTCTTGGCTGATCCCTTTCGCTTTATGGCGTGCTCGTTTAGGTTGGGCGTCGGCTAAGAGTGCTCGAAGAACGGATTAACTCCAGTCTCCTATCAGGTGTGTATTTCTCACTACTCTAGCTGTAGGATGGCTACTTCGGGCCGCGATGTGCCGTAAGGGGCCATGTTGGCCCAATGGGCCTACCGGCCCAATTGGATAAGTTGTTTGATTGTGTAGTAAATATTGGACTAGGCTAGGTGAATCTCATATCTATGGCTAGATTTGGGCTAAAAGGGCCACACGAGCGTGTGGGCCCATTTAGGCCGAGAAAGGATTTAGGCCCATTCGTATTGTTATCCCTGTTTAAAATACTCTAGTTTACCAAATTACTGAAATACCCCCAGTTGTGAAATTACCAAAGTACCCCCGATTTATAAAATTACCCAAATATCCTCGATTTGTAAAATTACCGAAATACCCTCAGTTTGCAAAATTACTGAAATGCCCTCGATTTGTAAAATTGCAGAAATACCCTCGACTTGCAAAATTTCCAAAGTACCATCGATTTATAGAATTACTGTTATACCCTTGATTTATAGAATTATTGTTTTACTATCGATTTATAAAATTACCATTTTACCCTCGATTTACAGAATTACCGTTTTACCCTCGATTTATAGAATTACCATTTTACCCTCGATTTAAAGAATTACCATTTTACCCTCGATTTATAGAATTACCATTTTACCCTCAATTTATAGAATTATCATTTTACTCTCGATTTACAAAATTATCATTTTACCCTCAATTTACAGAATTACCGTTTTACCCTCAATTTATAAATTTACTAAAATACCCTTGGTTTACAAAATTACCAAAATACCCTCGATCAGTAAAATTACTAAAATATCCCTGGTTTGTAAAATTACCAAAATACCCCTGGTTTGTAAAATTACTAAAATACCCCTAGTTTGTAAAATTACCAAAATACCCCTGGCTTGTAAAATTACCAAAATACCCCTGATTTGTGAAATGATCGAAATACTCTCGGTTTATAAAATATCGAAATAACCCTGTAGGGTAGAATAATCGAAACACCCCTGCAGAGTAGAATTACTAAAATACCCCTGTAGGGTAGAATTACCGAAATACCCCTGTAAGGTAGAATTACTGAAATACCCCTGTAAGGTAGAATTATTGAAATACCCTTGTAGGGTAGAAATACTGGAATACCCCTGTAGGGTAGAATTACCGAGATACCCTTGTGGGGTAAAATTACCATTTTGCCCCTAAGGTGTTAAATGACTATTTTGTCCTTGTGGCCATGTGACTGACTTGGACTGTGTGGTTAACGAATTTGATTGTGAATATATGTTGATATATGAATGACTTGACTGTGATTGTTTGATTCAAATATGGGCATGACATGTTGCATGGGTTGGGATTTTATACAGAGGAAGATCTGATCTGTTAGGATCGCATGGTTTCTTGATGACTGTGGATCCACCGAAGGCTTAAGAGCCATATATTCGTACTGATTTGATAAGGTCGCACGGGTCTCCAAAGACGACTATGGACCGATCAATGGCTGAGTGCCGATCATATTTACCCGGGGCTATGTGCCGACTATATTACCATCGCTGATGGTTGTGTGCCTAACATGATACAGCTACCGATGGCTTAAAGCCTTCTGATTATGGCTTTGTGTCAACCTACATATGGTTCTATGCCAACCAGATTATGGATGTGTGCCAAACGTATTTGCCTAAGGCTATGTGCCAATATATGGTTATTGACGACTCTGTGTCGATCACATTTACCTAGGGCTGTGTGCCGGTTATGTTACTCTAGTTGATGGCTATGTGCCTAACATAATACAGTTATCGATGGCTTTGTGCCACGGATTCTGTTAAGTGGCTTTGCCACATTATCTGTTCTGGTGGCTCTGCCACAATATCTGTATCTGGTGACTCTGTCACAATATCTGATAACTGAGCAGCAATGTTGCAACTGTGGAGTGTAGGGCTGGGTGGGTTGAGCTATTCCCCACATGGAGTGTAGGGCTGGTACGGGTGGAGTGTAGCGGTTGGTTATAGGCTGGATTGGGTTGGGATTGCATTCACTTTCTGATTTTTGATTCTGTTACCTGATACTGATTCTGATTTTGATTCTGTTACCTGATACTGATTCTTATTCTAATTCTAGTTCTGATAATGTTTCTTATTCTGTAATGGGTTAAAGCCCATCTGGTACTGTCTGTTATAGTGGGCTAAGGCCCAATTGATACTGAAACTGTAAGTAAGGATGGGGCCAGACTTTTAATTCTTTTATATGACTGACTGTTCCTTTTTATAGTAGGGGATTTCACACTGAGTTTCAGTAAACTCACCCCGTTTATTAACCTTTTAGGTAATTTCCAGCCTTAGACGGATTGGAGCTACGAGGGGCTCGGAGGAAGCCACACACACTGTTTATTTTATAGTTTTGATTATTACTGTTAAATGTTTTATGTGGGTTGTAGTAAAGCCGTTGCAATTTTTTGGATTTCAAATTTGGAATTTTATTTATTGTTTTTATAATTGCTAGTATTAGAACACGGTTTTACAAAGCAACTACTGTTGTTCAAAACATCACGTAACCGCAATTGTTTTTAAATTAAGCTTCCGCAACTGCCAGGATTTTTACAAAGTTGTTAAGAATGTTATTTAGCTGGGGTTTTCTAACAAGGTTTAAAAACGGTATAAGTTTTTAATTATTAAGAAGGGTTTTTAATGGAAACATGGTTTTCGAAAAACACTTCAATGTGACACGCTAGATTCGAGCCAAACTTCTAGGCCGAGTTGAGGGTGTTACAAGTGAACCTTATTTTGACAGTTGTCTTTGGTGTATTAAAAATCTATTCAATATTTTACTAATACGGTTTGGCCTCAGAGTAATATGTTTAAGTTTTGTACATGAAACAAGTTTAGTTGTGATGCCCCACACCTAGATCTGGTGATCGAATAATCAAATACTAAGTCTTGACCATGAGGGAAATTAACACAATTACAAAAATCAAATAATCAAATACTAATTGCGGTGTTTGCAAGTGATGGGTCAGTTGTCATATATTCGTACAACCGGGTACTGGAGCACTCCGAGGATCAAACCTAAAGGAGTTGATGATTAAGTGAATTCTAGCTATAAACATGCAATTAAAGATTCTAAACAACTACTCGCTAAATACTATAGTACGAAAAACCATAATTAAAGTTTATTAAAATTAATTAATTACTTAAAGCAGAACAATGGGTAAATTGTAAAGAAGGTAAACTACACAACTATCAAATAAGAGTAAATATGATAACAGAGAGTGGTTGGTGTTAGAGTATGCCCAAAGACCAATCATGAGATGAATGTAATTATATACTCGTTTTGCCATGTTTGTTAAAATAAGGCATTCCCATTGTTATTTCAGTTTCTTTTTCTGTGTGCATAAATAAACTGGTTAATAATGAAGTCTTGAGAATAATATGATTATTCTTAAAAGGTCCATATTCAAGTATTATTGTGGACTTGGACAATGAGAATGCATTGAAACCAATCTTTAGTTTATTTATGACAAAGTGTTGTCATTGACATAGAGATGTCAAAATCGATACATAAGTATGAGTTATAGAGCAACATACTGGACTAACTCGCTATGAGTATGTTTCTTGGATTATTATGTAATAGTCGCAACATTACTCATAATGATAACTATGTATATGATCCTCAGACTTGAGATCATCATTGTCCCATCATAGTAAGTTTCATATTTTGACATAGTCTATGTCAAACATCTACCATAACAGTTTATACTATAAAGATTGATGTTGGGCATGTCGTAATGTAATAGCCCATTTTTCAGTGAAATCGGAACAGTGGTTTCAGGACCACAAATCCGATCTAAAAATAAAATTTATTTTTATGTTATTACGTGGTCCGTAATATGATAGAAATGTCATGTGAAAATTCTGATAATAAAATTTTATTGATTATGTGCTTAATTACGAGAAGGACTAAATCGTATAAAATGCAAAAGTTGAATTCTCGTAGCTAGAAGGATTAAATAGCTATGGAATTCAAAACTTGAGGTCCTATATGGTAATTAGACCATTAAAGAAAAGTATGTAGATATTTTAGTGACTCATCCATGGAAATTTAGAAAAAGGGCAAGGACTAAATTAGAATTTGAAATAATTTAATTAATTAAAAGATGAAAAAAGAAAATATCATCTTATTTTCTCATCTTCTTCCCAAAAAATACATGGAAACCCTAGGAGAGAGAGAAGTAACTTTCATGGCTTAATTGGGTAAGTTTCCTTGTCCCGTTTTTAATAACTTTGATATTTTTGAAACCGGAATAGCTTAATCTATCCATTTGGCGCATCAATTTGAAGAGGTATCAAACTATGGAAATTAGATCATGGATGTATATCCTGAAAATTAGAAATTTATAATAGAAAATGAAAGGTTGTTGATAGATAAACAACTTTTACAAAGTGATTTTTGATAAAAACATGATTTAGGGATAAAGTTGTGAAAATTGATGAAAAATTCTAAAATTTATAGAAAAAATGTGCTATAAATTTTATGTTTAAATTTTGGTTAGGCTTGGAATAGGGAGTAAATTGCATAAATTTTATTTTCCGAGCCTAGGGGTGAAATTGGAATTTATGGAAACGATAGGGGCAAAATGGTAATTTTTCCTGAGACGTAAATTGAGTCCAAATGAATACGAAATGTGTGAAATTAATGATTAAAGTTATTTATATAGATCCGAACAACACAAATTCGAGGTTAGATCGAGGAAAAGAAAAGGTTTCAAATTAGTAGATTTTATACGCGAACCAGTGTTGTGGTAAGTTCGTGTAACTTAATCGAGCATGTAAATATGTTAACTTGAATGTTATGATTGTATGCAATATGATTTATGTTTATGTGACTATTGTAAATGTGTGAAATGATTACATGTTCAAAAAAGTCAGAAAAAGGGTAAGGTCTCGTTTGAATATTGATTTTCGATGAATAAATGTGATTGCCATATAAAATAAGGTCATGCATTTGTTGTTGACAGGATTTAGCACAAATGAGTAATCCTAATGATCTTATTATAGAAAGGATTTAGCTCTGACAAGTAATCCTAATTAAGTACTTCTAAGCATACGTTACATGCAGGATTTAGCTTGGACTGGTAATCCTGTAATATGATATGTGGCTTAAGAGTGTATTCTTTGATTAAATGTCATAAACGGTACTCTTGAATAAGAATTGATAGGTTATTGAATTGTACACCTTGAGTATACTACTCGAGTAATCATCGGAATTTCAATGATTCAACGGACAAAACTCTTGGCATGATGAGAGAATTATGAGATGAAATGATAATGTTTTGAAAGAATATTGCATGATGAGATCATCTATGTTTACTTGATTGATATGAAGACTTTGTGACTAACATGTTTGATTGAATGCATGTGTTTATGAAATTTTGCCAAATGGATGGAAAACTTGATATTGTATGCTTATATTTAATAAAGGGGATTGGTAAGTTTAGTTTCCGTTATACGAACTTACTAAGCATGTAATGCTTACTCCATTTATTTTCCCCTGTTTTTATAGTGCTCGAAAGCTCGCGAAGGTTGGAGATCATTGGAGCATCATCACAGTATCCACTAGCTTATTTTAGGTATATATAGTAAAATCATTTTGGTATAATGGCATGTATAGGCTAATTTGCCCTTAAATGGCTTAAATATGTGGTTTGTAATCTAGCCATTAGAATGGCTAGAAATGGTTGTTTTGATATACTTGTAATGTGATGCTATGGTAGCTACATATGTGTTAAATGATTGATCAAATTATGTCTAACATATGAAGTATACCAAGGTAAGATTATAAACATGCATTCATGAAATGATATGCCATGTTGAGTGATAGATTTTGCTTAATTTTATTGCTTGAAATGGTTGGTATTTGGACGTGAGTTTAAGTGCAAGTCATTGGTGTGATTTTGGGTGAGAAATGAAGCTAGAAATGGCTTTATTTTGTCCACGCGGGCAGACACACGGGCATGTGTCTAGACCGTGTGCAACACACGGCCTGGTACATAGGCATGTGGTTAGGACGTGCGTCCCTTGCACCTTAAAAATTGAGAAACAGAATGCTCAGAATTGAGCACAAGGGCAAAGACATAGGTGTGTGTCTCAGCCATGTATGCTACACGACCTAAAACACGGGCGTGTGTCTTGACCATGTGAAACCTGCACCTAATTTTGAAAAAATTTAATTAACCACACGGCCTAACACATGGGTGTGTGGCATAGCCGTGTGCACAAGTTAGAGAGTTATACGGGGTCGAACACGGCCTACAACACGGGCGTGTCCCTTGGACCACACGGACGTATGAGCCATGTAACTTAGAAAATTTTTGTAATTTTGCAAAAAATTCTTAGAGTTTCCGATTAAGTCTCGAGTTGATTCTAATGCTCGTATTGGGCCTCAAGGGTCCATTTAAAGGATGATATGAATAATCTTGGTTAATGAAAAGTAATTTATGAGAATTATCTGAAAAATGTTCTTAAAGTTTCGATAATGCTCCGTAACTCCATTTCGGCTTATAGGTTAAGGCGTGTTACACGTAATCTATGTAGTGGGATATGATTGATCAAGATATGATTTGTCCCTCATATAATGGGAGAAATAACGTAGGCCTTTTGATGGAGGGAGACTAGAAATGCATGGCCATGCTTGAATAAGGTGATATGAGATATCACACTAATGCATGGCCATGCTTGAATAAGGTGATATGAGACACCACACTTACTTGTTTATTGTAGTTTATTAAGAATATAATAAAATATGAGATTGAACTATACAAGTGTGACTATTTCATGACTTGTGTTAATCTAAATATTAAGAATAAAAGGATATTGTAACAGCCCGATTTTAGGCCTAGTCAGAATAGTGGTTTCAGAACCACTAACTTGAGGTCTGAGAAATTATTTTTAATATTATTTTATGTGTTATAGCATGATTATATGAATGCATAAAAATTTTGGTGAAATAATTTTAGCGATTGCATGCCTAATTACGAAAAAGGACTAAATCGCATAAAGTGTAAGAGTTTTGTTCTACTAACTAAAGGTGTCAAATAGCTATGAAGCATTAAAGTACTGGTCCTTATTGAGTAAATAAACCAATAAAATATTAGTGGCTGGACATGGAACCTTAATTCATGGGATGGTCACAGGGTAGGTGACATAATTGATAAATAAATAATAAACCTAAAGGCTAGCTATCATCTTTTTCTCTTCTTCACTTCTCCACTGAAATTTTCAGCAAGAAAGGGATTTTGAAAGCTTGAAATTTTCAGCCATTAAGTTCTCTCATAAGTAAGTGATTTTGATGACTTTTCTTGATAATTTTTGCACTTTTGGGACCCTTGTAGCATAAGCTATCTAATAAGGGGACTATTTTGCAAAATGGTTGAGAGTCTAGGGTTTTTCCATGAGAGTACTCATGTTGATTACTGAAATTTTATAGAAGAAAATGAGTTATGGTTGTTAAATAAACAACTTTTGTGATGTAGTTTTCATGAAAACCCTAACTAGGGACCATTTTGCATAAGTTATAAATTATGTGGTAAATGTCTAGAATAGTTGAAATTGTGAGATGGTATAGGCTTAAATTAGTTTTGGCTAAGCTTGGTTAATGAGGAAATTCGATAAAAATTGGCTTACGAGCCTAAGTGTAAAATTATAATTTTCTGAAAGTTTAGGGGCAAAATGGTTATTTTTCCAAAATATGAATTATGAAATGCATTGATTAATATGATGATTAAATTAGTGAATTTTTATCATTTTAGATCAAGAAATACAAAATTTGGGCCTAGATTGGGGGAAGGCAAAGCAAGTAGACTAAATCCAACTAGTCGCCCACTTTTTGTATACCGACGTAAGTTGTACGTAAGTAAGGCAACTTTATCGTTATTATGTGTTGAATGATTAATTTTACGTAATATGGTTGAAATTTCTTATGAATAATGCATGATGAAATTTAATGTAGTAGAGTCCCGATTGAACCTAGGAATAGATTGAATATCCATGCCATGACATTTGGGTGATATGTGCGCTAGTGTAAGACCATGTCTGGAACATGGCGTCGGCCACTTTATGTGTGCCAGTGTAAGACCATGTTTGGGACATGGCATCGGCCACGATATGAGAGCCAGTGTAAGACCATGTTTGGAACATGGCATCGGCAATGTTGCGAGCGCCAATGTAAGACCATGTCTAGGACATGGCATCGGTATTGATATGTGCGCTAGTGTAAGACCATGTATGGGACATGGCATCGGCCATATTATGAAAGCTAGTGTAAGACCATGTCTGGGACATGGCATCGGTATTGAGACGAGAGCTAGTGTAAGACCATGTCTGGGATATGGCATCGGCCTCGACATGTGAGATAGTGCAAGACCATGTTTGGAACATGGCATCAGCAATTCACCCTCTTGTGTAAAGCTTGTCAGATATCCTTTAGTATTCCAAATGGTTTCACAGGTTATTTTAAAACTTATGACAATGATATGGAATGATATAATCATGTTGTGAGTGGTATAGGTTCTTATTCAAAACTCATGAGATATGAGTCTAGTTATGTTGCCTTGATGGTAAGAATGACATGAGTAAGTTCTAGCTATGGAAATGATTCTGGAACGATATTGTAATCCTTAGCTTATACTTGTGATATATAAGCATGTAGTGATATTTACCTTTGTTCACTCAAGAATGTTATGTTGAATTATAATATGCATGGTTGATGTTGTTACTTATTTATATGCAACTTACTAAGCTTTATGCTTACTCCTTCTCTTTTCCATCTTCTTATAGTGCCGCCAAGCTAGTATCGGTGATTAAGGGACGTCGGAGGCATCGATAACACTATCACCTGAAGCTTTTGGTATAGCTAGTTTAAATGTTTTGATTGTGACATGTATAGGGACTTGAATCTTTTGTTTAGTGTCTTGTTAGTTTAGCCACAAGTGTTGGCTCATATGAGGGATGTGATATTCATTTTGTATAGGTCATTAATGTTGGCAAATACTGATTTTTATTAAATGCATTTGATGAAGATTCTCATCGTTATGGCTGTCTGGTTATGTGTATTTATGCTTGAATTGGTTATACTTGATGTTGTGTAGGTTGGTACAAGTATGGGTGGCAAAAAGGCTTGGTAGATAGCCTTGTTTTTGTCCACAAGGGAAGACACACGGGCGTGCCCCATGGGCATGTGGTAAGGTCGTGTGTCCCCTGCACCTAAAATTTTGCAAAACAGAATTCCCAGTAGTAACTACACGGGCGAAGACACAGCCGTGTGTCCCAACCATGTTGAGGACACAGCCTAGTACACGGGCGTGTACCATGGGTGTGTGCCCTTAAGGAGTTGCTGACATCAAAAACAGAATGTCAAGGTTTTTGCACATGGGCTAAGACACGGGCGTGTCCTAGCCGTGTATGGGACATAAGTCATGGACACAGGCATGTGTCAAGCCGTGTAAAAACCCCTGTATGTTCGAATCAAAAAATAAATTCGCACGGGCTAGGGACACGGGCGTGTCCCGATATGCTCAGACAGTGTAAGTCACACAGGCCATCAACATGGCCATGTTAATTAGACACACGGGCGTGTCGCCCTTCCATACGGGTATGTGCCCCTGTCTGCTTGAAATTCTACAAAGATTTCTAAAGTGCATAGATTAACCCTGAATCAATTCCAAAGTGTGTTTGGGGCGTCGTAGGCCCATGGTAGAGACATTAAGGTACTGTGAAAAGTTTTAAATTGGAGAAAATTTTCATAACTAGAAAATGTATGTTTGTATGTGTTTAAGTTCGATAACACCTCGTATCCTGTTTCGACGCCGAACTCAGGTAGGAGGTGTTACATTTAGTGGTATTAGATCTATGGTTTAGTTGATTCTCGGACTATCCTAGCATGAGTACGAGTCTGGCTATACATGTCATAAATATATTATGATAGTGTGACAACTCCTGAAAAATTTAAATTGTGTTTTCATATAGTAAATGGATCCCGACAGAGCAATGGCAGACAATGTAGAGAGTAACGCGCTGGCTCCCGTTGAAGGGACAGCACCAGTAGAGAGTGGGCCCGTGACAATGCGTCAAGATGGAAGGGCTAGAGAAGCTTACCTCCATATGGTGGATGGTTGGTATTAGAAGTTTATTCATGCAAACCCGAACACTCCACCTCCCTCACCCCCTCCAATCCCTCAACCTAACCCCATAATTCCCCAAGGGGTGGAGATGTTAAGAACGGAGAAACCTCCGGTTGATAGAATTAGAAAGTAAGGGGCCAAGGAATTTAGAGAGAACACAGAGTTCTGGCTAGAAAATACCATTAGGGTATTCGATAATTTGTCTTGCACGCCTAAGGAGTGCATGAAGTGTGTTGTGTCACTCCTGCAAGACTCGGCCTACCAGTGGTGGAACACCCTTATATCAGTTGTACCAAGGGAAAGGATTACATTAGGGTTCTTCCAAGACGAATTTCGAAAGAAGTATATTAGTCAGAGGTTTATAGAACAGAAGAGGAAGGAATTTTTAGAATTGAAGCAAGGCCGAATGACTGTAACAGAATATGAGCATGAATTCGTAAGGCTCAACAAATACTGTATCTGTCGAAGCCATCATGTGCAAGAGATTTGAGGACGGATTGAATGAAGATATCCAATTATTGGTTGGCATCTTAGAGTTAAAGGAGTTTGTGATGCTGGCTGAAAGAGCTTGCAAGGCAGAAGAATTGACCAAAGAAAAGAGAAAAGCTGATATTGAGTCTCGTGACTCAAGGAAAAGACAGATGGGGAAACCACACCAGTCCTCATCTAAGAGATCGAGAGAGTTCACTACTCGATTGAATGCTTCAGTGGGATTCTTGAGTAGAAATAAGAATAAGCAGTGCACGGCGTCTAAGGCTCAAACCACTTCTATCGCGAGTGTTGGTAGTGTTCGACCGAATAGACCAGAATGTTCACAGTGCGGTAGACGCCATTTCGGTGAGTGCCGAGGAAATGAAAGAGGTTGTTTCAAATGTGGGTCGCTAGACCATTTCATTCGAAACTGTCCTAAAATGGGTGAGAAAGACGAAAAGCAAGATGTGAAAGCGAGTAATGCTCATTCGAGAGGTAGACCATAGAAGAACCTGGGAGGAGGGACTAGCAGTAGAGGTATGCCTAGAGATTTTGTCGTGAGGTCTAAGGGCCAAGTGCCTGCAAGGACTTATGCCATTCGTGCTCGCGAAGAGGCATCGTCACCGGATGTGATTATGGGTACTTTCTCTCTTCATGATATTTCTGTTATTGCTTTGATAGATCTAGGGTCTACCCATTCGTATGCTTGTGTAAAACTGGTGCCTAGCATGAATATGCCTGTTGAGTCTACAGAATTTTTGGTGAAGGTGTCAAACCCATTAGGCAAGCAAGTATTAGTTGACCAAGCATGTAAAAATTGTCCCTTAAAAATTAGAGGTCATTGTTTTTCGGCTAACCTCATGTTATTGTCGTTTGATGAATTTGTCGTTATCCTTGGTATGGATTGGTTGTCTACCCATGATGTCATAGTAAATTGTGGGAAGAAATTTGTAACACCCCAAATCCGGCCCAGACGTTATGGCCGGATCCGACGTGTCACATTGAAGTTTTTAAGAAAACCCATGCCTCTTTCAACGACCTTCTTAGTGTTTTAAAAGTAGCCTTTGCTAAGTTAATAAAGAGAATGGAAGCTGTGCACCAAGTAGGTATCCGAAACAGAGGAGGTGAGCCATGATGGCTGCTTAAGTACCAAGCTCTTGATTGGATCCAATCCTAGACATGCCCACAACCATTGCCACATTTTGGTGCTAGGTTAGGTTTTGAGAAAAACGAGTTGGAATTCATTTAAGTAGATATTTTTGATAAACCAATTAATTGTATCGTTGCGTTATTTTGAAAACAATTATCATTTTGGAAACGCGCCCTAGGTCTAACTCATATTGTTATCAGAAAAATATAGGGTATAAAATAAAATAATCCCAAAAAAATAATTAAAGTGGCCTTATTACAACCCAAAACCAAATAAAAATATTAATAAGATAAAACTTATAAAGAAATAAATCGGCTACTTATTGTAATTAAACGAAACAAAAACAGTAGTGTGGCCATCTCCGAGTCCCTCGCAGCTCCAAACCATCTAAGCTTAGGGATTACCTGCACAGTTAGAAACAGGGTGAGTTTACGAAAACTCAGTGTGTAATCCTAATAAAAAACAAACAGTGAAAACACAGTATCAGTACAATCTGGGCCAAATCCCTATTCAGTCTCGACATATACTGGGCCGAAGCCTTTCGTTTAACGGTTACTGGGCCGAAGGCTTTTCATAAATCATATCACTGGGCCGAAGCCTTAACTGTAAACGGTATGCCCTTAGGCCCATTTCAATATCACATGTAATGCCAATGAATGTATGCAAGCCCATTTCAATATCACATGTAATGTCAATGAATGTATGCAAGCCCATTTGGGGAGACTACTCGGCCCACCACCTTCTACTCTCCACCCGTACCAACCAACACACCATGTGGGGAATGACTCAACCCACCCAACCAACACACCACTGGCAGCATATCACTGGCAGCATAGCTGCTTTATCATATAACTAGAGGCCTAGCCTCTTTTAATAACTGGGGCAAAGCCCTTTTTGATAAACTAGGGCAAAGCCCTTTTCGGTAAACTGGGGCAGAGCCCTTTTAGCACTTCCTCCATCAATATAACCCATATCCCATGCAATATGTCATGTATGCAGAATGTCATGCCCATATTTGAATCAAACAATCACAGTCAAGTCATTCATATGACCAACATATATTCACAATCAAATCCGTCAACCACACAGTCCAAGTCAGTCACTTGCCCACAAGGGCAAAACAATCATTTTTCATATTATAAGGGTATTTTTGTAATTTTACCAAAAATTAGGGTTTTCCATGTTCATTACAATTGTCAATATTTCTGAGTGTTTAAACAATGATCTTTAACCCACTTATCAAATTTGGGCTTTTGGGCCCAAAACCCCTAATGGGCCCTATGAATGCTGATTTAGCCCACTAAGCCTGCTTAACCCAAATTTTACAACAACACTAACCGTGTTAACATGCAACTTTTCCAAATTCCATTTTCTATCAATTTTACCCAAATGGACCCAAAAGCCCATTTGGCCCAATTCCAGCCCATTGAGGCCCAACTTACCATCGTGCAAAAAATTAAGTTCTTACCCGTTCTATCGACCCAAACACCGATCTTATCGTATTTATCGCATCTATACCCACACGCAACATTACAAGTTCCCGAAATGTCGGTATTTTAGCATTTCGGCTTCGCAACAGATATTAATCTAAGCTGCTACGAGGGTTAGTACACACCTGTTATGGGTTGAAGTTAAAACATTTCTATAATCAATCACCTACGATAATCACCACCTGTCACTCAAACTTAACTAATCCAATATCAATATATGTAAATCCTAAGCACATCAGTCATACAGAACATAAGGGCATATTCGTCATTTTACCATACAAGGGTATTACGGTCACTTTAACCTACAGGGGCTTTGTAACACCCCTAATTTGACCCTAATCGAAAAGTGGTTTCGGGACCACAAAACCGAGTCATAAAAATAATTAGCTGTCATATTTGATGCTTATTATATGTACATATGCATGTGTGAAAATTTCATGTTTGAATTTTGTTAATTGTAAGTGAATTTTATTAAATAGGACTTATGTGAGAAAATTTAGAAATGTGCTAGGCAAATGTAAGTGGCCTATTTATGCATGTTGCAAAATAATTGTATTTGCATGTCAAATTAACCAAAGAACAAGAAGGTGGCCGGCCATGCTATAAGTTAAAGCCTATTAAAAACATTTGGTGTTAGTGTTTTATGGGAGAAAGAATAAAATAAAAGGTTAGTAATAAAGAAATGAAAAGGGAGGGGTGATGAAAACAAAGTTGTCTCATCCATGTTCCCCCCCTCCATTGCCGTGAGTTGAAGAAAGATAACAAAAGAAAAAAAAATTTTACATGCTCATCTTTCTTCTTGGTGGCCGAATTTGGGAAAGGGAAGATTGAAGAGGAGAAACTAAGGTATTCGGCCATGGCTATCCTAGTTTAAGGTATGCATTGTGATTTTCTTTTTAATTGACTATGAGATTAGATTGATAAGTGCATAGCTTATTTAACCCATGGTTTAATTTCATGCATCAATAGACAAATGTTCATTCAGTCAAATGGGGGAATGACTAGAATGGGGTAAAGATTTTTGGATGAGTGGCTTAGAGGCACCCTGTACATTCGGTCAAAGATTGAGTCTATTTAGAATGTTAATTTCTTCCTCTATGATTATTTTCCTTGCATGTTAAATGGTTCTTGATAAGGCCAAATGAGTTATGAAAGTTTTTATAAATGTATGAAAGTCTTCATGCTATGAAAAATTCGGTTGAAATATGGAGAATGAGAGCTGTCATTTAGGTTAAGACCAAAGGAATGATCAATAGGCATTAAAGGGTTAAATGTGTGAATTTAAGGTATAAGAACCTATAGGTATTTACATGGGTAATGTTAAAAATTAATGTGGTATATTCGGCTAAATGGGTGATAATGGTTTATAATGTTGAATTGAATTATGATTATGTACATTAGAATTAGATATAACAAAAAAGAAAAACTATGTGAATTTGGATGCAATATTACATTCGGCCTAGAGGCATTAGATGAACATTTGTGGAAATCTCAAAGTCTTGAATAATGGTGATTGTAAGATGATGTAAAAATCATTGAATTATATGCATAAGTAGTTAGCAAAGTGATTAAGCTACCGAATTTAATTATTAAATGAGTTCTAAGCTTGCTGAATTTTGAGATGTGATTGGGAGTAAATTTGACATGAGCATATTTTGTTAATGATATATTGATAAATGTTGAGTTATGATACCATGATATGAACTTAATTATCAAATTGCCAAATGCGTTTATAATTAAGTAAGGTTAATAATAGGGCAATGAGTGGCTAGTAGAATCCAGTAGTCTTCTTGTTATATTCGGCCATGAGTTTGTATAATTGGGTTGTAATAGATTAAATGATATGTGATTGCCAAATGTGATTGTTAAGTGAATAATATGAGTTAAGTACTTAAGCAATCTATTGTTTTACTTAAGCTTAAGAGCAAAGAGGATCAAAGTCGGATAGGGGAAAAGAGAAAGTAAACGAATAGCCGTGGACATCTAATCGTCGACCACTTCCAAGGTAAGTTTTAAGTGATTAAACGTTGAGTAAATTCAATCATAATAGGACATAATGAGTTGATTTAATAAGATATGATGTGGCCATGATATGTCTTAAACTCAAATGGTAAGTTCATAAGTGTTTGGACTTGGAAATTTAAGAGCAAATTGTAATAATTTGCTTTGGACAGCAGCAGTAACGTGATTTTAGAAAATCACTATAAATTGTTGGTGTGGAATTATAGGCTGCATAAAATATGTAATCAAGGCTTAATTAGTCTAGTTTCTTATAAAAGAGACCTTGTGAGCAAAGAAATTTCCTATAAAGAGATATTTAAAGTTGTGTGAGACGGTGTCAGAATGACTCCGAAATCCCCTATTCGGTTTTTAGAAAATCATTATAAATTGTAAAAAAATGTTTATAAGATAAAATTTATATGCTTAGACTCCTTAATGAGTCTAGTTTCAAATGAAATCAAATACAACACATTTTGAATTCTGAAAACTGAGAAATTTGATTCGTAGTGAAGAGTGGGCAGATTAGTCAAACAGTGAAATAGGGGAAACTTTAAGAAAAATCTGGTATTGATTGGCCAAACCTAAAATTCTGGAAATTTTATGGATGGAAGATATACGAGTCTATATTCAGGAAAAATTAACGGAAAGTAATTTGGAGTTTTTTAGCTCTAGTTATAAATAATTTAGTGACTATTGCTCAGGAAAAACAGCTTGTGCTGAATTTGAGATTGTGTTGTAAACCCTGATAAACTTGTTCTAGTTGCTCATGAGCTATCGATTAAACCCATACGTGAATTCTAAATTGTGATATTGGAAAATGATAGATGTAGATTCAGCCAAGAGAGTGTATATATGTGATAAGGCCTAATGGCCGATGTGATGAATGTGAAAGTGTATGTATATATGTGATAAGGCCTAATGGCCGATGTGATGAATGTGAAAGTGTATGTATATATGTAATAAGGCCTAATAGCCGATGTGATGAATGTGAAAGTGTATATGTGTGATAAGGCCTAATAGCCGACGTGATGAATGTGAAAGTGTATATGTGTGATAAGGCCGAATAGCCGACGTGATGAATGTGAAAGTGTATATGTGTGATAAGGCCTAATAGCCGATGTGATGAATGTGAAAGTGTATATGTGTTATAAGGCCTAATAGCCGACGTGATGAACGTGAAAGTGTATATATGTGATAAGGCCTAATGGCCGATGTGATGAATGTGAAAGTGTATATATGTGACAAGGCCGAGTGGCCAACATAATGGATGTGAAAGTGCATAAATGTGATAAGTCCCGAAAGGCATTTGTGTCAGTACTATATCCGGGTTAAAACCCCGCAGGCTTTATGCGAGAATATTATCACTGATTAATGTCCTTAAGCTTCGTGCTTGTACTATATCCGAGCTCTAAAGACCCGATGACTACGTGTGGGGATTTTGTCCGGGTAAGACCCGATAACTTCGTGTGGAGATTATGTCCGGGTAAGACTTGGTAATAAGAACTGCTTATAAATATATTCAATGCGAAAGGTTAAACAGGTATGTACTTCAAGTTTATATGTGAGCTTGATTTGCACTAAATCATAAGGTAGTTATGTGATGCATACGAAAGCAATCTATGAGACTATTCCTATGATTATGTGACATCGGATCAGTGTGAGAGGTGATGTGAAATCATACGATATATCTATGTCACATGAGCTCACTTTTATGTGAAAGTTTATCTGCCTATTGTATATGATGAGATGTGCAGATTCGGTAAAGGGATGGTATGCCCGAAGGAAGAGTGAAATAAAAATACGAACAACTATGTTATAATTTGATTGTTATCTGTTGACACTGCTTAAAACTTACTAAGCATTGTAATGCTTACTCCGTTTACTCTGTTTCCTCTGTTTTATAGATCTCATTGCGAAGCTACAGGCTCGAGGATCGTCAGCAACTAGTCACACTATCACTATCCACTGTTTGGTACTGCTATGTTTCGGATTGTCTTATGGCATGTATAAAATAGACTAGTGGCGGAAGAATATTTTGGTTAATGTATATAGCCATGCGAAAATGGCTTATATATGTTTGAGCATAATGTTATAATCATTTGGTATGGAATGGTTAATCGCTATCATGATTTGTGCTATTTATGCTAAAAGGGCTGGTTGAATCATGGAAACTATGAAATAAAGTCTACCTTAAAGGCAGATGCTGGCAGCAGCAGTGATGTAGATTTGGAAAATCACTAAAAATAGTAGGATTGGAATTAAATAGTGAATAAATTATGTAAACGAACCTTGATGAATCTATTTTCATAGGAAAGTAACGAAATGATCATATGGACAGTATGTTAAGAGATATTCAGGTTCTCGTGAGAAAGGGCCAGAACGGTTTCTGGATTCCCTGTTCCGACTTTGGAAATTCATTATAAATTAACCAGAGATAATTAGGAGTCATGCCATATATTTATGGATTCCTCTCTGAGTCTAGTTTCTATAGAAACAAACGGTATCAGTATTGAAGCCCTGTGCAGGGAGATATCCAAGTCGTAATGCGCAAAGGTCAGTGTAGTCGATCCCTGTAACATGGGAGACTTTGACTAATAAACTGTACTAATTGGCCTGACCAAAAATTCTAGAAAAAAATATGTAGATGGGAATATGAGTCTAGTTTCAGGGAAAAATTATGAAACTGATTTTCAAGTTGTGAAACTCAAGATATGATTTTTAAAGCGACTAGTACGCAGATTGGCAGTGTCTGGGAAATTTTTTTTATATAAGTGGTTAAAGTCTGCTAACACCTCGTGTTCGACTCCGGTGACGGTCTCGGGTTCGGGGTGTTACATTTGATTGGTATCAGAGCCAGGTTTAGTCGATTCTAGGACTAACGTAGCACGCGTGAGTCTATTTATACATGCCATAAAGTGATAAAATGATAGTGTGATGATTTTTGGCTATTAAAATGTGTTTGCTGTATTGTAATGAATCTTGATCCCGATCGAGCTGTAGCAAGCTTCTGACTATGAGAATTTGCGATATAACTTCATTTAGATATGCCTAAATTATTAAGTTGATCAGGTACGTATCATGTACTCGTATTTGAATTTCGATTTGGATTGAATTATAAGGGTATAAGTGATGCAATTTTGAAGGAGTGTTATGACTATAAATCTGATTTTTGTATGTGGCTATGGAACTGGAAGTTGAATGGTCGATAAGCATGTTGTGTTTGTATTCAAGTAATGTAAATGATATACTAATGTGTATTGCTATATGTGTATATGTATGTAGAGACAAAATTGTCGAATGTAAAAAGGCAGTGAAGCGTATAGAGTGGTTGGTTTTCGGCACTAAGTGTGCGGGCAATAAGTGTTCACGGTTGTGAGATTGGCACTAAGTGTGCGGGCAATAAGTGTTCACGGTTGTGAGATTGGCACTAAGTGTGTGGGCAATAAGTGTTCACGGTTGTGAGATTGGCACTAAGTGTGCGGGCTTGAAATGCATGGCACTAAGTGTGCGAGTTTAAAGTACATGGCACTAAGTGTGCGTGGTTGATTATTAAGCACTATGTGTGCGAACCCACTATATATATATATATTCTATCAATTATTTATATTAAGGGTGCGACCTTACCAAGTCGATTTCGGACAGCGGAAAGGGGTAAGTTCTTGAGTAATAGAGCTTAAATTATGAGTTGATTAGATCATGTTTTAAGCAAATCAAAATCATACTCTTTGTGTGTGGCTATTGAACCGAAATTGCAAGAATGATAAGTGTCTTGTGTTTGAGTTTTGCTAATGAAAATGAAATACGAATGCGTCATGATTTATTGTTAAATGTGCATGGTTATTCGAATGATGTCCGGGCTAAGTCCCGAAGGCTTTGTGCTAAGTGACCATATCCGGACTAAGATCCGAAGGCATTGGTGCGAGTTACTAAATCCGGGCTAAGTCCCGAAGAGCATTCATGCTAGTGATGTATCCGGGCTAGGTCCCGAAGAGCAATCATGCTGGTGACGTGTATTCGGGCCTTCGTGCCTAGTAGGCTTCGTGCCGGTAATTTGAGCAAAGTTTAAGTGTTCATTACTATACGAATTCAAATTTAAATGAGATGATATGTTTACAAGTGTACATACATAATGTTTATAGACTTGGTTAAGTCATTTCAATGTGTAATAACGAATGAATAAGAGCACTATGTGTGTGAATG
This sequence comes from Gossypium hirsutum, assembly GCF_007990345.1. Classification (NCBI taxonomy): domain Eukaryota; kingdom Viridiplantae; phylum Streptophyta; class Magnoliopsida; order Malvales; family Malvaceae; genus Gossypium; species Gossypium hirsutum. The sequence continues at coordinate 35,444,976 of NC_053424.1, forward strand.
ATTAGAGGCACTATGTGTGTGCGAATTCCTTTAACCGAGCACTATGAGTGCGAGATCGGTCAGTGGGCACTAAGTGTGTGAAGTGGAATTCATATAAGACCTCGTCTGGGACGAAGGCATTGATTTGAGATAGTGTGTAAGACCATGTCTGGGACATGGCATCGGCTCGATATGTGAGAATATGTAAGACCATATCTAGGATATGGCATTGTAAGAGCTATATGTGCTTAATGAGTATCCGTAATGATTTCGAATGATTCAACAGGTATATTTAAGATGATAAATTAAGTAAGATCAGAATAAGTGATACAGGTATGTACGGAAGGTATGAGAAAATCAGATGAAAGTAAAAAGATGGTGGATATGTTGTTAAGAAATGAATTCATGTTATAAATGTGTTATGAATTTAGTCTATGGAATGCTTGGTATATGAAGTCATATGTGCTATTGCTAAATGACCCCTATTTTTTTGTTAATCATATTCAAGAAATTATTTTGATTAAGTTTGACATTTGAAAGTCTGTAAGAATTTGTGAGGAATGCTGATAATTTTGGATATATGGGTTATGTGCTAAAATAAATCCCATGCCGGTATACTATATGAGGCTTTATGCCAAATCGGTTGTATACGGGTATCGTTAACGGTGATTGAATGTGCTAAATGAATTACAATTGCTATCGATGAGCTAATGTTTATATGAATATAATTCAATAAGAGGACGTTATCCTAAACTATGCATCGGTAGAAATTTTCGGGGACGAAAATCCCTAAAGGGGGGAAGAGTTGTAACACCCCTAATTTGACCCTAATCGAAAAGTGGTTTCGGGACCACAAAACCGAGTCATAAAAATAATTAGCTGTCATATTTGATGCTTATTATATGTACATATGCATGTGTGAAAATTTCATGTTTGAATTTTGTTAATTGTAAGTGAATTTTATTAAATAGGACTTATGTGAGAAAATTTAGAAATGTGCTAGGCAAATGTAAGTGGCCTATTTATGCATGTTGCAAAATAATTGTATTTGCATGTCAAATTAACCAAAGAACAAGAAGGTGGCCGGCCATGCTATAAGTTAAAGCCTATTAAAAACATTTGGTGTTAGTGTTTTATGGGTGAAAGAATAAAATAAAAGGTTAGTAACAAAGAAATGAAAAGGGAGGGGTGATGAAAACAAAGTTGTCTCATCCATGTTCCCCCCCTCCATTGCCGTGAGTTGAAGAAAGATAACAAAAGAAAAAAAAAATTTTACATGCTCATCTTTCTTCTTGGTGGCCGAATTTGGGAAAGGGAAGATTGAAGAGGAGAAACTAAGGTATTCGGCCATGGCTATCCTAGTTTAAGGTATGCATTGTGATTTTCTTTTTAATTGACTATGAGATTAGATTGATAAGTGCATAGCTTATTTAACCCATGGTTTAATTTCATGCATCAATAGACAAATGTTCATTCGGTCAAATGGGGGAATGACTAGAATGGGGTAAAGATTTTTGGATGAGTGGCTTAGAGACACCCTGTACATTCGGTCAAAGATTGAGTCTATTTAGAATGTTAATTTCTTCCTCTATGATTATTTTCCTTGCATGTTAAATGGTTCTTGATAAGGCCAAATGAGTTATGAAAGTTTTTATAAATGTATGAAAGTCTTCATGCTATGAAAAATTCGGTTGAAATATGGAGAATGAGAGCTGTCATTTAGGTTAAGACCAAAGGAATGATCAATAGGCATTAAAGGGTTAAATGTGTGAATTTAAGGTATAAGAACCTATAGGTATTTACATGGGTAATGTTAAAAATTAATGTGGTATATTTGGCTAAATGGGTGATAATGGTTTATAATGTTGAATTGAATTATGATTATGTACATTAGAATTAGATATAACAAAAAAGAAAAACTATGTGAATTTGGATGCAATATTACATTCGGCCTAGAGGCATTAGATGAACATTTGTGGAAATCTCAAAGTCTTGAATAATGGTGATTGTAAGATGATGTAAAAATCATTGAATTATATGCATAAGTAGTTAGCAAAGTGATTAAGCTACCGAATTTAATTATTAAATGAGTTCTAAGCTTGCTGAATTTTGAGATGTGATTGGGAGTAAATTTGACATGAGCATATTTTGTTAATGATATATTGATAAATGTTGAGTTATGATACCATGATATGAACTTAATTATCAAATTGCCGAATGCGTTTATAATTAAGTAAGGTTAATAATAGGGCAATGAGTGGCTAGTAGAATCCAGTAGTCTTCTTGTTATATTCGGCCATGAGTTTGTATAATTGGGTTGTAATAGATTAAATGATATGTGATTGCCAAATGTGATTGTTAAGTGAATAATATGAGTTAAGTACTTAAGCAATCTATTGTTTTACTTAAGCTTAAGAGCAAAGAGGATCAAAGTCGGATAGGGGAAAAGAGAAAGTAAACGAATAGCCGTGGACATCTAATCGTCGACCACTTCCAAGGTAAGTTTTAAGTGATTAAACGTTGAGTAAATTCAATCATAATAGGACATAATGAGTTGATTTAATAAGATATGATGTGGCCATGATATGTCTTAAACTCAAATGGTAAGTTCATAAGTGTTTGGACTTGGAAATTTAAGAGCAAATTGTAATAATTTGCTTTGGACAGCAGCAGTAACGTGATTTTAGAAAATCACTATAAATTGTTGGTGTGGAATTATAGGCTGCATAAAATATGTAATCAAGGCTTAATTAGTCTAGTTTCTTATAAAAGAGACCTTGTGAGCAAAGAAATTTCCTATAAAGAGATATTTAAAGTTGTGTGAGACGGTGTCAGAATGACTCCAAAATCCCCTGTTCGGTTTTTAGAAAATCATTATAAATTGTACAAAAATGTTTATAAGATAAAATTTATATGCTTAGACTCCTTAATGAGTCTAGTTTCAAATGAAATCAAATACAACACATTTTGAATTCTGAAAAATGAGAAATTTGATTCGTAGTGAAGAGTGGTCAGATTAGTCAAACAGTGAAATAGGGGAAACTTTAAGAAAAATCTGGTATTGATTGGCCAAACCTAAAATTCTTGAAATTTTATGGATGGAAGATATACGAGTCTATATTCAGGAAAAATTAACGGAAAGTGATTTGGAGTTTTGTAGCTCTAGTTATAAATGATTTAGTGACTATTGCTCAGGAAAAACAGCTTGTGCTGAATTTGAGATTGTGTTGTAAACCCTGATAAACTTGTTCTAGTTGCTCATGAGCTATCGATTAAACCCATACGTGAATTCTAAATTGTGATATTGGAAAAAGATAGATGTAGATTCAGCCAAGAGAGTGTATATATGTGATAAGGCCTAATGGCCGATGTGATGAATGTGAAAGTGTATATATGTGATAAGGCCTAATGGCCGATGTGACGAATGTGAAAGTGTATGTATATATGTGATATGGCCTAATGGCCGATGTGATGAATGTGAAAGTGTATGTATATATGTAATAAGGCCTAATAGCCGATGTGATGAATGTGAAAGTGTATATGTGTGATAAGGCCTAATAGCCGACGTGATGAATGTGAAAGTGTATATGTGTGATAAGGCCTAATAGCCGATGTGATGAATGTGAAAGTGTATATGTGTGATAAGGCCTAATAGCCGACGTGATGAATGTGAAAGTGTATTTGTGTGATAAGGCCTAATAGCCGATGTGATGAATGTGAAAGTGTATATGTGTGATAAGGCCTAATAGCCGACGTGATGAATGTGAAAGTGTATATGTGTGATAAGGCCTAATAGCCGATGTGATGAATGTGAAAGTGTATATATGTGATAAGGCCTAATGGCCGATGTGATGAATGTGAAAGTGTATATATGTGACAAGGCCGAGTGGCCAACATAATGGATGTGAAAGTGCATAAATGTGATAAGTCCCGAAAGGCATTTGTGTCAGTACTATATCCGGGTTAAAACCCCGCAGGCTATAGCCGAGCTTGTACTATAGCCGAGCTCTAAAGACCCATGACTACGTGTGGGGATTTTGTCCGGGTAAGACCCGATAACTTCGTGTGGAGATTATGTCCGGGTAAGACTTCGTAATAAGAATTGCTTATAAATATATTCAATGCGAAAGGTTAAACAGGTATGTACTTCAAGTTTATATGTGAGCTTGATTTGCACTAAATCATAAGGTAGTTATGTGATGCATACGAAAGCAATCTATGAGACTATTCCTATGATTATGTGACATCGGATCAGTGTGAGAGGTGATGTGAAATCATACGATATATCTATGTCACATGAGCTCACTTTTATGTGAAAGTTTATCTGCCTATTGTATATGATGAGATGTGCAGATTCGGTAAAGGGATGGTATGCCCGAAGGAAGAGTGAAATAAAAATACGAACAACTATGTTATAATTTGATTGTTATCTGTTGACACTGCTTAAAACTTACTAAGCATTGTAATGCTTACTCCGTTTACTCTGTTTCCTCTGTTTTATAGATCTCATTGCGAAGCTACAGGCTCGGGGATCGTCAGCAACTAGTCACACTATCACTATCCACTGTTTGGTACTGCTATGTTTCGGATTGTCTTATGGCATGTATAAAATAGACTAGTGGCGGAAGAATATTTTGGTTAATGTATATAGCCATGCGAAAATGGCTTATATATGTTTGAGCATAATGTTATAATCATTTGGTATGGAATGGTTAATCGCTATCATGATTTGTGCTATTTATGCTAAAAGGGCTAGTTGAATCATGGAAACTATGAAATAGGTAAAGTCTACCTTAAAGGCAGATGCTGGCAGCAGCAGTGATGTAGATTTGGAAAATCACTAAAAATAGTAGGATTGGAATTAAATAGTGAATAAATTATGTAAACGAACCTTGATGAATCTATTTTCATAGGAAAGTAACGAAATGATCATATGGACAGTATGTTAAGAGATATTCAGGTTCTCGTGAGAAAGGGCCAGAACAGTTTCTGGATTCCCTGTTCCGACTTTGGAAATTCATTATAAATTAACCAGAGATAATTAGGAGTCATGCCATATATTTATGGATTCCTCTCTGAGTCTGGTTTCTATAGAAACAAACAGCATCAGTATTGAAGCCCTGTGCAGGGAGATATCCAAGTCGTAATGCGCAAAGGCAGTGTAGTCGATCCCTGTAACATGGGAGACTTTGACTAATAAAATGTACTAATTGGCCTGACCAAAAATTCTAGAAAAAAATATGTAGATGGGCATATGAGTCTAGTTTCAGGGAAAAATTGCGAAACTGATTTTCAAGTTGTGAAACTCAAGATATGATTTTTAAAGTGACTAGTACGCAGATTGGCAGTGTCTGGGAAATTTTTTTTATATAAGTGGTTAAAGTCTGCTAACACCTCGTGTTCGACTCCGGTGACGGTCTCGGGTTCGGGGTGTTACAGGCTTTACGGTCTTTTTACCTATTATGGGTATTTTAGTCATTTCATCCTACAAGGGTGTTTTGGTAAATCTACAAACCAAGGGTATTTCAGCAATTTTGTAAACCAATGGTATTTTTATAATTTTTTAAAAGTCAAGGGTATTTCTGTAATTTTGTAAATCAATGGTATTTCTATAATTTTTTAAAAGTCAAGGGTATTTCTGTAATTTTGTAAATTAGGGGTATTTTGGTAATTTTACAAATTGAGGGTATTTCGGTAATTTCACAAACCAGTGGTATTTCGATAATTTTACAAACTAGGGGTATTTTGGTAATTTTACAAACTAGGGGTATTTTGGTAATTCTATCCTACAGAGGTATTTTAGTAATTTGACAATCGAGGGTAAAACGGTAATTCTATAAATCAAAGGTAAAATGGTAATTCTGTAAATCGAGCGTAAAATGGTAATTCTGTAAATCGAGGGTAAAACGGTAATTCCATAAATCGAGGGTAAAATGGTAATTCTATAAATCGAGGGTAAAACGGTAATTCTATAAATCGAAGGTAAAACGGTAATTTTACAAATTGAGAGCATTTCAATAATTTAGTAAATTAAAGTATTCTAAACAGGGATAACAATACGAATGGGCCTAAAGCCCATTCTCGACCCAAATGGGCCCACACGCTCGTGTGGCCCTTTTAGCCCAAATCTAGCCACAGATATGAGATTCACCTAGCCTAGTCCAATATTTACTACACAATCAAACAACTTATCCAATTGGGCCCGTAGGCCCATTGGGCCCACATGACCCCTTTCAGCCTATCGCGGCCCGAAGTAGTCATCCTACAGCTAGAGTAGTGAGAAATACACACCTGATAGGAGATTGGAGTTAATCCACGCTCCGAACACTCTTAGTCGACACCCAACCCAAACGAGCACGCCATACAGCGAAAGAGATCAGCCGCAACCACTCTTATGTTAGCTTCCCGATGTGGGATCCCTCCAACATCAGAGTTTAAATTCAACACCAACTCTTGCCACCCCCTGTTAGCAAAATAAATGCTCCTTGCTTGCCATGGGATTCGAACCCATGCCTCCCCTCAGATGCTCCACACGCTACTTGCCACTAAGCCACAAGGCTTTTTGTGTCATATTTTATCCCCAATTAATTATAAGGTCTAAAGGCCAAAGTCCAGGTTCCCATTAAAAAAACCAAAATAAATTTCAAGAGCCAAGGCTTGAACCCAGGCTCCCATACAACCTTAATGACGCCACAACCACTAGACTACAAGCTTCCTTGTGTCATTTATTTAACACAATAATTTAAAAACCCTCATCCAAGCATCCAGGTTTTTTTTTCACTTAATACCAAAATTGTTGCTAAAGCCCAAGTTTGAACCCAAGATTTCTCCAACACTTCTAAAAGCCATTAACCACTAAAGCAAACATTTAATTGGGTCATTTCATTACACAATTAAATACCTATATACAACCTCCTTACGGACCCGCACTCAAGGCCCAATACTTCTAGGCCCAAATTCGGGGTGTTACAAAATTCATTGAACTAAAATGTGAAAATAGGGATATTCTTCAGGTTGAATCAGGTGAACTAGATAGCTTACCTATAGTGATTTCTTCTATGACTGTTGAAGAATATATGAGAAAGGGGTATGAGTCTTATCTAGTATTTGTATTGAATATCCAAGTGTCAGAGGTAAAGATTGAGTCAGTGCCAATGGTATGTGAGTTTTCAGATGTGTTTCCAAAGGAGTTGCCTGGACTGCCTCCAGCTAGGGAAATCGAATTTGGTATCGCGTTAGTCCCTGGTACTGCGCCTATATCGATTGCCCGGTATAGGATGGCACCGTTGGAATTAAAAGAGTTGAAGGCTCAGCTACAAGAGTTAACGGATAAGGGTTTTGCGAGACCGAGCTATCCTCTGTGGGGTGCTCTAGTATCTTTTGTGAAAAAGAAAGACGGGTTGATGAGGTTGTGTATAGACTACAGATAGCTCAATAAGGTGACGGTGAAGAACAAGTATCCCTTGCCAAGGATCGATGATTTGTTTGATCAATCAAAGGGAGCCATGGTGTTTTCTAAGATAGACTTAAGATCCGGTTATTACCAGCTAAGAGTTAAGGAGCAAGTTATGCCGAAAACCACGTTTCGGATGAGATATGGGCATTTTGAGTTCCTCGTCATGTCCTTTGGCTTAAGAAATGCTCCCGTCGTGTTTATGGACTTAATGAACCATATTTTCTAGTGATACTCGGATAAATTTGTTGTGGTTTTTATTGATGATATATTAATCTATTCTCAGTCTATCCCAACCGTGTGGAGGACACGGCCTAGTGCACGAGCTTGTACCATGGCCGTGTGCCCTTAAGGAGTTGCTGATGTCAGAAATAGAATTTCAAGTTTTTTGCACACGGGCTGAAACACTGGTGTGTCCTGGCCGTGTGTGGGACACGAGTCATAGACACGGGCGTGTGTCAAGCCGTGTGAAAGCCCCTGTAGGTTCGAATCAAAAAATAAATTCGCATGAGCTAGGGACACTGGTGTGTCCCGATATGCTCAGGCCGTGTGAGTCATATGGGCCTTCAACATGGCCATGTTAATTAGGCACACGGGCATTTCGCCCTTCCGCATGGGCGTGTGCCCCTGTCTGCTTGAAATTCTACAAAGATTTCTAGAGTGCACAAATTAGCTCCGAATCAATTCCAAAGTGTGTTTGGGGCCTCGTAGGCCCATGGTAGGGACATTAAGGTATTGTGAAAAGTTTTAAATTGGAGCGAAATTTCATAACTAGGAAATGTATGTTTGTATGTGTTTACGTCCGATAACACCTAGTATCCTGTTCTGGAGTCGAACTTGGGCAAGGGATGTTACAGATATAATACATGAAAAAGATTATCACAAAAAAGTTATGTCGAATCAAGATTTCTTGTAACTTGGGTAGCAATGATGTATTTCTAGTTGCCACTTATTGCTTATAATATTATAAGCATTCTAGTATTACTACAACGTTGCAATAGTCTACAGGGTCACACCCTATAATTGAAGCGAACAGAATCCAAATACATTTGGTATTTTATTTAGTTGTCACATGAAGTCAATTAATTATTGAATTAATTTAATTTGACAATTAAATATTGAACACATTATACGTATTGATACATGATATTCATGATAGGTTTTAAATATTTATAATGAATCGTTCTTGAAACTAACTATTATGACGATGAAGGCAAGTGTACCTATCGAACAATAGTATAGCTTTAACAAGACCGGATTATCGAACCCAAAGGAACTAAAAGTACTAGTATTAACTTTCTTTTTATTATCCAGCCTAAAAAATAAAAGGGTTTTGTTTATCTAACTAATTAACTAAACTAAGAGATCACAAAAAATAGAATTGGGGAATTACTTTTGGAAAAATGATTGAATTAAGACAATACCTAAGGAAAACTCCACCTAGACTTCACTTGTTATTTAACTCTGAATCGGAGATTTATTCATTTGACTTGATCCGTAGAAATCGCTAAGTTATATTATTATCCCTCTCGAGACTAAAAACGTCTAACCCCAGGTTGAATAATTGAAATCTCTTTCTAATTAACTCCCTAGGCTTGCATTAACTCGATCTATGGATCCCCTTATTAGGTTTCACCCTAATCTGGAAAAATCTTGTCACCCTATCTCTAGGCGCGCAATCAATTCCGCTTAATTATGAAAAATGTACTTTTAGACAGGGTCTATTCCTCCTCTGAATAAGAGATTAACTTGAATCAATATCCTGGAATATCAAAACAAGAATTAAGAACACATAATTAAGAACAAGCCAAATATTTATCATACAATTCAGATAATAATAACAAGATCTGTCCTAGGTTTCATTCCCTTTAGGTATTTAGGGGTTTTAGTTCATAACTAAAAAGGTAAGCATCTCAAAAGAATAATGAATACAAAACATAAACAAAAACCCAAAACTCCTGAAGGGAAATTGAGGGGAGATCTTCAGTCTTGATGATGAATCCAGCTTCTGAGAGGGATCAATCGGCTTTCCTTGAGCAGTTCCCTACTTCCTTCTCTATGGTCCCTTTTCCTCCTCCTCTAGGGTGTATTTATAGGCTTTAGAATGCCTAAGAACCCTCAAAATTGGCCTTTTTCGAATTGGACTAAACTTGGGCTCGGCAGGGACACGCCCGTGTGACATGCCCATGTGCGATTACTTCAGGCCGTGGTCAAGCCTGTTAAATAGGCACGGGCGGTTGGTCTACCCGTGTGAGTCATACTTCGATTCTGTCAAATTGACACAGCCGTGTGTTCTGCCCGTGTGAGGAAGTCCAGGCCGTGTTGATTTCGTACATTGGCCCATTTTCTCTATTTTTGGCCCGTTTCTCTTTCCTTTCACTCTCCTATGCTCACTTAAGTATAAAACATGAAATTAAGGCATTAGGAGCATTGAATTCACCAATTTTAAGGAAAAATCATCCATAAAATGTGCTAAGCATGGGATAGAAATATGTACGAATTACGATTTACCAAATACCCCCACACTTAAGCATTTGCTTGTCCTCAAGCAAAATCCTCAACTCATAATCAAAATAAATTCTTCTCAACTTATAATTTCTATCGATAATATCTCAAAATATTCCATAGGTAATCATACATTGAAAATTCAACTTAAAGAATATCAAAGTTTCAAACATTCCAAGTTGAGCATTTTATTATGACAACATATGTGTCTCCCCTCATCTAAGTAATTACCTTTGATTCAAAATATCACAAAGTTTCATATCCTTACTAAAGATTCACTCAAATCACTCGAGGTGTTTAAGGACAATAAATGAAGCACTCAATAGTCAATAATGAAAAGTCATTACCATAGGCTTGCATGAAAATCAAATCTCCACCACTAAAATTGAGATGAAACATCAATCAAAAGGTCTTTAGAGGGTTGTAATGTGGATTTAGTTAGAGGGTGTGGTCACAAATTGAAAGAAAGGGTTAGAATCAAGATTGAATTGAAAAATTCCCTAACTAGAAAAATGACTAGTCATCAATTGCATACAACAGAGCTTTTTCTCAGAATATGGAATTTCACTTCTTTAGCTCAGAAGATCGCTACTACTAATATGTATACATGTATTTTTTTTAAGAATAAGTCAAATAGCAAAATAGAATAAAACATAGCTAAACAACTATTTCAACTCAAATCTTGACAAAAATAGGGATCAAATTAATTTAGGGGATTTCAACAATAATAAGTTATGGGCTAATATTGAGGGTAAATTAATGAATGAGTTGTTAGGTTCAAGGGGGTTCACTAAGGGTTAATTGTGAAGGTAGGCTTTTATGGAGTGAGTGTGTTAAACCTAAGTGCCTTTATCATTTTGACATATCAAATCAAATGGTGTGGTCTTGACATGCATAATCCAGCAAGTTCTAGAATAACAATTTAATACTGACACACTCATAAGGAAAGTGAGCATGAAAGAAATAATAGATGCTCTAAAGGCTCAAGATCTCACAAAAATTATGGCTTTTTGATATTTAAACTTGTGAATTCCAACTCAAGGTAATACCTAAACTTGGGGAAATAACCTAAAAGTTTTTTTTTTAAATCTTCAAAAATCAACTGATCATGCTTGATTCCTTAATGTCTTAAAGTTTAAACAATCAATGCATAAATGCCTATGTTTTAATTCAAGATATATCAATAAAAGTCATAAATTAATCAAAATTTATCCTAAACATGATATGAGAGCTTTTCAAGAGAACAAGGCAATCATTTAGGGATTTTTTTTATTGTGAAATGAATACCCCCCACACATTTAAGATGTACATTGCCCTCAATGTACAAAGATAGATATATAGAAAAGAATATAAATATAAGATAGGGAGAGAAGTCAAACTTCCTGAGTGATGAATGAATTTCCTTGAACTGGAGTTTTGGAGAATAATTGGCGTGAAGGTGGAGGAGGATACTCCGGTGGTGGTAGAGGTTCATTAGTCCATAAGTCCTGTGCCAAAAGAATATTATATATGGTGGTAACTATGGTCGTGGTCGAGCAAGACATAGCAATCGTGGAGAACCTTTCCCGGTGGAGTTTTTAGTTCCTATGCGATGATGAGCTTAGCAGCTCTTCCTAACTGTGACAGAATTAGGAATTTTTTAGGAAATATAAGGAAGCATAATTACTCAATATGAAATAGCCGAAAGTAAAAATTGTTAAATAGAAATTATAAAAACTAATAAAAACAAGCTTAAAGAAAAATAAAAAGTAGTTTTAAAATAAAAGTCAAAACATAAAAATAAATAATAATAAAAATTTAAACATCTTCATCAATAGATGGTTCGCGAGGTGGGCGTGGCGATGAGATGTGGAAGTGCTGACAAATCTGCTGTAGAGTAGCATCAATGTTATCGAAGCGCTGAAAACACTGTTGCTCGAATCAGGTAAGGCGCTCAGAGATGTCAGCGTATGAAGCTGCCGCATGAACTGGACAAGAAGGAGGTGGTGGTTGAGACGGTGGGTCCTCGTGATGTGGAGGGACATCATCAGTAATGTCCTCGGGGGCCTCCTTCTCGGTGGATTGGGCAAGACGGAACTGAGAAGGAAAGGTGCCACGTCACTTCTCGATCATCCTCATACTTAGCATGCTTGAGATGCCCTGTGGGGACATCTAGCCCATGAGAGTGAGGGAGGATGATTGGGCTGCTGTGTTGTGGAGCCCGAAGTGCCGAGCCAACCGCGTCACATAGGGCCCAATGGAGATGACCCCCTTCCTATGCCACTCCATCTGATGTTGAATGGCGAGGGCAACAAAATAAGCAAGGTCTATGATGTCCCGTACGACATACACCATAGAAAGTAGGCGTCGTGAGTGTTGGCGGCGCCAGTGCTCTCTCGCCTTCCTGTTAACGTGTGAGCCAAAATGGCATGTAAGTACCTCAGAGATGGAGGGAAAGTCGATGTCTTGGAGCTGCTAGGATTGTAGGAGGCAGCGCCAGGGGTGAGGGCGTTCCAACACTGTGAAGGAGAGTGATGGATGTGGCGATTGAGAGCGTGGAGTTTATTCTCCTTCATGAACTCCTTAGTGTAAAGGCCCAGTGCGGTTCCGAACTCTGGGACATTCAACTGGCGGACTAGACGGCCGAGGCGAAATTAGATTATTCCTGGGTCATCAAAATGGGCAATCATGGTCTGAAGATGGAATGTTGAGCAGAGTTCCATAATGAGTTCGAGATATGTCGGCTCGATAATCTTAAAGAAAAATCCCCAAGGATCGGTGGTGAGGAGGGCATGAATTGCATCTGCGAGTTGGACTTGTTCTAATGCGGCCCACTTCCAAGGGTCGGGCCCGTAGAATCTGGAAAAGTTCTTCTTGGCGCCCAAATAGGGAACTGTAGGAAAGAGTGACAAATTTTCGCGATAGGACCCAAAGAAGATGACGCTCCCTTCTTTTTCTTCGAAGTAGGGACGGCGGCTTTCTTTCCTCGTGAAGATGACATCGTATACCTGCGAGCAAAACCATTATTCATTTTGATGATTGGATAAGGTAAAATGTAAAAAAATTCAATAAGGAAAATGTCATAAATAATTTCAGGCACAACTACTAACTCTAACAAACCTAACCAAAACAATAAATTTTATGGCATAATGTCGTGGTATTAGTATGAAAGTCAAAATGGCAAAGAACTTGATGGAAATGTAAAAAGCATGAATGTATCACAATGCATGGATTATAATGGCAAAGAATAATAAGCAAGTGAATATTGACTTAGAATACGTAAATGGGGCTTGAGAAATCATGAAGTAATAAAGAAAAATGCCGCATGAAATAAATGGTAGCTAATCTAACAATAGGATTTGAATGATTGCAAAATGGAAATAGTATGGGATAAATGAAGATTAACATGGTAATTAGAATTAGAACTAAGTAAAATAAAAGAGAAAAGAGTAAAAAAATGCTAAAAAGATGAGAATGGGCATCGGAAATAGAGTTGGAGGAAGCGCACGGGCGTAACAAGGAGGCCGTGTGGCTTGCAGTGGCTAGGGTTAGGGATTTTGGGTGAAGAAGATGATGAATAGTAAAGGGTATTTATAGATTTGGGGACACACAGCCAGGGGACACGCCTGTGTTCCCCAATTTTTTCCCGTGTGATTCGTGAATTTTGAATTTGGGCGCGTCTGACATTTGGCCCACGCCCGTGTTCTTTGGGTGTGTGGGTGCACACAGCCATGTCGCACGGCCATGTCTATCTTTGTTCACTTCTCCCACACCCGTGTATGTAGGCCCATGCCTGTGTTAATCTGACAGGTTCACCCACGGTTGCTCGGCATGGGCGTGTCGCACGCCTGTGTTAATTTGACAGGTTCGGCCACGGTTTCTAGGCACTGGCGTCTTGGACGCCCGTGTTGTTTTGGCAAGTTCGCCCACAGCCATGTCGCACGACTGTGATGATTTGTCGTAGCCCGTGCTGGGGAAAATCTTTGCCCTGTTTCCACACTGTCCTAAGCACGCCCGTGTGTTTGGCCGTGTCTATGTGGTAAACCTGTATTCAAGAGCTCCGTTAGTAAGTTAGGTGTTAAACACTAAAGTTTAAAGAAGTTAATACAATTAGTGCTCGGGTTGCCTTCTAAGAAGCACTTATTTATAGTCTAAGCTTGACTTACCTCTCCATTGAATGGTCAAGGTGGTTAGAGGAGTTTATACTCCTTATTCTCGTTATGAATCTCATCAAAATAAGGTTTTAGGCGGGTATTGTTTACCTTAAAAGTGCCAAACTTAGGATGACTTACCTCGACTGTACCGAATGGGAAAATGCTAAGTACCGTAAGAGGAATTTCTTCATTTGATTAGGCAGTGACAATTTGAGGATCTGCGGCATCTAATAAAACTTTATCTCCAACCTTAAGTTGATTTGGAAAGGTATTGAGATTGTTCTGGCGTAGTTTTGGTTTATCGTGTGTTCTCGGTTTATGTGTCTTCCATTCATCTAGCTCCTCGATTTGTAGCCTTCGTTCTTTATGAATAGGTCCTCTACTATTGCTTGAAAATGGCTCATGTACTTCATTCAAGTTTATTTCCTGCAAAGTAGGTTGCACCATATTGTCAGTTTTAGTAGAATGGTTTAGACAATCACCTTCAATTTTCGATGTGTTACCTGAATTGCGAGCTTGAAGGGTGATTGTTTCATCTCCCACACGAAGTGTGAGCTCACCTGTGCCAACATCAATAATCGTCCTAGCAGTTGCTAAAAAGGGCCTTCCTAAAATCAAAGGAGTGTTGCTATCCTCCTCTATGTCTTGAACAACGAAGTCAACGGGAAATATAAATTTATCGATTTTAACTAGCACATCTTCAATAATACCTCTAGGAAATCTTATAGTTTTATCTGCCAATTGAATGCTCATCCTAGTCTATTTGGGTTTCCCAAGACCTAGTTGTTTAAACATTTTGTAAGGCATGACTTTAATACTAGCCCCTAAATCAGCTAATGCATTATTAACATCTAAACTACCAATTAAGCAAGGAATTGTAAAACTCCCTGGATCTTTCAATTTTTTGGGTAGTTTATTTTGTAGAATAGCTGAGCAAACTGTATTTAGCTTCACATGCGAAGCCTCATCCAACTTCCACTTATTTGCTAAAAGCTCCTTTAAAAATTTCATTGTGTTTGGCATCTGCGATAGAGCTTCAATAAACGGTAAGTTACTATGTAATTTTTTTAAGAGTTTAAGGAATTTACCAAATTGTTCGTCTGAGTGGTCTTTCCTTGTCGCATTAGGGTATGGCACACGAGGTTTATATTCTGTACTTACCGACTTTAGGTTATTTTGGCCGACCTCATTCTTACCTTTGCTTACCACCGTTTCTAGCCTTAGTTTTGCAACTAACCCTTCCTCATCTTGAATGGCAATTGCGTTGAGTTGCTCCCTTGGGTTAGATTCAGTGTTGTTTGGTAGGCTACCTTGTGGTCATTGGGAAATTAACTTAGCGAGCTGCCCAATCTGAGTTTCGAGCCCCTGGATTGATGCTTGTTGATTTTTAAGTGCTGTATCAGTATTCTGAAAACGAGTTTCTGACACCGAGATGAATTTGGTTAGCATCTCCTCAAGGTTCGGCTTCTTTTCTTGGTGGTAAAGTGGTTGTTGAAAACTCGGAGGATGTTGTGGCCTTTGATTTCCTTGACCGCCCCACGAGAAATTGGGATGGTTCCTCCAACCTGCATTATACTATATGGGTTATTTTGGGATCTAGAGTTATTGTTACTCATATATTAGACTTGTTCCTCCTCGATGCTAGGGTTGAAGGGTTGATATTCTGTGCATGCTCCTCCTCCATTCAAATCGCACCTCATCACTGGATGTACCAGAGGAGAACCACACAATCCGTCAATCTTTTTATTTAAGAGTTCTACTTGGTTAGATAGCATAGTAACCGCGTTGAGGTTGAAAACATCGGCTGCTTTCGTCAACTTTGTTCTCATAACTTACCATTGATAGTTATTCAATGACATATCCTCAATAAATTCGTAAGCCATCTCAGGTGTCTTATTATTGATAGTTCCTCCAGCGGCTGCATCAATCATCTGCCGAGTCGAAGGATTCAGGCCATTATGGAACGTTTGAACCTGTAGCCAAAGCGGTAACCCATGGTGAGGGCACCTTCTTAAAAGGTCCTTGTATCTCTCCCATGCATCGTAAAGTGTTTCTAAATCCATCTGCACAAAAGAATTGATATCATTATGTAATTTGGTTGTTTTAGCCGGTGGAAAATATTTTAATAAAAAATTTTCAGTCATTTGTTCCCAAGTAGTGATTGACCCTCGTGGTAACGAGTTCAACCATTGTTTAGCCTTATTCCTTAACGAAAAGGGAAACAACCGAAGGCGAATGGCATCATCAGAAACGCCATTAATTTTAAAGGTATCTCAAAATTCTAGGAAATTTGCCAAGTGAGCGTTGGGATCCTCGTCCTGCAAACCATCAAACTGAAAAAACTATTGTATCATTTGAATTGTGTTAGGTTTCAGTTCAAAATTATTTACAACAATAGCAGGCCTAACTATACTTGACTCAGTTCCTGTTAAATTAGGTTTAGCATAATCATACATAGTGCGCGGAGCAGGATTTTGATTAACAGCAATTGTAGGAGGTAGCGGATTTTCTTGGTTTTTAGCCATCTCCTTGGTTGTGGTTTGAATATCGTTTTCTTTCTCGTTCTCTGTGCATCTTAACCTTTGCCTTATTTCTCTTTGGTTTCTACGAACTGTGCGATCGATCTCACTGTTAAAAAGTAATGGTCTTAACGGGTTTCTTCTAGTCATAAACTAGAAGAACCTGCCAGAAAAAGAGAAAAAGAAGAATTAGTAATAAAAATTAGAATAAAACTTAAATTGTAGAAAAATTAAATGGCTAAAGTAATAAAAATCGAGTGTTCCTAATATCTTAGTTCCCCGGCAACGGCGCCAAAAACTTGATACGTGATATTCGTGACAGGTTTTAAATATTTATAATGAATCGTTCTTGAAACTAACTATTATCACGATGAAGGCAAGTGTACCTATCGAACAGTAGTATAACTTTAGCAAGACTGGATTATCGAACCCAAAGGAAGTAAAAGTACTAGTATTAACTTTCTTTTTATTATCCAGTCTAAAAAATAAAAGGATTTTATTTATCTAACTAATTAACTAAACTAAGAAATCAAAGAAAATAGAATTGGGGAATTACTTTTGGAAAAACGATTGAATTAAGACAATACCTAAGGAAAAATCCACCTAGACTTCACTTGTTATTTGACTTTGAATCGGACGATTTATTCATTTGACTTGATCCGTAGAAATCCCTAAGTTATATTATTATCCCTCTCGAGACTAACAATGTCTAACCCTAGGTTGAATAATTGAAATCTCTTTCTAATTAACTCCCGAGGGTTGCATTAACTCGATATATGGATCCCCTTATTAGGTTTCACCCTAATCCGGCAAAATCTTGTTACCCTATCTCTAGGCGCGCAATCAACTCCACTTAATTATGACAAATGTACTCTTAGACAGGGTCTATTCCTCCTCTGGATAAGAGCTTAACTTGAATCAATATCCTAGAATATCAAAACAAGAATTAAGAACACATAATTAAGAACAAGTCAAATATTTATCATACAACTCAGATAATAATAACAAGATCTGTCTTAGGTTTCATTCCCCTTAGGTATTTAAGGGTTTTAGTTCATAACTAAAAAGGTAAACATCTCAGAAGAATAATGAATACAAAACATAAACAAAAACCTAAAACTCCTGAAAGGAAATTGAGGGGAGATCTTCAATCTTGATGATGAATCCGGCTTTTGAGATGGATCAATCGGCTTTCCTTGAGTAGTTCTCTGCTTCCTTCTCTATGGCCCCTTTTCCCTCCTCCTCTAGGGTGTATTTATAGGCTTTAGAATGCCTAAGAACCCTCAAAATTGGCTTTTTCTGAATTGGACTAAACTTGGGATCGACAAGGACACGCCCGTGTACGATTGCTTCAGGCCGTGGTCAAGCCTGTTAAATACGCACGGGCGTGTGGTCTACCCGTGTGAGTCGTGCTTCGATTCTTCCAAATTGACACGACCGTGTGGTTTGCCCGTGTGAGGAAGTCCAGGCCCTGTTGATTTTGTATGTTGGCCCATTTTCTCTGTTTTTAGCCCGTTTCTCGTTCCTTTCAGTCTCCTATGCTCACCTAAGTATAAAACATGAAATTAAGGCGTTAGGAGCATCGAATTCACCAAATTTAAGGAAAAATCATCCATAAAATGTGCTAAGCATGGGATAGAAATATGTACGAATTACGGTTTATCACGTATAATCTTGTTGTACATAAATAGAGAAATAAAAAATTAATATATGAATTTGATTCATACAAAATATTAATTTAATATAATTTACTAAAATTATTAATATAAACAATTATAATATTTTTGGTCAAAATATAAAGGACATGGAAATTGATATCCTTTTGGAAAGAAAATATTTTTTTTTTGACTTTCCATTTGTATCTCTAAAAATAAGGGAGTAATGTCGTTTTTGTCTTAATATTTGATATCAAAGAAAAAAATAAAAGAAATACGAATCCTTTATGTGTTAGGGTTACCAAAAAACACAAATAAAAAGGTCTGGCAGCCATTCTTGGAAATTCTCTCTAAAAAGTTCAAGAGAACTTTGTTGTTCGTTCTTTGATTGGGTGGATTACGTAGAGGCCAAGGCGTTATTGCTACAGCTTGGAATCGACATCTCCAAAAGGGATCCTATCAACAATGCTTTTCGTCACTCATTCAGTTTTGAAAAGGTATATTTTCAACCCTTGTTTTAACTCGATTCGTTCCTCATCTATGGATCCATGGTTGATGATCGCCGTAATATTTTTCCGCTGCACCATGGGGTGTACCAGTGATCCAACAATTAATTGAATTCAATGTGGTTTATTGAATTTCGAATTAGGGATCTAAATTGCAATTACTCCTAAATTGGCTCCATTTTACCTCTCGGCCTCAACTTTACCAAACTAGATAAATTAGTCTGGTTTATCTATTAACCTCACCGACTAACCCAAAATAGGAACACTTATCTTGATTTTCCCTTAGGAGCGTCAATCCTAAGCTTTTAAGCCTATTCAGTTTAGTCTAGTTTTTCAATTTAGTTCCCGAAGCCAAAAATCACTTACCCAACATTTCCATCAACCAACTCCCTTAAGGTTTAGTTACTCATGATAAAAATTAAGCTAACAAACATACAAGAAGAAAACATGACTACCATTAACATCAAACTTAACAAGAAAATAGAAGTTGAGATTTTTTAACTTGGAAAACTTAAAGGAAAAGTAAATATGAGCATTCAGCAGCAAAATGATAAACAAGAATATAAGACCCCTCACCCGTATTCAACATCGGAATAGGGTTACAAAGCATTATCGAACTTATAAAACATTTAAACATTCAATTCACATATAATTTCACATTTCATGCAAACATTATTCAAACTTAAGCATAATGTCCTTATAACGAGCCTACAAGGCCCTAAACATGCTTTGGGAGTGGTTCGGGACTAAACCAATAACTTAAGAAACTTTCACGAAACCTTAAATTTTTTTCTCAAAACAGGGGACACACGCTTGTGTGGCCCGGTGTCACAGGTCGTATGGACATTCGAAATGGGAACACATAGCCATGTCTTAGCCCATGTCCGACCCCCTCGTAACACTCTAACTTGGGTCACACGGCCAACACACATGCCCGTATGGCTAGCCCGTGTGCCCTAAAAAAGGCCATACACACCGGTGTGCCAGGCCGTGCCAAACCTATAGTGTATATTGACTTATGCCACATGGCCATGTTACACACCCGTGTGTGAGGCCGTGTAGAGCATACTGACTTGGTTTTTAAGTCATCACCAGGGGACACACGGCCGTGTAACCTGACTGTATGTCACACACGGCTGAGACACACGCCTGTGTCTCTGCCCATGTGGACAAAAATAGGTTATTTACCAAGCCATCTTGCCACCCCAATTTGCACACACCTACACAATTCAAATGGTACTCATTCATAGCATAAGTGTGCATCCAAATTCAACCACAATAAAGGCTAAAACATACCATTTCAATACCAACAACTAACATTCTTATAATTTCATGTTTTACTCATTCAAATCATACCAACTTTACATATTCAAATCATCTAATTAAACCTTTCCAAACATGCATCATCATGCACTAATTCACAAGCACATAGCTTCTCAATTATCAACCATTTGACATTCAAATTACCTATTATCAATAAGCATCATTAATCCAACCTCAATCACATAACATAAACCATATGCACACATATATACACATCAAAATCACCAATATAAGCTAACTCACATGCCTATATATACAATCCAAAACATATACATTTACAATTCATTTCAAATGACCAAAATCATTATCATCTCATAACCAAAGTGACCAAAGTCCTTATACATGCCATATAACCAAAAACTTAATTTCAAAAGTACCAATTAATAGTTGGATAGTGTGAAGCAATCTCCGACAGTCCCCAAATATAAGTTAGCTTTAGAAACACTATAAAACAAAAAGAAATACACAAAGTAAGCTTTATAGCTTAGTAAGTTCATATAGCATTTATATCAATTCATTATATAAACTCAAATTAAGCCAAAAACATAACATAACATATCTCATAATATATCACCAACCTACCACATTTGCATCTATCAATTTAGATGTAATTTCCTTAATTTTTCATCCTTTCAGTGTATTACTCGATTCATGTACATACTTGTACCTTCCCATATTTAACTTATACTCATTCACATATTTAACATATCTGTTAAACCATTTGGAATATTTTTGGATCCTCGGGAAACTTGCATACTAAGTGCAAAATAAATAGTCGTAGCTGTATTAATTTTGCACACTAAGTGCCAATATATATACATAGTCAAAGCTATCTCAATCTTGCACACTAAGTGCAATATATAACCGAAGTTATCTCGATTTCGTACACTAAGTTCCCATAATTAGCCGAATCATCTTCAAACAAGACTGTAGTCTCAAATACACAATTTATGCAATATCAAAGCATTTAAAGTATAACTATAACAATGCTTCTTACATACGAACTTGCTCGGGTTCAAAAACGATGAAATTGGTCGATTTATCGAGTACTTTGTCCTTTCCTCGATCTAATTCCAAATTCTGCTTTTCTTGATCTATATAATATCAAAATCAGCTCATTTAATTATCCCTCTATTCAATTTAGTCCAAAACACTCTTTAAAGCACATTTACACTTTTGCCCCTAATATTTTAACATTTTTACAATTTAGTCCTTATTTCACAAAAAAAATTCATTAAATTTAACCACAACCCATAGTAGCCGAATTACTATTATACTGCTAGCAGCCCATATTTTTTATTTATTTCACATTTCACAAATTAATCCCTAATTTCCATTTTTACTAAAAATCACTTAACAAAACTTGTATATCTATCAACAAGCATTCATAATCTATCAAGAAACTCCAAAATACATGCTCATTCATCAATGTCAACATTCAAAATCTTTAACAGTTTTGCAAATTAGTCCCTGGGCTAGCTAGACTTAGTTGCAACGATTTCAAAAACATAGAAATCACTAAAAACGGGACAAAACACATACCTAATTGAGCATGAGAAGCATGGCCGAATATCAAGCCCTAAGAATGGCTATTCTTCTTTGTGAAAATCGGCTAAGGAAGATGACAACTTAAAAATTTTGGTTTTTGTTTTGTTTTAATTATTCTTTATTAACTAATTTACCAAATTAACCTTAATGTACATTAATTATTTCAAATTTCCCAAGCCACTATCATCCACTATCATAATAATGGTCTAATTACCACTTAAGGACCTTAAGTTTAAGGTTCTATAGCTATTAGACACCCTTAGCTAATAGAACACAAGTTTAACCCTTTACATGATTTAGTCCTTTTTATCAAATTAAACACTCAAATGATAAAATTTCTTAATGAAAATTTCACACAATCTTATTTTCATGTCGCAAACATTAAAATAATAATAAAATAATAATTCCAACTTCATATTTATGGTCTCGAAACCACTGTTTTGTTTTGACCAAAAACGGGATGTTACAAAGAAATATTAAAGTTTAAGTTTTTAACATATTAAACTAAATGAAACTGAAATAACATCAAGTAAAAGAGTGAATGTCATTACAAGTAAAACAGGAGTACTAATAGTGCAAATAAACCCTAGCTACAATAGTAACTAACATAAAAAATGATAAGAATAAGAAGAAAATGCAGAGAAATTAACACTACAACTATGGAAAAAGAAAGTGTAAAACCCTAAAATGACTAAAGAAAACTACACTGTTAAGCATGACTCATATTTTAGTCAAATTTGAGAAATAATCATCTAGTTAAACTTTGTTTATTTGTTTAAATCAAATACTGATTAGTCCAGATTATTTTATTATTTGACCTATGAATTTAGCCTATAAATAGGCTCTTTTACAACTTTAGAAAATACACCCATTAGAGATTAGAACTCATAATACTTTTACAGAATTTTTGTGTTTACGTTTTGAAGGTTCTTTATTTTTGGGTTTTAGGGGTTTAGTTTTTTTTTCTATCTTTTGTACTCTTCGTTCTTTTTCCATTATAGTAAAATCATCTTTGCCCGTTGTTTTTATTATTTTTAGAGGGGTTTTTTCATGTTCAATTTGTATGTTCAATTTCTCAATTTCTTCCACTATTTTTACTTGTTCATTGCTTAATCGAGTCGATCCCTAGCAAGTGGTATCAGAGCTAGTTTAATTTTCATAAATTAGCTCGTTTAGATATGGCAACAACAACGTTTGAAATTGAGAAGTTTGATGGTGAGACAAATTTCAATATGTGGCAAATTCGGATGAAGACAATTCTAGTTCAATCCGGCTTGAAAAATGTTGTTACTGGGAAAAAGCCTGAGAATTTAAATAAAACAAAATGGGAAGAGCTTGATGAAAAGGCTTTGTCTACAAACCAGTTGTGCCTCGCAAATACGATATTACAGGAGGTATTGATGGAGAAAGCCTCATCTACCTTACGGAAAAGGTTAGAAACTCTTTATGCAACTAAGTCTCTAACTAACCGTTTAGTGTTGAAACAATGTCTATTTACGTTTTGCATGAACGAAGGTGAGATTCTTAGAGATCACATTAGTCAATTCATTACTCTTTTAAATGATTTAAAGAACGTTGAGGTTCAGATTGACGATGAAGATCAGGCTATGCTATTATTGTGCTCTTTACCCCCTTCATACAAGTCTTTTAGGGAGACTCTAATTTATGGCAGAGACAAACTCTCGTTCGAAGATGTGAACGGTCATTTGTTGAGTAAAGACAAACTCAATAATGATTTTGGTTTGGATAGTAAGACAAATAGGCAAGCTTCCGTTTTGGTAGCATCAAAGAAGCAAGGCAAAAGGTGTCGCTATTGTAAGAAGTTAGGTCACGTCAAAGTAGATTTTTATAAATTGCGAAATAAAAAGATTGCTGAGAGTAAGGAGGAAGATGTAGTTGGTGCTAATTTGGCCAACGAAAGTGGTGAAGATTTCTTGTTAGTATCAACAAGCGAAAACTCTGAGCTTACATCTGAGTGGATCTTAGATTTGTGATGTTCTTTCCACATATGTCCCAATAGAGAATGGTTCTCCACATACGGTTCGGTTGAAGGTGGAGTTGTGCGCATGGGAAATGATTCATCCAGTAAGGTAATTGGTATTGGTACTGTTAAAATTAGGATGCAAGATGGAACAATTAAGACACTCTCAGATATCTAATTTACGAAAGAATCTCATCTTCTTGAGTATTTTAGACTTAAAAGGATGCAGAATCAAGATTGAGTCGAGTGACATTAAGGAATCTCATGGAGCTCTCATTTTGTTAAAAGGTAAAAGGACCAACAATCTTTATATTCTGGAAGGTTCTATAGTGACCGGTGAAATCGAACGTCCTTCGTCTGTTACAGAGTCGATGCCAAATCATTTGGAACGGAGATAACTTGGTCATAGGAGGGAAAAAGGTATGACCATTTCTTTGAAGAGAGGTTCTCTTTTGGATGTAGGTTTTGAAAAGCCAGGGCATTGTGTGCGTGAAAATTAGACCTGGGTCAGTTTTGATTTGGTAATGTACAAGTCGAAGGCTAGAAGTTTTCCAGTTTCTTAGCATAGATTTGACTCAGTTAATTCCCTTCATAGTTCAAGATAGGCCAGTGGCGAGCTTTAGCAAAGATGGCATTGTGGAAATATGAATTAAGGTGGAGATTTGTTAAGTATAACTCCTATTTTAGTCAAATTTTAAAAACAACCTTCTAGTTAAACTTTATTTATTTGTTTCAATCAAACTCTAATTGGTCTAGATTATTTTATTATTATTTGACCTATGAATTTAGCCTATAACTAGGCTCTTTTACAACATTAGAAAATACACCCATTAGATATTAGAACTCATAAAACTTTTAGAGAATTTTAGTATTTATGTTTTGAGGGTTCTTTGTTTTTGGGTTTTAGTTTTTTTTTCTCCATCTTTTGTACTCTTCGTTCTTTTTCCATTAAAGTAAGATTATATTTGCCCGTGGTTTTTTATCCTCTTTGGAGGGGTTTTTCCACGTTAAATTTGTGTGTTCAATTTCTCAATTTATTTCGCTATTTTTACTTGTTTGTTGCTTAATTAGGTCGATCCCTAACATACACTAAACTATGCCTAATGCTCCTCTCCTCAACCAAAATTGGGATCTTTTAGTAGCTATTTTGACCCAAAATTGTTACCCAAAATGCCCTTGAATTTATTTTTCTGATTGGTGCTTCGGTTGGATGAAAACTACCTCTAATGTCAATTTTTTGTCCCCTCATAGCAGTGATATCGCGATACCCAAGTTAGGATATTGTGATATCATCGACAATCTTAAAATAGGGTGCTCTTTGGCAGGTTGGTATCACGATACCCAAAGAGGATATCGCGATACCACTATAAGTGGTCTTCATCTCAAGCCTGTTGGGGGTATCGCGATACCCCTTTCGTTGGTTATATTTTCGCACAATTTCATGCCTATATTGAGTTCTTAGAACTCTCAATCAGTCGTTATGGTCCAAATGACACATTTGGTCAATTTGGGTCTCAAAATAAGCATAAGCACATTAAACACTTATTTAATCTAAGAACTAAAACTAAC
Source organism: Gossypium hirsutum (assembly GCF_007990345.1). Lineage (NCBI taxonomy): Eukaryota > Viridiplantae > Streptophyta > Magnoliopsida > Malvales > Malvaceae > Gossypium > Gossypium hirsutum. Next base: position 35,470,147 of record NC_053424.1, read on the forward strand.
CTAAATTATGGAAAAAGGCATTTAAATTGCGAGAGAACAAACTCATTAAGTATAACAAGGAGCCTAATTTAACATATCAAATTACGGCAGATTAATATAAACTTATAAAATATAAAAAAAATCATAAAAATTATAAAAGGAATCATACAAACTTATAAATATTCTAAAAATTTATAAAAAAAATCTAATAAAATTTAATAATTTATAAAAAATTATAAAAAGCATAAAAACTTATAAATATTATACAAAATTTATAAACTATCTAACAAGTTCTAATAAATTATAAAATTATATTTTAATAAATTAAAAAAAATAAAATTATATAAAATTAAAATAATTCATTTATTGGTCCTTCATTTTGGAAACTAAACCCCTAAAATCAAAATGAATATGTGACAATAGATCAACCGTTGGATAATGTGGATAATTGTTAGAATCAATGTTGTTTGAACTAGACTAGATCAGTAAATCGGATCGAAATCGTCAAGGGTACTAGTCTCCAAAAAGCCATTAAACTGGTTGACCTGGGAACCAGACTATTGAACCAATTTTTTTTAATATATATATTATTTTTAATTATTTATTTTATTGAACTAAATGGACCAATCAAACTAGTTGAACTAGTGAATCGATGACCTAAACTATTTGACCACCAAAAATGCTTTATATAATATAATATAGAAAAGAATTTTCATTTTCTTCAAGATCCAAATTATTGTACCGTATTTAAAATCGAGATAGAACTTTTAAATATAAAAAAAAATTATCAATAGAAAAGAGAGGGTCCCAAAATTATCATTTTATTTGTAGAATATCGAGAATATTTTATTCAACATGAAAATGACTTTAACGTTATGATGATTATTCTCATTACCCAACGATTGATCTGATGTCGTGTGTTCATTATGATTTTAGGGATTTAAATGATTTTTTTTTATAATTTTTATATTATTTATAAGTTTTTATGAATTTTATAAATTTTTATAAAATTTTAAAAATTTTAAAAAATGTTTTATTCATTTTATATTTGTTAATTTATTAGATTTATTAAAATTTTATAATATTTATAAGCTTTTATGGTTTTTTTTTATAATTTTTATAAGTTTATATAATTTTAATGTTTTTAAAATATTAATGATTTTAATGATTTTCTTGTTATAAATATTTATGATTTTTGATGACTTATTATAAGAAAATATAATATTAAATTAAAAGCTGTCATGTAGTACTATTTGATTGGTTTGATAATTAATTTTAAGGTCAACATGATTAAAGATGAGAATCATTAATAACTAGGCTTAATTAATTATTTTTTTGGTTAATAGTAAAAGCTTAATTAAATGCAAATTTAGAACAAAAACTCGTTAATTTTTTCGTTTTTCTCTTAAGAGCTTTCTTAACCTAAAAGCCTTTAAAATATTATGTTTTTATATAAATTTTTATATATTAATAATATATATTTGTACAAGGATGACAATAGAGCCACATATGAATACAAATTACTTCATCAAAATTGATCTCAGCTCCATTCTTTCGTATATGTTGAGATGATACCTCTATAAAAATCGGTAAACATTTATAAGGTTAAATTTTGGTATTAGTCCCTGTATTTTACAAAAATTGTGGATTTAATTCATATATTTGAATTTGATCAAATTTAGTCCCTACTCTTTTTGAAATGGGCAAATTTAGTTCCTGTACTTTTTAAATTTTGAAATTTTAATCTCGACTCAAATAATAACTGTTAAAATCTATTTGGTTAAATTCAATCACGAGTATGTACTATATGTACAATTGTTGATTTAGTCCATATTCTTCATTGGATCATTCTAAATCCCTATACTTTTCAAATTTAAAATTTCAATCTTGATGCAAATGAGAGTTGTTAATATATTAATTAAATTTTAGTGAGTAATATGTAAAAATAATAAGCCAATGTGTCATTACGCATGTGATAATATGTTTGTCGGATTAAATTTTGGAAATAGCTGGGCTTGACTTAATGAACTTAACCATTATTGTTTGGCGAGGACTGAAATTTTAAAATTTAGAAATATAGGGACAAAAAATGACCAAATTAAAATATAATGATTAAATCTACAACTTTCGTAATATATAGGGAATAATAACAGAATTTAACCCATTTATAAGTATTTTAAGTCGCATCACCCCACTTTTTTATCAATATTTTTTCAATTTAATATTATAAATATATATTTATAATTTAAGTATATATACATACGAAAAGTATAAAATGATATATAAAATATTATAAGGAGTAAAACAGTAATCTTTAAAAGAAACCTCTTCAGTGGAAATGAATTGGTCCAAAATTCATAAAATAATTCGGATTTTGCTAACATTTTCATTTTTTTTTTTGAACATTTGTATTTTCATGATGTGTTTCTATTATGTTTTATGTCATATTTAATTATGTTCTCTTCTCGTATTGTATTCGAAAGGTTAATATACCAAAATTGTCTTTTCTCTGCTGATAATATACTTAAGTATCAAGTATTATTGTTTGTTTAAATTTTGCTATTTGCTTGTGTATTTGTGAATTTAGTTCTTATATTTTAATTTGGTTATTTTAATCTTTATGTTTTAAAAATTTAAAATTTTAATCCTACAATTATTAAGTTCTTTAACTTAAGTTTTATTATTTCTAATATTTTATATGATATAATTTATTAAATGGGTAATATCAAGTCAACTTATTATTTATAAAATCTAGACTTAACATAATACAATGACTAAAAGCAAAATTAACTCGTATTGTTTCCTTTCAAAAATTGAGGAAACGAAAAAGGCTTCGATGAGAAGGAAAAGTAACTCAAAAATAAACCCACAAAAAAGCCCACCGTGCGGGTCCAACCAACGACCCCAAGGCTTAAGAGCTGTGCACTCTACCAACTAAGCTAGACGGGCTGAACACAATAAAATTCGTTATTTGTATAAAATTATTTGGTTTTTCTTTTCCATTTCTTAAATGGCAAATGTATCTATTTGTGATGTACTAAAGATACTAAAAGAAATATGAAATATCTTTTTTGCTTTTTCATTTGCATTTGTTATTTTAATCATTATAAATAAAAAAATTGACGTTTTATTAATTTATTTAAAATTTAAAAAACATTTTAGAATTCAAAACTCGTTTCCATTGATTCATATAACAATAGCTCATTTTTATTTTTATTATAAAATTGCATTCTGATTAAACCTGTGTTTATATCATATTAATGTATTTTTATATCAAATATTTTATATTCATATAACTTTTGCAATGTTGAATATTTATGTTATATGAATCTTATTACCGTACTGTGTTTTTGTTCACCATCTTATATTTAAATTATTTTTGTATGTAATCTACTCTTAACTCTACACAAAGTTAATCAGGGATATATATATATTGATAATTAAATTTGGTAATTATATTCATTTTAGTTTAAGAATTTAAAAAATATAAAAGTTTAATAATATAAAACTCTGAAATTGTCTCACATCATCAAATCTTGAACTAATTCAAGTTAAGAGGCTAAAATAGACCTATTTATTATGTAGCAAACTGAACTTAGTTATCAAGTTTAAAGAAAAAAAGAAAGGGGTAATATATAATTTGTCACTTGAACTTGTCAATTTGTATCTAGTTGGTTCCTAAATTTTGTTTTTGACTTAGTTGGTCTTTAAACTTACATTCTGTCAACCAGGTTAATCCCTCCACACTAGCACCGTTAGTTTGTGCTGATGTAAAATTTCTAGCCAATCTGGTAGTGCCACGTGGCAAAAGTAATTTATATATTTATATTTTTAAATTACGTTTGCCATGTGGCACTAGGGATGCGCAAAACTCGATTCAATTTGAAAGAATTGAAAAAAAAAATTGAAATTTAAGTTAATCGAGTCGAGTTATTCAATTTTTTTGAGTCAACTAGAATAAGTAATTCGAGTTTTGAGTTCGAGTTGAGTTGAATTTTACAATTTAAATAACTTGAATAATTCGAATAATAAATTGGTGTAAATACCTTTTGGTTCCTATCAATCTTGAAAATGAGCAGGTTGATCTCTCTCAACAAAAATTACAAAAAATAATTTCAAAATAATTTTCAAAAATTCAAAATAATTTTTAAAATTCAAAATATTTATGAAAATTTCGATAAAAAATATGTTTTAAAGTATTTAAAAATTTTAAAAAATTCTAAGAATATATAAAGAAAGTTAAAATTTAAAAATTTTCTAATATAATAATTTTGGGACCTAAATAAGTTAATTAATGATTCATTAATTAATGATTCAAGTTTATCATACTAAATGTTAAGTATGACTCCTATTTTAGTCAAATTTGAGAAATAATTTTCTAGTTAAACTTTACTTATTTGTTTCAATCAAACTCTGATTAGTATAGATTATTTTATTATTATTTGACCTATGAATTTAGCCTATAAATAGGCTCTTTTACAACATTAGAAAATACACCCATTAGAGATTAGAACTCATAACACTTTTAAAGAATTTTTGTGTTTACATTTTTAGGGTTCTTTGTTTTCTGGTTTTTCGGGGTTTAGTTTTTTTTCTCCATCTTTTGTACTCTTCATTCCTTTGCCATTATAGTAAAATTATCTTTGCCCGTGGTTTTTTATCCTATTTGGAGAGTTTTTCCACGTTAAATTTGTGTGTTCAATTTCTTAATTTCTTCTGTTATTTTTACTTGTTCGTTGCTTAATCGGGTCGATCCCCAACTAGTGGTGTAACAGCCCATTTTCGATAAAATCAGAATAGTGGTTTCGGGACCGCAAATCCGATTCCAAAAAGGAAATTTATTTAAATATTATTTTATGATCTACAGTATGATAATAATGTCATATGAAAATTTCATAAAGAAATTTTACCAATTATATGTTTAATTTGATAAAGGACCTAATTTTACTAAGTGCAAAAGTTGAGTTCTAATAGCTAAATGGATTAAATAGCTACGGAATTCAAAATTTGAGGTCTTTAACTGGTAAATAAACCATTAAAAATGCTTAACTGTTAAGGATGATGATTCATCCATGTAAAATAAAATAAAGAAAATGATGAAATTGGAAAGTGAAAAAATAAAGATGATAAATGATAAAAAAATGAAAATATCATCAATTTATCATCATCTTTCCCAAATAAAATATGGAAACCCTAGCTAAGAGAAAGTGAGCTCAAGCAAGCTATTTTGGCCTAATTGGGTAAGTAATCTTGTCCCGTTTTTAATAATTTTTATATTTTCGATATCGTAATAGCTTAATTTAGCTATCTCGGGGACTAATTTGCAAAGTTATCAAGTACTAGGGTTTGCCATGGATGAGTATGTTGAAATTTTGAAATTTAAAGTAGAAAATGAAAGGTTATTGAAAGATAAACAACTTTTGCAAAGTGAATTTTGATGAAATTGAGATTTAGGGACTAAATTATAAAAATGTGAAATCTATGGAAAAATTATGAATTTTATGAAATACATGGGCTGTAAATGTTACATGTAAAATTCGGCTAGGCTTGGAATAAGGATTAAATTGCATGACTTTCATTTTCAGAGCCTAGGGATGAGATCGTCATTAATTAAAGTTTAGGAGCAAAACAATAATTTTGCCTAAGATCTATATTGGACTGAATTGAGTATAAATTGCATTAAATTGATTGTTAAATTTACTCGTATAGATTTGGATAGACCAAATTCGGAGTTAGAACGAGGAAATAGAAAATGTTGGATTAGTAGATTTTATGTACACAAACATTTGTCGAGATAAGTTCATATAACTAAATTGTGTATATTTATATGCTTGAATTAAATGTTGTGTATGTGAATTGTATAAATGCCAGATATATGAAATTGGTTACATATCCGACAAAGCCCGATAAATATTAAATCCTGTTTGAATAATGGAATTCAATGGATACAGGATTTCCTGATTGGTTGTGGTCTTGCATGTGTTGTGGATACACCACAGCTCAAAAGAGCGTCCCGTTATAAGCCCTCTTGAGCTTCCTGTTGTACAGTTCTTGCGAGCTTCCCCTTAATAGTTATTCAGAGCATCCCGATAGGTTGTGATCCTACATGTGTTGTGGACACACCTTAGCTCTTATGAGCATCCCGTTATATGGCTCTTCGTGAGCTTCCCGAATTGGCTCTTTTTGAGCTTCCCGTTAAATTGGCTCTTTGTGAGCTTTCCAATAGTGCTCGCTTAAACTTTCTGATATATGGCTATCTGGAGCTTCCCATTACATTGCTCTTTATGAGCTCCCCGATAGGCTCTTCGTGAGCTTCCCGATTAAAAGTTCTTTGTGAACTTCCTGATTATAGCTCTTATGAGCTTCTCGTTATATAGCCCGAATAAGCTTCCCGATAGGCTCTTTGTGAGCTTCCTGATATGGCTCTTTGTAAGCTACCTGTTATGTAACACCCCTAACCCGTAACCGTCGCTAGAATAGGTTAAGAGGCATTATCGGACTTGAAATTCAATTCAGAACAATCATTTATCAAATGTCATCTTATTTCAGTAAATATCATTCATTCACATTCAATATGTACTTAAATTGAGCATACAAAGTTTAAATCATGCATTCAGGACTAAATCGGTAACATATGAAAAATTTCAACATTTCAAGTATCACACGCCCATGTGAACAGGCCGTGTGCCTTACATGGCTAATAGACACACTCGTGTCTTAGACCGTGTGGAAACAAGGCATACATACTAACTTGTGTCACACGGCCGAGGACACGCCCGTGTGCCAGGCCGTGTGAAAACTGAAGAGGATACTGACTTATCAACACGGCCATGTCACACGCCCGTGTGCTAGGCCGTGTGCCATTTATGGGGTATACTGACTTGTACCACACGGTTAGTCACGCGCCCGTGTGTGATGCCGTGTGGAGCATACTGACTTCCTTTCCATTTCAACACCAAGGGACACACGGTCGTGTACTTGACCGTGTGTCACACACAACTGAGACACACACCCGTGTCTTTACCCGTGTGGACAAAAATAGGCTATTTGCAAAGCCATTTTTTCACCCTATTTTCACAACCATATACAAGCATAGATGACCACATTTCATAACCCAATTGGCAATCATTCCATAACAACTCAATTACCTAATTAATATCATGCATAATCCATTCATATGCCAAATACATATCAAGACATCATTTGCACATTTTCATTCCATCAATTTCTTTCCCAAAACATACCATAATTACACACTTATACACAAAAAAAACATAGTACCAAAATAAGCCAAATCACATCGCTTAACTCATTTACAAAACATACCAAAATCATGATATCAAGTAACATAACTAACATATTTTAAACTAGCCTATACATGCCATATTTATATATTTTCACAAGTTCAAAAGTACCAATCAAAAATTGGATAGTGTGATGTGCAACTCCGACTTGTCCAAAACGATTGAGCTAACGAACCTCTATAAAACATAGGAAAAAGAAACAGAGTAAGCTTTACAACTTAGTAAGCCCATATAATTTAGAATTAAACTTACCATTTATACACAATCAATGCAATTTATTCAAGGTATAATCAATTCAAGTACCAAATGCCTAAACACAAACATTCATCCATAAGTTTGTCATTTAATACATGAAATCCTCCATTATCAAAATTCAATACTCAACATATATAGCATTCAACATTTCATTCTCAATCTTATAACCAAAAATCATTTCAATAATAATTCTCATTTGTATAAATAGAATTTATGCCCGTTGAATCTATTAGAACTTCAAAGGATACTCAGGTGATAAACATCAGTAATCTGTCAATTCATTATCAATTATGCTCTTTCGAGTCATGATCGGTAAGCTCTTCTTGAGCTGATGAACAATATGCTCTATTGAGCTGAAACGGTAAGCTCTATTGAGTTGAACAGTAAGCTCATACGAGCTGAAATGGTAAGCTCCAATGAGCTAAAAACAGTAAGCTCTTATGAGCTAAAATATCAGTGAGCTCATACAAGCTGTGGTGAGTCCACAACAAATGCAGGAGCTCAACCAAAATAGTAACCCTAGTGACATGTCACTCGTATCCTATGAATTCATATTGTTCAAATATCGATAAGGCATTTATATCTCAAGTATATCAATTATACACATTCATTTCAATAATTACAAGTATATAAAAGTTCGATTCTAATTATACGAACTTACCTCGTATCGTCAGATAAAACTATCGGCTATTCGTCCACTTTCCGTTTTCCTGATCTAATTTTAGTATTCGCTTATCTTGATCTATATAATATCAAATTAGCTTATTCAAACGTTCATTCAATTCAATTTAGCCTAAAACATTCATTTTGGCTAAATTACAATTTTACCCCTAGACTTTTGACTACTTTGCAATTTAGTCCTTAACACATAAAAATGCAAATTACGCAATTAGGCCATAATCCATAGTAGCCAAATTTACTATATACTACCAGCAGCCCATATCTTTCATTATTTCACACTTTTAACCACATAATTTTACATTTTCTCAATTTAATCCCTATATGACATTTTTTTGTCAAAAATCACTTTATAAAACTAGTACTATCATCAAGCTTTCATAATATATCATTAAACATCAAGGAGCTCAAGTATTCAACAATGACACTTTTCAAAATCATGAACAAATTAAAAAATTAAGTTACGGGCGAGCTAATATACGAAGCAATGATTTCAAAAACATAGAAATCATTAAAAACCGAGTAAAAATCATACCTAAATTTAACATACAAAGCTTGGCAGAATGTAACCTAAAAATTTTGGCTTTTCTCCTTGCAAGAATCGACTAAGGAAGATGATGACAACATAAAATGAATTTCTGTTTTAATTATTATAACATTTATTAACCATTTACCACTTTAACCTTAAAACTAATTCATAAACATCATTTAAACAATGTCCAAGAATGTCCACTTACAATATAAATGGACTAATTACATCATAAGGACTTCCATATTAATAATTCATAGCAATTTAAACACTTTTAACAATAGAATGCAACTTTTGCATTTTACGCGATTAAGTCCTTTTTACCTAATTAAGCATTCAAACAGTAAAATTTCTTTACGAAAATTTCAAAAAATAATTCTATCATGTTGTAGAACTTATTAAAATAATAAAATAAATATTTTTACTTCATATTTTTGGTCCCAAAACCACTATTCTGATTTGACCCAAAAACGGGCTGTTACATGTTATATGGCTCGAGAAAGGGTTTCTCGATTATGTGCTCTAATGAGCACTCCCGAATATGAATTGACGGTTTCTAATTTGTACACTTTGAGTGTACTACATGTATGTTTATCGATATTTTAAATAAATTCAACAGACAAAATCCTGTCATGAGAAAATATGAACACGAAATGAATTATTACATGTATCTGCCTAAAATACATGAAAATGACGATACATGATATATGAAAGTATGTGATGGTGATATATGCACATGGAACTTGTTTAATGAATATGTTCATTTTAGATTATAGATTTGTACACTTCAAGTGTATTTTCTTGGATTTTCATTGATATTTTAATTGATTTAATGAGCAAAATCCTAACATGAAATAATCTGAACTTGAGACGAAATATTATGAAAATGTACTTGAAATACATGGGTATGATTTGTATATGTTATTTGAATTTATAATGTGGAAAGTATATGTATATGGGAATTTGGTTATTATTGAATCCATACATGTTTCTTGATGTTTATATGAGATAGTATGATTTACAAACGAACAATTACCTGTATGTACATGAAGTACATGGAAATGACATTACCTGATATAATGATGTATAAATTGGTTGTTACATGAATGTGGATCACGCTTGATGACTTTGTTCATCCATGATTAAGGACTATTATATGTGATTACTTAGCTAACATGATGAGGATATGTGTCTAGGGCTTGTGATAAAACTGGTTGATAATACCTTACATGTTTATTTATAACAAATATATATGGTAAGTTATTTACCATTTATACGAACTTACTAAGCATTTCATGCTTACTCTATTTTATTTTCCATTGTTCTATAGTAATTCGGAAGCTCGTTGGATTGGAAGCATCGGTGGAGATTACTCACACTATCCATCAGCCTATCTTGGTATATATGGTAAATTAATTATGGTTATAATGGCATGTATAGGTTATTTAACCAATAGTGGCATGTAAATGTTTTGAATGAAACTAGCCATTAGAATGACTTGTGTTTAACATATTTTGATATGTTTATAAGTGGATCTATCATGTTTGAAGAATGAATGTAACCATGTATATATTAATTTGGTAACTAGATAATTATGAATGATAGATTAACATGATAATAAATTGTCATCTGAGCTACCTAAGTGTATATTGGTTGTATCTGATATTATTTCATATTTAAGACATGATTTGGACTTGTTTTGAATGCTTTGATATGGTTTGTGAATGTGTATAAGTGTTGGTGTAGGTGAAAGATAAGATGGGTGAGTAACATGGCTTGGAAAATAACCTATTTTCGTCCACACGGGTAGAGACACGAGTGTGTGTCTCATCCATGTGTGACACATGACTTAGCATATGGGTGTGTGACTTGGCCGTGTGACACCTGCACCTACACACAGTATAGCACATGGGTGTGTGACCTGACTACGTGACCTAAGTCAGAGAGTTACACGGCTTGAGATGGGCATGTCCCTGGCCGTGTGAGCCATACGGCCGGACCACACGAGCGTATAACCCCTGCACCTAGGAAAAATTTTGAGATTTTGCAAAAAATTCTCTGAGTACACGGTTCAGTCCCGACTCGTTTCTAATGCATGTTTTGGACCTCGATGGTTCATATAAGGGACTTTATGTTTGATTTCTAATATGAATACTATATGATGTGGAATATCTGTTATTTGATCTATAAATTCTGGTGATGCTCTATAACCCTGTTCCAGCGACGGATTCAGGTTAGGGGTGTTACAAGTGGTATTAGCGCTAGTTCAATTTTCATATATTAGCTCATTTAGAGATGACAACTACAAGGTTTGAAATTAAGATGTTCGATGGTGTCACAAATTTCAATCTATGATAAGTTCGGATGATCACAATTCTAGTTCAAACTGGCTTGAAAAAAGTCATTACCGGGAAAAAGCCTGAGAATTTAAATCAAACAGAATGGGAAGAGCTTGATGAAAAAACCTTGTCTGCAATCTAGTTGTGCCTCATGAATACGATATTGCAGGAGGTATTGATAGAGAAGTCCTCATCCGCCTTGTGGTAAAGGTTAGAAACTCTTTATGTGACTAAGTCTTTAGCTAACCGTTTAGTATTGAAACAACAACTGTTTACGTTTTGCATGAACGAAGGTGAGCTTCTTATAGATCACATCAGTCAATTCATTACTCTTTTAAATGATTTAAAGAATGTTAAGGTTCAGATTGATGATGAAGATCAGGCTATGCTATTATTGTGCTCTTTACCCTCTTCATACAATTTTTTAGGGAAACCCTGATTTATGGCAGAGACAAACTTTTGTTCGAAGATATGAATGGTCATTTATTGAGTAGAGAAAAACTCAATAATGAGTTTGGTTTGGATAGCAAGGAAGATAGGTAAGCTTCTATTTTGGTAGGATCAAAGAAGCAAGACAAAAGGTGTCACTATTGTAAAAAGTTAGGTCAAGTCAAAGTAGATTGTTATAAACTATGAAATAAAAGAGCTGCTGAGAGTAACAAGAAAGATGTAGCTGGTGCTAATTTGGCCGATGAAAGCGGTGATGATTTCTTGTTGGTGTCAACAAGCGATAACTCCCAACTTACGTCCGAGTGGACCCTAGATTCAAGATATTCTTTCCATATGTGTCCCAATAGAGAATGGTTCTCCACATACAGTTTGGTTGAAGGTGGAGTTGTGCGTATGGGAAACGATTCATCCAGTAAGGTAATTGGTATTGGTACTATTAAAATTAGGATACACGAAGGGATGATTAGAACACTCTCAGATGTCAGGTATGTACCTGATTTACGAAGAATCTCATCTGCTTGAGTATTTTTGACTTGAAAGCATGTAAAATCAACATCGAGTCGAGTGGTATTAAAGTATCTTGTAGAGCTCTCATTTTTTTAAAAAGTAAAAGAACCGATAGACTTTATATTCTGGAAGGTTCTACTGTGACCAGTGAAATCGGACGTCTCTTGTCTGTTATGGAGTCGAAGTCAACTCGTTTGAAGTGGAGGCAACTTGGTCATAGGAGGGAAAAATTTGTGACTATTGTGTTGAAGAGAGGTTCTCTTTTGGATGTAGGTTTTGGAAATTTAGGGCATTGTGTTTGTGAAAATCAGACCCGGGTTAGTTTTGATTTTGCAGTGTATAAGTCAAAAGCTAGAAGTTTTCTAGTTTCTAAGCATAGATTTGACTCAGTTAATTCCCTGCTTAGTTTAAGATAGGCCCGTGGCAGGCTTTGGCAAAGATGGCATTATGGAAATATGAGTCAAAGTGGAGATTTGTTAAGTATGACTCCTATTTTAGTCAAATTTGAGAAATAATCTTCTAGTTAAACTCTGTTTATTTGTTTCAATCAAACTCTGATTAGTCTAGATTAATTTATTATTATTTGACCTATGAATTTAGCCTATAAATAGGCTCTTTTACAACCTTAGAAAATACACCCATTAGAGATTAGAATTCATAACCCTTTTAGAGAATTTTTGTGTTTACGTTTTGAGGGTTCTTTGTTTTCGGGTTTTTGGGGGTTTAGTCTTTTTCTCCATCTTTTGTACTCTTCATTCTTTTGCCATTATAGTAAAATTATCTTTGCCTCTGGTTTTTTATCCTTTTTGGAAGGATTAAATTTGTGTGTTCAATTTTTTAATTTCTTCCGCTATTTTTACTTATTCATTGCTTAATCGGGTGGATCCCCAACGCTAAAGTACTTATTTATTTATTTATTTTTCTTTTCACATATATATGGTTTCAAATTTATGTGCTTTAACGTGGTATTAGTTATATTGTAACAAGATTTTAATTTGTTATATTTAATCTTTTAGTTTAAATCGAATAATTTCACTTGATTTGACTTGACTTGAATTTTATTTCAATTGACTCAATTCGAAAAAAATTCCAATGGGGATCGACCTGTATAAATAACGAAATAGAAAAGGTAGAGAAGATTAAACACACAAATTTTACGTGGAAAACCCTCAACTAAGAGGATAAAAAATCATAGGCAAAAGAGATTTCTCTAATGAGAAAGAAATCTAAAAGAAGTATAAGATGAAGATAATCAAAACAAATCATGAAACACGAATACAAAGCCCATCGACTAAAACACAAAATTCTCTTAAAGTTCTGTTAAAGCTATTTCTTAATTGTGTTATGTTGTACTTTTCATCAACCTTTCTAGAGTTACTAATGCCTTTTTATAGGATAAATTCTGAGGTCAAATATGATGAAAATGTCTTGGATAAATCAGAGTTTGACTAGAGAAAAATAATCATAGTTTAACTAGGTGAAGAAACCTAATTAGGTGGGGAACACGTCGCCAAGTTATGACATCAGTTATTGGCTCGTCATGACATTGTCCATCGCGTCGTTAGTTTCTTTTCGTTGGGACGTCGACTCTTCCTCTTGGCGATGTTGACCCTGTTTCATCCAAAATACGAGCCAGACTCCACAAATATCCACCTTGTCTTGTATTTTCGTAATGCCTTATTTTCCGAGCCCCATCAAGGGCCTAACTCAATTTTTGCAAGATATTGACCAAGTTCGAACTATGTTCGAACTTGGAAACATGAAGGCTTTTGGTTATTATATCAGTTGGATTACTTTCTATGTCGATTTTGTGAATCTGAACATCTCCTTGAGTGACCACCTCCCGAACAAAATGATACCAAATTTTTATGTGCTTTGTTCTTTCGTAATACATCTGATCCTTAGTAAGATGTATGACACTTTGTCCATAGTAATATACAATAGTCACATGGTGTTTATTAACTAGCTTCCCAAATAGATCTCTCAACCAAAGGGATTCTTTCACATCTTTGTGATTGCCATATATTCAACTTCAGTAGTCGATAAAGCCACAGTGGCTTGAAGCATGGCTTTCCAACTAATGACACATTTGTCGAAAACAAACAAATGTTTCGTGAGAGATCTTCTTTGTTCTAAATCTCCTGCATAATATGAGTCTATGAAGCTCACTAGACCTTCTGAATTTTTTTCGAACTCTAAACGAGTATTTGATGTCCCCCTCAAATATCTGAGAATCCGTTCAATTTCTTACCGATGCAATTTTCCTGGTGTAGCCATGTATCTACTTAGATATTAACATTATGTGAAATATCGAGACGAGTACAAACCATTGCGTACATCAAACTTTTTACTGCACTGGAGTAAGGAACCAATGACATATAATTTTCTTTATCTTTGGTAAGGAACCGATGACATATAATTTTCGTTATCTTCGATTTTTGGTGACTCTAAAGCCGAAATTCTGAAGTGTGTAGCTAATGGAATATTATCCACTTTTGAGTTTTGCATCCCAAAATGCTCGAGAATTATTTCAATATATCTCTGTTGAGATAAAAATATCTTCTAGGATCTTCTATATCTGGAAATTTCCATCCTTAAGATTTTCATAGCCGCACCAAGATCATTCATCTCAAGTTTAGAGTTAAGCATCATTTCTAAACGATCAATTTTGGATGGATCCTTAGTGGCAATTAGCATATCATTAACATAAAACAACAAATATATAAATGTTCCATCTTCAAGATTATGTAAATAAACACAACTATTATACTTACTTAAAAAAACCAATGCTTGACATAAAGGAATCAAACTTCTTATACCATTTCCAAGGAGAATGCTTCAGGTCGTACAAAGGTTTTTATAGAAGGCAAATATGGTCTTCCTTGCCTTCAGTTATAATAGCCTATTTTCAATAGTGTCAAAAATAGTGGTTTTGGGACCACAATTCTGATGTGTGAGTCAATAAATAGTAATTATTTAATATTTACAAGGCCATTAAAGTTTCAAATTGAAATTTGGTTCAGTAATTTTGATGTTTGATTAGTTAATTAAAGAAAAATGACTAAATCAAAAAAGTTGTAAAATTTACTCGCTATTGATTTTATTAATTAAATGGCTTAAATGGTAAAAGTGGGAGGTTCTATGTTGACATTAGACCATAGTTAGTATTTTGGACTGTAACACCCCTATCCCGTATCTGTCGCCGGAATAGTTAAGGGGCATTACCAGACAAACAGAACATTTCAAACCAATTCAGAATCACTGATATCATATAACATCATTTCATAAGCAATCATCTCTTAAGATAGTCTACGAGACCTAAAATATACTTTTAGGAACAATTAGAACTAAACCAAACCCATTCATAAATTTCAGAACTCAGAAAATCTTTCAATTCTGTTGAGGTCACACGCCCGTGTGACTAGGCCGTGTGCCTAACACGGGTATTAGACACACCCATGTGAACCAGCCGTGCCAAAACAAGGCACCCATACTGACTTTCACCCACGGCCAATAGGCACGTCCGTGTGCTATGGCCGTGTGATACTTAGCTAGCTACTGACTTGAGCCCACGGCCATAAGACACGCCCATGTGCTATAGCCGTGTGGATCTTGAGAGGTTACTGATTTTCTTACATGGCCACAAGGCACGCCCGTGTCCCTTGACCGTGTGGCATTATGCAGGCTTATTTTAAGCCAACTTGCCACCCCTATATGGGTGTTTCCTACTAGCAATGTTAAATAACATTCATACAACAATTTTCAACCAATTCCGTGCTCAAAACATGCTTCATTACAACTAAATCATCATCATTCAACAACCCATTCATAACCATACCAAAACTTACACCATTTGCTAGCCAACTCTCATGGCATAACATATATTTACAAATCAAAACTTAATACATAGACCTTCTAGCCTATACATGTCATATTTTAAAATATTTACACTTTCAAAAATAACAAAATGAGTTCGATAGTGTGGTGACAATCCTCGACTATCCCCGAGCCTTCAGTAGCTATGATAACTGTAAAACAGACAGAAATCACGCAGAGTAAGCTACAAAGAGCTTAGTAAGACAAATACAATTGGTCTAACTACTAAAATATATAAGTAAAATTCAACAGTAAAGATTCATAGCCATTTCATAGAAGAATTCATATCCTTAACCATGCTCGTTTGTTTGCATGAATGTCATGCTTCATTTCCAAATTCCATACATATTTCACGGAGACATAGCCTTTTATATTAAAAAATTTAGTACAACACCAACGTACCTGTGTAGATTATATATTTCATATACTCATTCTCATATTTCTTACGCTATCATCAGACGGTTCAGAAATGATACAGATACTCATAAACAAGTACAATGCTGACGTCCCAGACGTGGTCTTACATGTAATTCAATATCGATGCCTCTGTCCCAGATAGGGTCTTACACGAAATCAGATACGATGTCGATGTCCCAGACATGGTCTTATACGTAAATATCCATCGAGGCCTGTGTCCCAGACACGATCTTACACGATATCTCAGATACATGTCAACTGTAACACCCCTCACCCGTATCCGAGGCCGGGCTAAG
Organism: Gossypium hirsutum; assembly: GCF_007990345.1. Lineage (NCBI taxonomy): Eukaryota > Viridiplantae > Streptophyta > Magnoliopsida > Malvales > Malvaceae > Gossypium > Gossypium hirsutum. The sequence goes on from NC_053424.1 coordinate 35,486,777, forward strand.
GTACGAGGCGTTACCAGACAAACATACAAACATTAAACTAAAATACGAGCCATAAAATTTTATTCATAATTCAAAGCATTCATTCTCTTACACATAGTCCCTTATTTGAGTCTACGGAGCCCAAAACATACTTTAGAAAGGGTTTGGGACTAAACCGAGAACTTACGAAAATCTTGGAAATTTCATGCTTTAAGGCTCCACACGCCCGTGTCCCAAAGTCGTGTTCCATGCACGGCTGAGACACATGGTCGTGTCTCTGCCTGTGTGGAATATACCTAGGCTATTTTCCAAGCTTTGGTCAACTTTGATCTCTTACACACTTATACAAAATCAAAAGCATATAACATGGTATTCATTTAATGATTAAACATCCTCAATTAAACCACAAACATAGCATTTGTATGTCATCATACATGTGTCTCTCATACTCATTTTACCTTGTTTATTATAGTACCACTTATACATTTATACCAAGATTATCATCTTACCAAATATCTTCAGCTTAATCATCAAGCATTCATATTTAAAGCTAGATCATATCTTTATAAAATACCATGATTCAGATGCGCAGAATAACATGTTTGCCTGAAACATTTCAATTCAATTCCATACCCAACAAGCATTACATTGAGACTAGTCATATATATATATATACATGTCATGATACATAACATTCTCTTTTGTTTTCTTATAAACACATATCATTTATTTCATTATATCAATATTTCATATACCATAGTTTCCATGTATTCCACATATATTTATTTTCCTCCTCCTCCTCTCCATTCCACATCCTTAATGTATATAGCATTCTTGTAAGTATGATTTCACAATTTACTAATAAATGTTCACATCAAACTGTCCACACGAGTCATAGTCACTTAATTATTTATAATTCGAGCTACAGAGCTCCAAATTAAGATCCGTAAATTTCCCCTAAAACTAGACTCACATATATTTTCACCATAAAATTTTAATAATTTTTGGTTTAGCCAATTAGTACAGTTTATTCATTAAAATTTCCCCTTTTTCACTTTCTGACAGTTCTGACCTCTCTTCACTAAAAAATAATTATCTCACAGTACAGAACTCGGATAATGTTCTTGTTGATTTATCTTGAAAAATAGACTCATTATGGATTTTAAAAATATAATTTTGAGCCTCTAATTATTTTTCTCCAAATTTTTGTGATTTTCCAAAGTCAGAACAGGGGATCACGTAATCATTCTAAATCAGTCTCACAAAAACATAAATATCTCAAAATATAGAACTGATTTGCTTTCTATATTTCTTTTATATGAAAATAGACTCATTAAGATTTAATTTCATATCCCATTCAGTCTCTGATTCAATTTATACTATTTTTGGTGATTTTTCAAAATCACGTCACTGCTACTGTCCAAAACAGTTTTATTGCTAATTCACTCTTTCACACTTTCTTTGTATTAACCTCATTTTAACATACATATCACAAATCATTTTCACCACATTTCATACATCACAAGTATAGGCCCATGATCACAAGGTCACCATAAAATCATTCTCATGTATAACTTACTTGTTTATAACCTTACCACATCCTGGTCACTTAATGAACACATCATTCACATAACCAAGTTCCTGCACTTATTCATCACAAAACTCACAAAGCAATACATAGAGAGTCTCCCGTTGAACACTTCGGATCAATCCTCAATACTTGGTGGTTTCAGCACATAGCTCCACCCATCATATAGTTTGGCTCTCTTGTACACATGGTGAACACTTAGTACCACCCATGTGACCTAGCCAGTTTATCTCGTAGCTCTCTTGTCTACATGGTGTCCTTCACTTGGAACCACGCATGCGACCTGGCTACATATATCCCATAGCTCTCTTGTCTACATGGTGTACACATAGTATCACCCATGCGACCTAGCTACATCATAATGTCTTGTAGCTCTCTTGTACACATGATGTGCACTCAGCACTATACATGTGACCAAGCTACATACCATCTGTATCATCCAATCTTTCCGAAGGTTCAACCGGGATTTCTCTCTCTTTTCCAACAATTTCACCAATCAAGTAATTATCCACAAACATATTTCCAATATTTTTATAAAATATCATAATACAAGTAATAGTGATGTATTACTTACATATAAACTTACATCTCATTTAATATCAACACAATAACATTAAATTACACATTATCTTATTAAAAATCATATGAACTTACAATTTCCCATAATATCCATAATCATAGAAATCACATTTATGTATGATAATTCAATGCACTTCATGTACCATAGACATATTTTTAAATCAATTCATAAACTTGGCACCATAATTATTTAATTTAACATAATTCAATTAATTCACTAAATTTAACTTTCAAATATAAATTACAACATTATTGTTGTATTATTATCATACCAACTTACATACTCTCAACACCTCGGAGATCATAGTAAATATATCAATTTTACATTGAAACATGCATAAATTAATGCTTATTATACATATGAACTTACCTTGATATTAAAACGACCATTTTACCAACTTTCCCAATTTTCGATTTTTCTCTCATTATAGGTTCAAATCTCGTTTTTCGGGATCTAAAACATCATATTTTACTTATTTAATTAATGTACTATTCAAAATAGTCCTTAACTCAAACTTTGGAAAAATTACAATTTTGCCCCTAAACTTTTGCATATTTACACTTTTGCCCCTAGGCTCGGGAATTAAACTTCATCCCTTATTCTTATGTTTTATGAAATGATGATCACTTTTCCCTTCTATGGCAACATCAAATTCTCACTCTAACATATACTTATGACTATTAGGTATTTTTACCGATTAAGCCCTTTTGCTCGTTTTCACTTAAAACCGAGTAGCACAAGTTGTCTAACATAACTTAAAACCTCATATTGTATCATAAAACACCAGAATACACAAATTTTACCTATGGGTATTTTTCCAAATATGAACCCTAGGTTGAATTATTGCTAGCATAAGCTAAATCAAGTTACCGGGACTCCAAAAACGTAAAGAACTTGAAAAACAGGGTTAGAACGGACTTACAATTGAGCTTGGGAAGCTTGAAAACCCTAGCCATGGAGTCTCCCTTGGTAAACACGTCCATGGTGAAGAAGATGAGCAAAATTGGCTTTTAATTTTGTATTTTAATTCATTTTACCCTTAAATGACCAAAATACCCTTACTACTAAACTTTCCAAAAATTCCATCCATATCCAATTTTTGTCCATAACTTAGAAATTGGTCAAATTGCTATTTAAGACCTCCTAATTAATATTTCAAATCAATTTCATACTAGAAACTTCTAGAATGCAAGTTTTGCAACTTATTCAATTTAGTCCCTAACTTCGAATTAAGCACTTTAAGCATAGAATTTCTTCACGAAATTTTCACACAATCATGCAATCATATCATAGACCTCAAAATAATCATAAAATAATTATTTATATCTCAGATTTTGTGGTCCCGAAACCTCTGTTCCAACTAGACCCAATTTTGGGCTATTACATCAACATTCCTTTAGAAACATACAGAGCTTTTCAGATACCAACATATTAACAAAATTTACTCAAAAGGTATTCATTAGGCTCTCAAGGCCATCCAATACAAATTGAAGTTTGTATATGCAGAATATAGTTAGTTTAACACGTAATTGTAATTTGACTTACCTCATACGGATTTCAGACGGAACAAGTCGACTATTCAATTATTTTGGACTTCCCTCGATCTAAGTCTGATTTTCTTTGTTCTTGATCTAATAAAATTCAAATTCAACCATTCAATCATTCATTTCACTCAAAATAACCCATGAACACATATTTAGGGAACTTTTCATTTTAGCCCTTACATTTTCACACTTTGACAATTTAGTCTATTATTCACAAAATCACAAATATGCAAAATTCACCAAGAATATAGCTTGGCCGAATATATATGGCTTCCATACAAGCCCAAATAACATATTTAATTCAAAATTTAGTCCTTCAAAACCTCATTTTCACAAATTAGCTCAAATAGCTCTATTTCATCAAAATTCAAAGACAAAACTTATAAATCATCTACCAAGCCTTCATAATTCATCCATAAACATTTCAAAACTCATGATATCAACAATGGCATTTCATGAAATCTTTAATAGAAACAGAAATTCAGACATGGGTTTTGAAGAACACGAAGCAACGATCACAGAAACATAGAAATTATCAAAAATCGAACAAATTTCATACCTCAATTTAGCTACCAAAGTGTCGAATGTACAAAAGCTTCAAACCCTTCTTTCTTTTGTTGATTTTTGGCTAACATGCATGATAATATGGCTATCTTTTTATTTTTTTTATTTTAATTAACATTATTTCACCTTTTACCAATTTTCCTATGGCATATACCATTAAATTTCTACCAACTAATGTCCATCATTGTCTACCATTAATATAAATGGTATTTGACATGCAAGGACCTTTATTTTAAAAGCCAAGCCAAATAGGTGCTTTAACATTTAGCACTCAACTTTTACACTTTACGCGATTTAATCCTTTTTCATAATTAAGCACAGAAACAGGCAAATTAAATCACAGAAATTTTGCAGATGTAATTTCACATATCACAGACACAGAAATTAATATTAAAATATTTTTTAGAATCGGTTATGTGGTCTCGAAACCACTGTTCTGACTAGGGTCAAAACCAAACTGTTACATGGACAGTTAAAGAGTATAGTTTATAGAAATTAAAAGAATTATTAAAGGTTAATTTAATAATAAAGTAAATTTAAGCATAAAGAAAATAAACAACAAAGCATCATCTTCTTCTTTTCATCATTTTTGCGATCCAAAACCATAGAAGGAATTCTTGAGGAATTTAGTTCATTTCTTCCTTGTATGTAAGTGTTTTATTAGTCAGGTTTTCATGAATTTTATGTTTTTGATATCATTGTAGCTTAATCTAGTTAGCCAATGGACTATTTTGAAATACTATTAAAGTTTTGAAAACTTTCCATTGATATTCATGAACCTTTTTAGTTGTTAATGGTTTAGTTTGAAGCTTGATGATGAATTTGGACTAATTTTGTAAAATGATTTTGAATAGTTTTGAGTTTAGGGACTAAAATGATAAAATGTTGAAATTGGCTTGGTTTTCTGGTAAAATTTTAGAACTATAGGTTTGATTAAGGATGGTTATGAATTTGACATAATTGGTTAGGGATTGATTGTGAAAATAAGCTTGTTTCGATTTTAGGGACTAAATTGAACAAAGTACAAAACTGTAGAGATATTGTGAAAAATATTAATAGTAATGCACATCCATAAAATTAGGTATTTCAATGTAATCGAGGCTAATAAATTAAAATAAAATTATTGTTTAGATCAAGAACTGATAGATAATCGTAGAAAGAAAATTACTGATTAGTCTTTAATATTGTTATTTCTATTATTTGGCCTTGGTAAGTTCATACGGTTTTGTTTTGAATTTTTTAATAATTTTTTATTGAATTCTAAGTATTCTGGGTGTTGAATGTTATAATTGGTATATAAGGTGAGAAAAATGGATTGAAATGAAATTTGTTATACTGATATATGTATCGGGCATATATGAGCATAGAATAGGATACAATTGGCATACCAATATGTTATTTTGTGCATTGTACGAGATTGACTTGTGATGAGATGATGATATATGAAATGTTATTATACACTAAGTATACTGGAATCTAACATTTGTTACGGATTACAGAGTTATATTTACAATGGTCCTGTTGTGTTTCTGGGGGCGGATGTAAAGCCTACGGGCTTAGAACTTGGTACCCAAGCGTGTTTCTGGAGGGATGTTAGCCTACGGGCTGGGCACTTGGTGCCCAGGTGTATTATTGGTTAGATTGGCTTGGTTGAGCATTCTGACATGTTTTGGGTGGATAACCACATATCTATATCTGTTCATGTAGTTCATCGGGTTGAATCTTGATGATCTAATGATATTATAATGTGTATTTAATACTTGGTGATAATGCTTGGGTGAATGACTTGTTAATATATTCATGTTCTTTTGCTTCTATATCGTGACTTGATATTTAATGTTCTTGTACGATTTAAATGGTTATATGAATTATGCATATAGTATCTCACCTATTGACATGATATTGATGATAGGATTATGTGTTAATTAATCGAATTGTTAATTTATAAATGTGATCATAAGGTATATTATCATTTATGACCTCATAGCTTACTAAGCTCAATTGTACCTTACTCATGTCATTTTCATGCTTCCTTGTAGATAACGTTTTGTGGAATTAGGCGATTTGATCAACTTGAAGATCACACTATCAAGTCTATTTTTTGTAGACTTTAAAATCGTTATATTACGGTTTTGTGGCATGTAATAGGGGTATTTGGTTTTTGGTGCATATGTGTTTATGTAAATATCTATATGTTTTGTGCTTTTGAATAGTATATTTGGTCGATAGACAAATGGTAAGGTTGATCATGGATTATTATGGAAATCTTTCTTGTGTATTGTGTATGGTATACCATGGAATGAGATGGAATATTGATAATTGATAATGTGTTATTTAAAAAAATATTGAATGATAACTTAGTTGTATGTCATGGTAACATGGTTGAATATGAGATTTAGATGTCATGGAATGATATGTGCATTGGTTCTTTTGATGATAAACGTATTAATAAATGTGTTTTGGTATATGGATGTTAGTTGGTAAAAGAAACTATAGCATTTGGATATCTTATATGATTTTGTTTGACCAAGTGTGAATTTGATAGTAAACGAAGTTGATCATTAGTTTGAATGTTGTTTGTGATGGTGCCCTATGGCATATTGGTTAGAACTTGACATATGACATATTTTAGTATGCTCTTGATTTGTTTTAACTTAATTTAATGGATGACTATTGGTATGCTTGGGACTTAAGTAAACTATAGATGTATGTCTTGCATTTCAAGGTATCATAAGGCACACATGGTGTACCATATTGTTTGACACACGGCTGTGTGCCTCACATGGGCATGTGGCACAACCGTGTGCTCTATTTGATTTTGGTGACTTTAGGTACACACTGTAACAGCCCAAAATTTACCCTAGTCGGGAAGTGGTTTCGGGACCACAAAACCGAGTTATGAAGATAATTAATTGTTATATTCTATGTTTATTATGTGTGTACATGCATATGTGGAAGTTTCATGCCTTAATTTTGCCAATTGCATGAGGAATTATTAAATAGGGATCAACATGAGACATGGTGAAAAATGATAGGTTAATTTTAAAGGGGCTTATTAGTGCATGTCAACACAAAGGTGGACTTGCATGTCAAATTGCCCAATTTTCCTTATAGTGGCCGGCCAAGGTGGGTTGATGATGGGCAAAATATTTGTTGAAATTGATATTGGGTTATGGGATTTAATAAATAAAAGAAAAGAATGAAAATGTGATGAAAAAAAAAGGGGCTTCATTCTTGTCTTCTTGGCCGAATTGGAGGAAGGAATAGGGGCAAAGAACTTTCGGCCATTTGAATGTTTAATAAGGTTAGTATATTGTGTTAAAGTTGTGAAATTTTAGCTTGTTTTAGGTTAATTATCATGGTTCTTACTTAGACCATGCTAATTCTTTTTAAAAAGAATTTTGATGGATGGATGGACCATTCGGCTATGGCTATTAAAGAAGGAATTTGATTATTTCCTTTAAGTTTTGATGGATAAAGAAACAAAAGGTTGTTGATGGAAGAAGTTAATGTGTTAAGAGATTATATGAAACTTATTCATGTTTATATATGTTATATGCATTGAAAATGGTTGATGATTTTGGAAGTGATTAGATTGAATCGGCCATGGTATATCCATAAACCCGATTTATGCTTGTTATGTGGTGGAAATTAAGGGTTAAATGTATGAAATTTGATGTATATTAACTATAGGTAATCACATACGTAAGGTCAAATTTAATTTGGTATATTCGGCCATATAGGTGTATATGTTTGTGATACTATTTTTGTTAACTCTTGATAACCGATTAAGGGAGTAATATTGGCTTATAAGGTTGAGTTGATTCATGATGTTGTATATTAGAATCAAAAATACTCAAGACTAGGTTACCATAATAGCGATAATGCATTCGGCCTTGAAGCATTAATCGAATATGGTTAAGGTTTTGATATTTTGAACAAGGATAATTGTGAAATGGAGTGAAAACCGTTAAATTATACATAAGTATCCAGCAAGAAAATTAAACTACTAAATGTGTTTATTATAGATCAAGACATCAAAGGGAGAGAATCAAGCAAAGGCAAAGAAAAGATCATCAAGTAGCCGAGTTGGAACCGTCTTACCCAACATAAAGTAAGTCATTAAGCATATAGTTGGTATTAATTCAAATGGTCATAACGTTTATGTAATGATGCTGAATGGAATGAATAAATATATATATATATGCATGTACGTATGTGGTGATGAAAGTGTTGAATGAAAAGAAAAGAGGTGAGATGTATTGAGTTGTTGATCTCGGCACTAAATGTGCGGGTATAAACATTTATGACCATGAGATTGGCGCTAAGTGTGCGGGTTTAAATTGTGCAGCACTAAGTGTGCGAATTGAATATGTAGCACTAAGTGTGCGAGTTTGACTATGTAGCACTAAGTGTGCGAGTTGACTATGTAGCACTAAGTGTGCGAGTATGATTATGTAGCACTAAGTGTGCGAGTTGATTATATAGCACTGAGTGTGCGGACTTAATAAATATTCTTGAATCATTATGGACACTAAGTGTGCGACACTATTGAGTCGATCACGGATAGCGGATCGGGTAAGTATCTTGAGTTCATGGCTAATAGGTGCTATGTTTATATTTGGAGTTGAGCTTGGTAAGTTGAACCTATGTGACAAATATACTTGAAGTCACGTACATAAGATTTATCGTGGAATGGGTGAAAGGCCGTTTAGTTGTATGATTGTAACGAAAATAAAATGATTTATGAAAATGCCTCGAATATTCTATTGATGAGTATATGGAATGTGAATGCATGATTTGGTATGAGATTGAACCGATAGGTCGGAGGAACTATGGTATGGTTCGGTATGGATGGAGTAACTAGCCTCGTTCCATTTTGTTTCCTCTTGTGATAATGTTATTAATGGGATGGTAGTGTATTGCTTATGACTTACTGAGTTATAAACTCACTCGGTGTTTCCTTGTCACCTATTCTAGGTTTCTTGGACTCATCTCCTTTTGCGTGGTCGGGCCGTCATCGAAGTCATCACACCGGATAGCAAGTTTTGGTACTTTCTTCTTAGTTGGCTTAGGAGAACATTTCGGCATGTATAGGCTATTATGTTGTGTTTGAACTTTGGTATGTAATCTTTTAGCCATGCGAAAATGGCATAAATGTTCGGTTGGGTTTGGATTCATAACGTTAGGTCGCAAATCTTGATAATTCGACCTTTTTATGCCATACGTCATGGTTGATTATTTTGGTGTTAAAATTCATGATATGGCAATAGTGTAGTAGGGGGAAGTTTGACAATGATTAGCCTTTGGCATGGTTAGTCATGATCATAATTTGTGATATGCATGATGAATTATTAGTTAGATCAAGGAGTAAACACGAAGTGGGCATAGTTGCTTTCGTAACAGATGCTGGCAGCAGCAGTGACATGAGATTGAAAAATCACTAAAAATAGTAGGAGTGGAATTAATTGATGAATAAATTATGTAATCGAAGTTCGATGAGTCTATTTTCATATAGAAGTAACGAAAAGATCATATGGACAGTATGTTAAGAGATAATCAGGTTCTCGTGGGACAGGGCCAGAACGGTTTCTGGATTCCCTGATCCGACTTTGGAAATTTATTATAAATTAACCAGAGATAATTAGGAGTCATACCATATATGTATAGATTCCTCTCTGAGTCTAGTTTCTATAGAAACAAGCGGCATCAGTATGGAAGTTCTGTACAGGGAGATATCTAGGTCGTAATGTGCAAAGGTCAGTGTAGTCGACCCCAGTAACATGGGAGACTTTGACTAATAAACTATACTAATTGGCTCGACCAAAAAAATTCTAGAAAAAAATATGTAGATGGGAATATGATTCTAGTTTCAGGGAAAATTCACGGAACTGGATTTTGAGTTCCAGAGCTCAAGATATGATTTTTAAAGCGACTAGTACGCAGATTGACAGCTTGTCTGGAAAAATTTTAATAAGTGGTTTGAAGTCTGTTAACACCTCGTGTTCGACTCCGGCGACGGCCTCGGGTTCAGGGTGTTACATTTGATTGGTATCAGAGCTATGGTTTAGTCGGTTCTAGGACTACCATAGCACGTATGAGTCTAGCTATACATGCCGAATGTTAATGTTTAACTGTGTGATGACTTCTGACGGTTAAAATTTATGTTTTGATTAGTAAATGGATCCCGGTGTAGAAAGAATCTTAGCGGATGACGTTGAAAGTGTAGCGGCTGCTCCTGCACAAGGGACACCGCCTATTGAACCTCAGTCATCTACGAATAATCAAGGTGAGGGGGCTAAACAAGCCTTATTTACCATGATGAATGAGTGGGTCGCGCAGTATGCCCGAACCAATCCGGCTATCCAACAATTCCCGAATTTGAATAATCCACCCCCGGAGCCAGTAATGCCATCAGTTACTGATCCTGTAAGGCTGAGTAAGCCACCTGTAGACTTGATTAGGAAGCGCGGGGCTGAGGAGTTCAGGGCCATAGTTACTGATGATGCTGAAAGGGCCGAGTTCTGGCTTGATAACACCGTTCGGGTGTTCGATGAACTGTCATGCACACCTGATGAATGTCTAAAGTGTGCTGTATCTTTGTTGCGAGACTCAGCCTACTATTGGTGGAGGACCTTGATTTCCATAGTCCCGAACGAACGAGTAACTTGGGACTTCTTTCAGACGGAATTTCGAAAGAAATATATTAGCCAACGGTTCATTGATCAAAAGCGTAAGGAATTCTTGGAACTCAAGCAAGGCCGTATGACAGTATCTGGATACGAACATGAATTCGTGAGACTCAGTAGGTATGCCCGGGAGTGTGTAGCTGATGAGGTTGCTATGTGCAAAAGATTCGAAGAAGGATTGAATGAAGATTTAAAGCTACTAATGGGTATTTTGGAAATAAAAGAATTCGTAACACTAGTCGAACGAGCCTGCAAGGCGGAAGAACTTGGAAAGGAGAAGAAGAAGGTTGAATTTCAAGCTAGAGACTATCGTAAAAGATCGACGGGTAAAGCTCCGTTCTCAGCTGTAAAGAAGTTCAAGGAGGACACTAATAAGTCGAGGATGACTGCGGGAATTTCCATCAGAGCAAAACCATCGACGGGCTCCCGAGCTACTTCAGTAGCTAGTGTGGGTAATAATCGTCTAGAAAAACCTGAATGTCCCCAATGCGGAAGACGACACCTAGGTGAATGTTGGGGTAAGTCTACTAACAGGGCCTGTTACGGATGCGGTTCGAAGGACCACTTCATTAGAGATTGCACGGAGCTTGATGAGAAGAATAAGATTCAAGGTGCAAGACCTAGTGGAGTGACAACTAGAGGTAGACCACCGAGAATTTTGGGAGGTAGGGGTGGTAGTCAGAGAGGGGCCTCTGATACGGCTGTTCGAGCCGAGAACCGTACTCTTGCTAGAGCTTATGCCATCCGCGCACGAGAGGAGGCATCCTCCCCTGACGTCATCACTGGTACCTTCACTCTCTTTGATACTAATGTGATTGCATTGATTGACCCTGGCTCTACTCATTCATATGTATGCGAAACCTTAGCATCCAGTAAGACTCTACCTGTTGAGTCTACTGAGTTCGTAATTCGAGTGTCAAACCCTTTAGGTCAATGCGTATTTGTTGATAAAGTGTGTAAGAGATGCCCTCTAATAATCTGAGAATCCTGTTTTCCGGCCGATTTGATGCTTTTGCCGTTTGACGAATTTGATGTTATTCTTGGTTTGGATTGGTTGACCGCGCATGATGCGGTTGTGAATTGCAAAAGCAAGACTATTGATTTGAGGTGCGCAAATAACGAGATAATCCGAGTTGAGTCTGCGGACTTAAGGGGGTTGCCAGCTGTAATATCAGCAATGTTGGCCCAGAAATATGTGAGAAAAGGGTGCGAAGCATACCTTGCGTATGTACTTGATGACAAAGAGTTAGAAAAGAAACCCGAATCTGTGCCGGTGGTTTGTGAATACCCGGATGTTTTTCCTGAAGAGTTACCGGGTTTGCCACCTGTTCGGGAGATAGAGTTTGGTGTTGAGCTTGTACCTGGAACTACGCCAATTTCGATAGCTCCGTATCGTATGGCACTAACCGAGTTAAAAGAGTTGAAAGCTCAGTTGCAAGAATTGACGGATAGAGGTTTCGCTCGACCAAGTTTCTCACCTTGGGGTGCACCAGTATTGTTCGTGAAAAAGAAGGACGGAACCATGAGGTTGTGCATTGACTATCGTCAACTGAATAAAGTGACGATAAAGAACAAATATCCGTTGCCGCGCATCGATGATTTGTTCGACCAACTGAAGGGAGCCTCAGTGTTCTCAAAAATAGATTTAAGATCGGGCTATTATCAGTTGCGAATTCGAGATTCGGACATACCCAAAACTGCTTTCAGAATGAGGTACGGTCACTACGAGTTCTTAGTGATGCCGTTTGGGCTCACTAATGCCCCTGCAGTGTTTATGGATTTTATGAATCGGATCTTCAGACCATATTTGGATCGGTTCGTAGTTGTGTTCATTGATGACATCTTGGTCTATTCAAGAGATGAGATCGAACATGCTGAACACTTGAGATTAATGTTGCAAGTTTTGCGGGATAAGAAGTTATATGCTAAGTTCAGTAAGTGTGAGTTCTGGTTAAGAGAGGTTAGCTTCTTGGGTCATGTGGTATCCGCATCGGGTATTCGAGTTGACCCGAACAAAATCTCAGCCATACTTAACTGGAAACCTCCGAGAAATATTACTGAGGTTCGGAGCTTTTTGGGACTCGCCGGTTATTACCGACGATTTGTCAAAGGTTTCTCGATGATAGCCACACCAATGACGAAGCTACTTCAAAAGGATGCTAAGTTCGAATGGACGGAGAAATGCCAGAAAGGCTTCGATCAACTGAAAACTCATTTGACTGAAGCTCCAATTTTAGTGCAACCCGAATCAGGCAAAGAGTTTGTCATTTATAGTGACGCATCCCTACTCGGGTTGGGTTGCATATTGATGCAAGAAGGTCGAGTTGTGGCCTATGCGTCGAGACAATTGAAGCCACACGAGAGAAATTATCCCACCCATGATCTCGAGCTAGCCGCCATCGTATTTGCTTTGAAAATATGGCGACATTATTTGTTTGGCGAAAAGTGCCATGTATTTTCGGATCACAAAAGTCTCAAATATTTGATGACTCAAAGAGACCTAAATCTGCGACAAAGACGTTGGCTTGAGTTGTTGAAAGATTACGAGCTTGCCATTGATTACCACCCGGGAAAGGCTAATGTGGTTGCGGATGCCTTAAGCCGGAAATCGCTGTTTGCTTTACGAGCGATGAATGTGCACTTGTCTGTTCTACCCGACAATGTGTTAGTAGCTGAATTAAAAGCCAAACCATTATTGATTCATCAAATTCGTGAAGCCCAGAAAGTTGATGATGAATTGGTTGCAAAACGGGCTGAGTGTGTTCCGAACAAGGAATCGGAGTTTCAAATGGATGATGATGATTGTTTGAGGTTCAGAAGTCGTTTGTGTGTTCCAAGGAATTCGGAACTTATTTCGATGATTTTGAATGAGGCTCATAGTGGCCGAATGTCTATCCACCCGGGTAGTACTAAAATGTACAACGATCTGAAACGTCAATTTTGGTGGCCGGGCATGAAACGAGACATTTCGTAATTTGTTTTAAGGTGTTTAATATGTCAACAAGTGAAAGCGGAACATCAAGTGCCTTCGGGATTACTTCAGCCAATCATGATACCTAAATGGAAATGGGATCGAGTCACGATGGATTTTGTATCTGGGTTACCATTGTCGACGAGTAAGAAAGATGCGATTTGGGTTGTTGTCGATAGACTGACTAAGTCGGCTCACTTTATCCCTGTATGTACGGATTTTTCATTGGATAAACTAGCCGAATTGTATGTTTCTCAGATTGTGAGATTACATGGAGTACCTATTTCTATCGTGTCGGATAGAGATCCGAGATTCACCTCGCGATTTTGGAAGAAATTGCAAGAAGCTTTGGGTACCAAGCTGCATTTTAGCACCGCTTTTCATCCCCAAACCGATGGTCAATCCGAGCGGATAATTCAGATACTCGAGGATATGCTGAGATACTGCATCCTTGAGTTTAGTGGTTCATGGGAACGGTATGTACCTTTGATTGAATTCGCTTACAACAATAGTTTTCAATCAAGTATTAAGATGGCACCTTACGAGGCTTTGTACGGTCGTAAATGCCGTACACCATTGTTTTGGACCGAGCTCGGTGAAAGTAAAGTTTTCGGAGTTGATTTGATTAAAGATGCCGAACAGAAAGTAAAGGTAATCCGCGAAAGTCTGAAGGCAGCCACAGATCGTCAGAAATCGTATGCGGATCTGAAATGAAAGGACATTGAATATCAGGTGGGGGATAAAGTGTTCCTTAAAGTTTCGCCTTGGAAAAAGGTACTTAGGTTTGGCCGTAAGGGCAAGTTGAGGCCGAGATTCATTGGGCCGTACGAAATCTCCGAACGAGTGGGGCCAGTTGCGTATAGATTGATTTTGCCCCCTGAGCTTGAAAAGATTCACGATGTCTTTCATGTTTCGATGCTTAGACGCTATCGATCTGATCCATCGCATATAATTAGCCCATCAGAGGTTGAAATTCAAGCCGATATGAGTTATGAAGAAGAACCGATACGTATCCTAGCTCGTGAAGTGAAGGAGTTGCGAAACAAAAAGGTTCCGTTAGTGAAGGTGTTATGGCTCAAACATGGGATCGAGGAAGCTACTTGGGAAACCGAGAGCTCGATGAAAGAACGATACCCAAACCTATTTACCGGTAAGATTTTCGGGGACGAAAATTTCTTAAGTGGGGGAGAGTTGTAACAGCCCAAAATTTACCCTAGTCGGGAAGTGGTTTCGGGACCACAAAACCGAGTTATGAAGATAATTAATTGTTATATTCTATGTTTATTATGTGTGTACATGCATATGTGGAAGTTTCATGCCTTAATTTTGCCAATTGCATGAGGAATTATTAAATAGGGATCAACATGAGACATGGTGAAAAATGATAGGTTAATTTTAAAGGGGCTTATTAGTGCATGTCAACACAAAGGTGGACTTGCATGTCAAATTGCCCAATTTTCCTTATAGTGGCCGGCCAAGGTGGGTTGATGATGGGCAAAATATTTGTTGAAATTGATATTGGGTTATGGGATTTAATAAATAAAAGAAAAGAATGAAAATGTGATGAAAAAAAAAGGGGCTTCATTCTTGTCTTCTTGGCCGAATTGGAGGAAGGAATAGGGGCAAAGAACTTTCGGCCATTTGAATGTTTAATAAGGTTAGTATATTGTGTTAAAGTTGTGAAATTTTAGCTTGTTTTAGGTTAATTATCATGGTTCTTACTTAGACCATGCTAATTCTTTTTAAAAAGAATTTTGATGGATGGATGGACCATTCGGCTATGGCTATTAAAGAAGGAATTTGATTATTTCCTTTAAGTTTTGATGGATAAAGAAACAAAAGGTTGTTGATGGAAGAAGTTAATGTGTTAAGAGATTATATGAAACTTATTCATGTTTATATATGTTATATGCATTGAAAATGGTTGATGATTTTGGAAGTGATTAGATTGAATCGGCCATGGTATATCCATAAACCCGATTTATGCTTGTTATGTGGTGGAAATTAAGGGTTAAATGTATGAAATTTGATGTATATTAACTATAGGTAATCACATACGTAAGGTCAAATTTAATTTGGTATATTCGGCCATATAGGTGTATATGTTTGTGATACTATTTTTGTTAACTCTTGATAACCGATTAAGGGAGTAATATTGGCTTATAAGGTTGAGTTGATTCATGATGTTGTATATTAGAATCAAAAATACTCAAGACTAGGTTACCATAATAGCGATAATGCATTCGGCCTTGAAGCATTAATCGAATATGGTTAAGGTTTTGATATTTTGAACAAGGATAATTGTGAAATGGAGTGAAAACCGTTAAATTATACATAAGTATCCAGCAAGAAAATTAAACTACTAAATGTGTTTATTATAGATCAAGACATCAAAGGGAGAGAATCAAGCAAAGGCAAAGAAAAGATCATCGAGTAGCCGAGTTGGAACCGTCTTACCCAACATAAAGTAAGTCATTAAGCATATAGTTGGTATTAATTCAAATGGTCATAACGTTTATGTAATGATGCTGAATGGAATGAATAAATATATATATATGCATGTACGTATGTGGTGATGAAAGTGTTGAATGAAAAGAAAAGAGGTGAGATGTATTGAGTTGTTGATCTCGGCACTAAATGTGCGGGTATAAACATTTATGACCATGAGATTGGCGCTAAGTGTGCGGGTTTAAATTGTGCAGCACTAAGTGTGCGAATTGAATATGTAGCACTAAGTGTGCGAGTTTGACTATGTAGCACTAAGTGTGCGAGTTGACTATGTAGCACTAAGTGTGCGAGTATGATTATGTAGCACTAAGTGTGCGAGTTGATTATATAGCACTGAGTGTGCGGACTTAATAAATATTCTTGAATCATTATGGGCACTAAGTGTGCGACACTATTGAGTCGATCACGGATAGCGGATCGGGTAAGTATCTTGAGTTCATGGCTAATAGGTGCTATGTTTATATTTGGAGTTGAGCTTGGTAAGTTGAACCTATGTGACAAATATACTTGAAGTCACGTACATAAGATTTATCGTGGAATGGGTGAAAGGCCGTTTAGTTGTATGATTGTAACGAAAATAAAATGATTTATGAAAATGCCTCGAATATTCTATTGATGAGTATATGGAATGTGAATGCATGATTTGGTATGAGATTGAACCGATAGGTCGGAGGAACTATGGTATGGTTCGGTATGGATGGAGTAACTAGCCTCGTTCCATTTTGTTTCCTCTTGTGATAATGTTATTAATGGATGGTAGTGTATTGCTTATGACTTACTGAGTTATAAACTCACTCGGTGTTTCCTTGTCACCTATTCTAGGTTTCTTGGACTCATCTCCTTTTGCGTGGTCGGGCCGTCATCGAAGTCATCACACCGGATAGCAAGTTTTGGTACTTTCTTCTTAGTTGGCTTAGGAGAACATTTCGGCATGTATAGGCTATTATGTTGTGTTTGAACTTTGGTATGTAATCTTTTAGCCATGCGAAAATGGCATAAATGTTCGGTTGGGTTTGGATTCATAACGTTAGGTCGCAAATCTTGATAATTCGACCTTTTTATGCCATACGTCATGGTTGATTATTTTGGTGTTAAAATTCATGATATGGCAATAGTGTAGTAGGGGGAAGTTTGACAATGATTAGCCTTTGGCATGGTTAGTCATGATCATAATTTGTGATATGCATGATGAATTATTAGTTAGATCAAGGAGTAAACACGAAGTGGGCATAGTTGCTTTCGTAACAGATGTTGGCAGCAGCAGTGACATGAGATTGAAAAATCACTAAAAATAGTAGGAGTGGAATTAATTGATGAATAAATTATGTAATCGAAGTTCGATGAGTCTATTTTCATATAGAAGTAACGAAAGGATCATATGGACAGTATGTTAAGAGATAATCAGGTTCTCGTGGGACAGGGCCAGAACGGTTTCTGGATTCCCTGCTCCGACTTTGGAAATTCATTATAAATTAACCAGAGATAATTAGGAGTCATACCATATATGTATAGATTCCTCTCTGAGTCTAGTTTCTATAGAAACAAACGGCATCAGTATGGAAGTTCTGTACAGGGAGATATCCAGGTCGTAATGCGCAAAGGTCAGTGTAGTCGACCCCAGTAACATGGGAGACTTTTACTAATAAACTGTACTAATTGACCCGACCAAAAAAATTCTAGAAAAAAATATGTAGATGGGAATATGTGTCTAGTTTCAGGGAAAATTCACGGAACTGGATTTTGAGTTCCAGAGCTCAAGATATGATTTTTAAAGCGACTAGTACGCAGATTGACAGCTTGTCTGGAAAAATTTTAATAAGTGGTTTGAAGTCTGTTAACACCTCGTGTTCGACTCCGGCGACGGCCTCGGGTTCGGGGTGTTACACACACAACCACAATCTGTTACATGGCCTGGTGACATGATCGTAATACCCTTTTATATGCGACATTAGTTTGTTACACGGTCTGGGGACACGACTGTGTGCCCTAGCCTCACACGGGCTCAACTTGTCACACAACTTGAACACATAGTCGTGTGACCCCTATTTTTTGTTTTTACCCTGCTTTTATTTTATGTTTTGAATTAGTCCCTACTTGTTCCTGAATTTATCATAGAGCTTCTTAGGCTCGATTGAGACCTCATTTTTGTAGAATAGCATGAATGTTAAATGATTGTTTGTTTATATTTATTTTACAAGTCGATTTTGAATTGAAATTGTATGTTC
Organism: Gossypium hirsutum; assembly: GCF_007990345.1. Lineage (NCBI taxonomy): Eukaryota > Viridiplantae > Streptophyta > Magnoliopsida > Malvales > Malvaceae > Gossypium > Gossypium hirsutum. The sequence continues at coordinate 35,505,425 of NC_053424.1, forward strand.
TTGTACTATTAATTATTTTAGCATCCCATAACCCTAATTTGATAACAGAAATGGGTAAGGGGTGTTACATTTAGTAGTATTAGAGCTACGATTTAGTTGATTCTCAGATTGAACGTAGTGTGTTTGGAGTCTTGAAATTACATGCCACATAAACCTACGATAGTGTGATGTTATTTGATCTAATCTAACCATGTTTTTCTAATAGATTCAAAAAATGTCTACAAAATCCAATCGTGCTGCCACTAATGAGGTCTACAGTAATGTCTCGACTTCTGAACAGGAAATAAGTCATAGTCTACTGGTTCCATAAATGTCTGAAAGTGAAGTCATAAATGCCTTTTTTAGCATGATGGGTCAGTGGTTCACAGAGCTTATGCAAGCTGATCTTATGGCTCAACAACCTCCACCATTTATGGTGTCATTTGCGGCACCCCCTTATCCTCAAACAACTAAATCAATTCGATGACCCCGATTGTAATAATCCATTTTTCAGTGAAATCGAAACAATGGTTTCGGGACCAAAAATCTAATCCAAAATATATTTTATTTTTATTTTACCATATGGCCCTTAATATGATTGAAATAACGTGTGAAAAATTTGATATGAAAATTTTATCGATTTAATGCCTAATTAAGAGAAGGATTAAATCGCATAAAATGCGAAAGTTGAATTCTAGTAGCTATAAGGATCAAAAAACTATTGAATTCAAAACTGGATTATATCAAAAAATACATGATTAATTAAAAGATGAAAAAGAATTATATCATCTCATTTTTCATCATATTCAATCCAAAAACAAATGGAAACCCTAGGAGAGAGAAAAGAAGCTTTCAAGGCCTAATTGGGTAAGTTTCCTTGTCCTGTTTTTAGTAATTTTGGTATTTTTGAAACCAAGATAGCTTAATCTCTTTATTTGAGAGATTAATTTGAAAAATTATCAAGGTATGAAAATGGGTCATGGATGTATTATACTGGAAATTAGAAATTTATGGTAGAAAATGAAAGATTATTGATAGATAAACAACTTTTACAAAGTAATTTTTGATGAAAACTTGATTTGAGGACTAAAATGTGAAACATAACCAAATATCTAATAACAAATTAACTACTATCAAGTTATAACTAAAAAATTTCACCACATTAGTTCAATTATAAGGCTTCTCTAAACAAAATGAGCAAGCCATCTTCGCATGGCTATAATGTATACAAAGTCGAAATATCATTCTACCCATAGTCTATCCTATACATGCCTTAAACCATGATGATATACAATCTTCTCAACTCACATAATGACTCGATAGTGTGATGATATCTCCGGCCCTTCTAACTCGAGCTAAAGTATATACCTATAAGAAATGGAAAAGAGAACACATAGTAAGCTTCAATGCTTAGTAAGTTTTAAGCAATGCAAACAATTAATTTACTTATAGATCGATTATTCAAATTTTCAAGAAATCATTCCTAGATAATTGCCATTTTGGCCAAGTATCCATGAACATAATGCATATTTAGCAAATTCACCTCACTTGAATCTGAACTCAATTAAAACCAAATATTGAAATTACAAATAAGATCATAAGAACTCGAAAAGCATCTCATTAATAAGTTTTAACCATGTTTGCAACAAAATCACAAATTCACTACAAGCTATCTTCCTGAGCAATAGTCACTAAATTATTTATAACTGGAGATAAGAAACACCAAATCAAGTGCCGTTAATTTTCCCTGAAAATAGACTCATATATCTTCCATCCATAAAATTTTCAGAATTTTTGGTTTAACCAATCAATACCATATTTTTATTGAAGTTTCCCCTGTTTCACTGTTTGACTAATCTGACCACTCTTCGCTACGAATCAAATTTCTCATTATACAGAATTTGAAATATGTTATCATTTATTTCAATTGAAACTAGACTCATTAGGGAGTCTAATAATATAAATTTTATCTTATAACCATTTTTGTACCATTTATAATCATTTTCTGAAAACAGAACAGGGGACCTCGAAGTCATTTTGACTCTATTCCACGCCACTTTAAATATCTCATTATTGGCAACTCTTTTGCTTACACAGTTTCTTTTATAAGAAACTATACTCATTAAGATTTCATGACATAATTTATTCAGCCTCTAACTCAACTTCCACAATTTATGGTGATTTTCTGAAATCACATTACTGCTACTGTCCCAAGCAGATTTATTACCCATTCTTTGGATTCATATTATTTAACATGTATATCACCAAATCAATCTCATATAACCTTTCACCATAACCGAATACACACATACACATATGAGATTTTCACATATACTTCTCATTTCGCATTCATGATTCAATTCCGATCAATCTAACATATAAAAGTATATAATACATACTTGACCAACTTAATGTATTGAACATATTCAATGGTAGTTTACTACGAACATTCGAAATCATAATCTTACTCCAATCATCGGCATTAAGTCTGCTAGATTTAAAACCCAAATCCAATCACCATCACAAAGCATGCGGGACTTTAAGCCCGAAAATAATACCAGCACAAAGCCTGTGGGACTTTAGCCTGGATATAACACCAGCACGAATGCCTTCGGGACTTAGCCCGGATATAACACCAGCATGAATGCCTTCGGGACTTAGCCCGGATATAACACCAGCACGAATGCCTTCGGGACTTAGCTCGGATATAATACCAGCATGAATGCCTTCGGGACTTAGCCCAGATATAACACCAGCATGAATGCCTTCGGGAATTAGCCCGGATATAATACCAGCACGGACTTAGCCCGGATATAACACCAGTACGAATGCCTTCGGGACTTAGCCCTTATATAACACCAGCACGAATGCCTTCGGGACTTAGCCCGGATATAATACCAGCACAAATGCCTTCGGGTCTTAGCCCGGATATAACACCAGTACGAATGCCTTCGGGACTTAGCCCGGATATAACACCAACACGAATGCCTTCAGGACTTTGCCCGGATATAATTCTCCATTATCATGCACACATATATATATCATAACACATTAGCATTTCATTTACATTATTTGATCACAAGCACAACATGCTTATCAACCATTCCACTTTCGGCTCAATAGCCACATACAAAGAACACGATTTCGTTTCGCTATCCAACATGATTTCTATAACCATTCGGCTACAAGTCATATGCACAAATTATTTATCCCACTACGTAATTCAAGTAGAACCAATAGGTCACAATTTATTTATTATGCTTATATACCATGATTTTATCAAATCATAAGCTAAGTTTCATTACTCAAAGACTTACCTTGACTATCGTCGAATGACTACGGATATGCTATTCGGTTAGTTTAGCTTTTTCCCTTATCCAAATTAGGCTCCTTAAGCTCTTGAGCTAGATTAAACAAATTCACTTGTCACTAATTCATTAATCATGGTTTTTTTTCAGTTATATTATAATTCGCTCATAACAAGAATTTCAACTATTACTTAAAAATGCATTCGGCAGCACATACATTCCAAAACCAATATAATTCTTTCATTCATGAACACATTCGGCTATGTTAAAATAAATTTTTAACGATTTAAGCATCCTCTTCTATCAACTAATATGAGATTTCGTACATTAACATTTCACTCAATTGACATATTAAATATTTTAACCCTCCTTCACTACATGACAGCAAAACCTCAACCATTTAACATATAACAACAATTTTCTTCAATTCAGCTCCTAAGTTCACTTTCGGCTCTTACACAACAAATAAATAATTAACTTTTAATTTCAATATTTAGCAAACTCAAACATTATCTTTCATCCATTACTAATTCAAAACATTAAAATATTCAAGATCCAACACATAGTAGCCAAAACCAAATATCATAAGCTAATGACTTCACCTTAAACTAACTTATTAAGCCTTTAAATCAACTTCTAACCATCTCACATTTAAAATTATCCATCATCTAATCTTCATGCTTACATGCCATAACCGTATGGTTCTTATCACACTTGGACCACAAAATGCATAAATTTCAGAAATTCTAATTACTATCATAAGCTCAATTTCGGCTAACACTCAATTAAATACTTACAATTTAGCACTAATTTAGCATTTCAACATAGCCGATTGTCATTAAACAATTAAGCCACAAATATTAAATTTTATCAAACTCAACCAATTCAAGAATTAACAAGCTCAAACCTTATCCTTCTACCATATATATTTCAAAACATTAACACACTATCCATGAAGTAGAAAACTTCCATGGCCGAATATACATGACAACACCAAACTTAAAATTTACACATGGGCTAAGTAAAAGACTTAGCAACTATCTCAAATTCACTAAAATTTTAAAAGCAAACTCATGGAACATACCTTAATTCAAGATATATAAAGGACCAAATGCTTAGCTTCAACCTTTCTTTTACTTACGGCAATGGAAGAAGGAATATGGAAAACATTGTGTTTTTTTGTCACTCTTTTTCCTTTTATTTAATTTTATTTTCATGTTTTAAATTCATTTCATGTAATAATGTATATATATATAAAATACATATATTTAACTCAAGAAATCGACATGGTCGGCCACTAATTTGGAAATGGCAAAATTGACATGCAAATCCTCATCTATTAAATCATATAATGTTTGGCCATAAAAAAAATTTAACCAAGCACATTTTCTAAGTTTCCAACTTAAGTCCTATTTAATGATTTCACATTCAAATGATAAAAATCATTGCATCAATTTTTCACACATGCATTATCTCATATAATAGACATGAAATTTAACATTTAATTATTTTCATGACTCGGTTTTGTGGTCCCGAAACCACTTCCCGACTAGGGTCAAATTAGGGCTATTACACGAGTAATCCTAATGACCTTGTTATACAAAGGATTTAGCCTAGATGGGTAATTCTAATACAATACCCCTTGAGTATACGTTAATATTAGGGTTTAGCCTGGACTAATAATCCTAATCAAGCTTTTTGAGCATACGTTATATAAAGGATTTTGCCTGGACTGGTAACCCTATCATACGACATGTGGCTCGAGAGTGTGTTCCTTGGTTAAGTATCTTAAGCGGTACCCTCGATAAGAATTGACGGATTAAAATCGTATACCTCGAGTGTACTACTTGAGCCTTCATCGGGATTTCAAAGATTCAATGGACATATAACTCTTGACTTGGCATGAAAATATTGAGATAAAATGATAATGACTTGAAAGAACATTGCTTGATGAGCTCATCTATGTTACTTGATTCATATGAATAGTTGGTGACTAACATGTTTGATGAAATGTATGAGATTAGGCCATTTAGCCAAATGGATGGAAACATAATATTGTATGCCTAGATTTATTAAAAAAGATTGGTAAGTATAGTTTCTGTTATACGAACTTACTAAGCATGTAATGCTTACTCCTTTTATTTTTCCCCTATTTTCTAGTGCTTGGAAGCTTGTGAAGGTTGGAATATCATTGGAGCATCGTCACACTATCAACCTAGCATTTTGGGTATATTTAGTGAAATCATTTTGGTGTAATGACATGTATAGGGAAACTTGGCCAATAGCGGCTTGAAATGTCATTTTGTAACCTAGCCATTGGAATGGCTAGTGATGGCTCATTTTGGGATATGATTTTAGTAAGCTATTATGATATATACATATATTTCTACAAGTGTTATGCTAAGTTCATGTGATCAAATGTTATTGATGCCTAAGTTAAAATAAGGTGAGTTGGTAATCATGTATGCATGAAATGGTATGCATTGTTAAATGATGAAATTGCTTACTTAAATACTTGAATTGGTTGGAATTGGTTGAATATTTTATGTGTAGGTTTTTGGGTGATTTTGGGTGAGAAATGAAGCTAGGAAATGGCTTTATTTTGTCCACACGGGCAGACACACGAGCGTGTGTCTAGACCGTGTGTGACACATAGCCTGGTAACACGAGCATGTGATTAGGCCGTGTGTCCCCTACACCTAAATTTTGAGAAACAGAATGCTCAGAATTGGGCACATGGGCAGAGACACGGGCGTGTGTCTCAGCCGTGTGTGCCACATGGCCTGGAACATGGGGATGTGTCCTAGAAGTGTGAAACCTACACCTAATTTGAATTAAATTAATTAACCACACGACCTAGCGCACGAGCGTGTGGCATGGCCATTTGTGCAAGTCAAAGAGTTACACTGGGTGAAACATGACCTCTAGCACAGATGTGTTCCTAGGGTCACCTAGGCATGTCCCTTGGACCACACGGGCGTGTGAGCCCTGCACCTTTGAAAAATTTTGTAATTTCGTGAAAAATTCTTAGAGGTCCCGATTAAGTCCCAATTCAATCTTAAGGCTCGTATTGGACCTCGAGCATTCAATTAAGAGATATTATGAATGATCTCGGTTAATGAATAGTAACTTGCACGAATAAATTGAAATATATTCTGAATGTTCTAGCAATGCTCTGAAACCCTGTTCTGGTGACGGGTATGGGTTAGGGGTGTTACATTTAGTGGTATCATAGCTACAGTTTAGCCGATTCTCAGATTTGACATAACAAACACGAGTTTAGCTATACATGCCATTATATAAATTGTGATAGTGTGATGACTCCTGATCATTTTAAAATTTTTGTTTCGTATAGTAATGTCATAGCTGAGAGCAATGCTTCAGCATCAGTTCAAAGATTTATCTCTACGTCTATTAGTGAAAGGCCCGTGTTTAATGGCTGAAATGAGAAGGCAAAACAAGCCTTCTTATAAATGATGAATTAATGGTTTACCCAGTACTTGAGAACAAACCCCACTATACAACAACCTCCCCCACTTGCTCCTCAATCGGTTTTTGAGGTACCACAGGGTACTGAAATTGTTAGGATTGGTAAGCCTCCGATAGATAAAATCTGTAAACATGGGGCAGAAGAATTTTGGGCTACTACAGATGATGATCCAGAAAAGGCTGGGTTCTAGCTTGAAAACACTATTCGGGTTTTTGATGAACTGTCCTGCAGAGTGCCTGAAATATGCAGTGTTTCTATTGAAAGATACTGCTTATCATTGGTGGAATACCATAACATCAGTTGTACCGAGAGAGAATATTACATGGGAATTCTTCTAGACTGAATTCAGGAAGAAATATGTTAGTCAGGGGTTCATGGATCAAAAAAAGAAGGAATTTTTGGAACTCAAGCAGGGAAGTATGACTGTATCTGAATATGAACAGGAATTTGTTTGACAGAGTAAGTATGCTAGGGAATGGGTTCTAACCGACGCTGAAATGTGTGAACACTTTGAAGAGGGCCTAAATGAAGATATCAAGTTTTTGATTGGGATTCTTAAGATTAGATAATTTGCAGTGTTAGCCGATCGACCACACAAAGCCGAGGAACTAAGTAAAGAAAATAATCAAGCCGAAAGAGAGGCCCTGATATCTAGGAAAAGAGCTATGAGTAAGTCACAATCATTTGCTTCTAAGAAATTAAAGAAGTATTATGATCATGTGACCACTTCTACAGGATACTCTGAAAGACAGCGGGGCTCTCAATGATCTAACCCGAGGTCTTTAACTCCATCTGTGACTAGTGTGGGTAGTGTCGGTAATCCCAAATCGAAATGTAAACATTGTAACAAGTTTCATCATGGGGAATGTCAAACTAGAAGTGGAGCTTGTTTTGGATGCGGTTCACTTGACCATTTTCTCAACGATTGTCCTGAAAGAATTGAAAAAGAGATAGAACCAGCTCCAAAGCCGAGCAATCCTGTTGTTAGAGGCATACCACCCCGTCATCCCAGTAATGTTAGTGGTAGTCGAGGTACTACCAAGGATACGATAGCTAGATCTGAAGCATAAGCACTTGCAAGAACATATGTTATTCATGCTAGAGAAGATGCCTCTGCGCCAGACGTCATTATTGGTCATTTTCTTTAGTTGATACTGATATTCCTGCATTAATTGACCCTGGTTCCATTCATATATATGCATGAACCTAGTGTCTATTAATAATTTACATGTTGAATTCACTGAATTTGTGGTTAAAGTTTCAAACCCCTAGGCCAGAGTGTTACGGTGTACAAAGTTTGTAAGAACTTTCCGTTGGAGGTAAAAGGTTATTTTTTTCGTCTGACTTGATGTTTTTGCCATTTGATCAATTTGATGTGATCTTAGGAATGGAATGGTTAACCTGATATGATGCAGTGGTAAACTATAAGCAGAAATACATTGTATTGAAATGTCAGAATGGTGATTTGCTTCGTGTTGAATCTGATAAATTAGATGGATTATCTAATGTGATTTCAGCAATATTAGCACAAAAATATGTCAGAAAGGGGTATGACGCTTATCTTGCATATGTGATGGATATTAAAGTATCTGAGATAAAGATTCAGTCAGTACCGGTAGTAAGTGAATTTCCTGATGTATTCCCAGAAGAATTACCTGGTTTGCCACTGGAAAAAGAAGTGGAATTCTCTATAGACCTTGTTCTGGGAATGACACCGATATCCATAGCACCTTACAAAATGGCTCCTACTGAGTTAAAATAGCTAAAAGTACAGTTGCAAGAATTGATTGACAGAGGTTATGCTCGACCTAGTTACTCACCTTGGGATGCGCCAGTTTTATTTGTAAAGAAGAAGGATGAATCGTTGAGGCTGTGTATTGATTACAGGCAGCTCAACAAAGTTACAATAAAGAACAAGTATCCATTGCCTCTGATCGATGACTTGTTTGACCAGTTAAAGTATTTTCAAATATTGATCTCCGTTCTGGTTACTACCAACTACGGGTAAAGGAATCAGATGTGCCAAAGACAGGTTTTAGAACTAGGTATGGATACTATGAGTTTCTTGTGATGCCATTCGGCTTGACAAATGCAACTGTAGTGTTTATGAACTTGATGGATAGAATTTTTAGCTCGTATTTAGATAGGTTTGTGGTGGTATTTATAGATGATATTTTGGTCTACTCTCGAGATGAAAGTGAACATGTTAAACATTTGAGAATAGTGTTGCAAACGCTGCGAGAGAAACAATTGTACGTCAAATTCAGTAAATGTGAATTTTGGCTAAGGGAAGTTAGTTTCCTTAGACATATTGTGTCCACTGAAGGTGCCAGGGAAGATCCGAATAAAATTTCAGCCATTGTAAATTGGAAACCACCGAAGAATGTTTCTGAAGTCTGAAGTTTTCTAGGACTAGCCGGTTATTATCGGAGATTTGTAAAAAGTTTTTCAATGATAGCTTCTCCGATGACTCGTTTGCTACAGAAAGATGTAAAATTTGAGTGGACTGATAAATGTAAGTAGATCTTTGATAGATTTAAGGCTTTATTGACAGAAGCACCTATGTTAGTTCATCCTGAATTGGGTAAGGAATTTATAGTTTACAATGATGTGTCATTGAATGGTTTAGGTTGTGTTTTGATGTAAGATGGTAAGGTAGTAGCCTATGCTTCACGACAGCTAAAGCCACATGAAAAGAATTACCCGACACATGATCTTGAATTGGAAGCCATAGTGCTTGCATTGAAAATCTGGCGGTATTACTTGTTTGGTGAAAAATGTCACATATTTACTGATCATAAAAGCCTGACATATTTGATGTCACGGAAAGATTTGAATTTGAGATAGTGCTGATGGTTACAATTGCTGAAAGATTATGATCTTGTTATTGATTACCATCCAGGGAAGGCCAATGTAGTGGCAGATGCTTTGAGCAAAAAATTCCTATATGCTTTGCGAACAACAAACACTTGATTATCGTTGTCTTATGATGGTACAATCATAACTGAGTTTAAAGCTAGACCAACGTTTTTACAACAAATTTCTGGAGCTGAAAAAAGTGATAGTAAGTTGCAAGCAAAACGGGTACAGAGTGAATTGACTCTTGATTCAGAGTTTTAGATTGGGATTGATGGGTGTTTGTTATTCACAGGCAGAGTATGTGTACCAAAAGATTTTGTACTAGTACAGAAGATCTTGAATGAAGCTCATAATGGTAACATGTCTATTCATCCTGGTAGTAATAAAATGTATAAAGATCTGAAAAAGATGTACTAGTGTCCAAGAATGAAACGAGATATTTCTGAGTTTTTATCTAAATGCTTGATATGTCAGTAAGTAAAAACTGAACATCAGTTGCCTTCTAGACTATTGCAGCCGGTTACAATACCGGAATGAAAATGGGAAAGAATTACTATGGACTTTGTAACAGGACTACCTGTGTCTCAAAAGAAGAAATATGCCATTTGGGTAATTGTCAATCGGTTGACAAACTATGCACACTTTATCCCGGTACTTATGGATTTTTCCTTGATAGATTGGCTGAGTTATATGTTTCTGAGATAGTCAGATTGCACGGAGTGCTTGTCTCCATTATTTCAGACAAAGATCCTTGGTTTACATCTCGATTCTGGAGCAAATTGCAAAAAGCTCTGGGTACTCAGCTACACTTTAGTACTGCTTTTCACCCCCAAACATAGGGTTAATCTGAATCGATAATACAGATCTTGGAAGATATGCTTCGGTGTTGTGTACTTGAGTTTGAAGATAACTGGGAAAGGTATTTGACTCTAGTTGAATTTGTTTATAATAATAGTTATCAGTCTAGTATTAAAATGGCATCGTATGAAGCCTTGTATGGTCGCAAATATAGAACTCCATTATATTGGACAAAACTCAGTGAGGAAAAGGTACACAGAGTTGACTTGGTCTAAGAGACCGAAGAAAAAGTGAAGGTAATTCGAGACAGCCTAAAGCAACCTCTGATCGACAAAAGTCTTATGCTGATTTGAAAGGAAAGGAAATAGAATTTCAGGTTGGTGACAAAGTATTCTTGAAAGTCTTGCCTTAGAAGAAAGTACTTCGGTTTGGTCGTAAAGGAAAGTTGAGTCCACAGTTCATTGGACTATATGAGATTATAGAAAGAATTGGACCAGTTGCATAACGGTTAGCTTTACCACTAGAGCTTGAACGAATTCATAATGTTTTTCATGTGTCTACGTTACGGCAATATCGATCTGATCCTTCACATCTTATCTCTTCGACAAAGGTAGAGATCCAACCTGATATGACATATGGTGAGGAACCAATCAAAATCTTAGCTTAGGAAACAAGAGTTAAGAAATAAAAAGGTAGCTTTGGTAAAAGTTCTTTGGCCAAGGCATGCTATTGAGAAGGCTACCTGGGAACCAAAGGATACAATGAGAAAGCAATACCCGAATCTTTGTACTGGTAAGATTTTGGGGGATGAAAATCCCTAAAGGGGGGAGAGTTGTAACAACCCATTTTTCAGTGAAATCGAAATAGTGGTTTCGGGACCACAAATCCAATCCAAAATATATTTTATTTTTATTTTACCATATGGCCCGTAATATGATAGAAATAACATGTGAAAATTTTGATATGACAATTTTATCGATTTAGTGCCTAATTAAGAGAAAGACTAAATCGCATAAAATGCGAAAGTTGAATTCTAGTAGCTATAAGGATCAAATAGCTATGGAATTAAAAACTTAAGGTCCTTATATGGTAATTAGACCGCTAATAAAAGTATGTAGATTTTTATGGTGACTCATCAATGGAATTATAGAAAACGACAAGGGACCAATACTAAAATACATGATTAATTAAAAGATAAAAAAGAATTATCTTATCTTATTTTTCATCATCTTCAACCTAAAAACACATGGAAACCTAAGGAGAGAGAAAATAAGCTTTCAAGGCCTAATTGTGTAAGTTTCCTTGTCCTGTTTTTAGTAATTTTGGTATTTTTAGAATCGAGATAGCTTAATCTCTCCATTTGAGGGATTAATTTGAAAAGTTATCAAGGTATGAAAATGGGTCATGGATGTATTATGCTGAAAATTAGAAATTTATGGTAGAAAATAAAAGATTATTGATAGATAAACAACTTTTACAAAGTAATTTTTGATGAAAACTTGATTTGGGGACTAAAATGTAAACTTGTGAAATTGAAGAAAAATTCTAAAATTTTATGTAAACATGTGCTGGAAAATTTGTAATAAGGCTTTGGTTAGACTTGGAATAGGGAGTAATTTGAACAAGCTTCATTTTCCGGGCCTAGGGACAAAATCAAAATTTTTAGAAAAGTTAGGGGTAAAATGGTAATTTTGCCTAAGATGTAAATTGAGTCCGTTTAAGTAGGATATGTATGAAATTGGTGATATATATAGATCCAGAAGACACAAACTTGAGGTTGGATCGAGGAAAGGAAAATATTTTAGATTAGTAAATTATTACGCGAACAAGTGTTGAGGTAAGTTTGTGTAACTTAACCGGATATGTAATTATGTCAATTGAATGCTGTATTGTATGCAATGTGATTTATGTTAATGTGCCTTAATTGTATGTTATGATGAAAAATTTATAGATGCTTGAAATGGTGATAAAGGGTTAAGTCCCGATTGAACATTGAATTTCCGATGAATGTATATGCTTTCCCGAAATTAAAAATGGCTTGCATTTGTTACGGACGGGATTTAGCTTAGACGAGTAATTCCAATGACCTTGTTATATAAAGGATTTAGCCCAGACGGGTAATCCTAATACAATATCTCTCAGGTATGCGTTAAGATCAGGTTTAGCCTAGACTGGTAATCCTAATCAAGCTTTTTGAGCATACGCTATATAAAGGATTTTTCCTGGACTAGTAATCCTGTCATACGACATGTGGCTCGAGAGTGTGTTCTTTGGTTAAGTACCCTAAGGGGTACCCTCGATAAGAATTTGCAGATTAAGGAATCGTATACCTCGAGTGTACTACTTGAGCCTTCATTGGGATTCAAAGATTCAATGGACATATAACTCTTGACTTGGCATGAAAATCTTGAGATAAAATGATAATGGCTTCAAAGAACATTGCTTAATGAGCTCATCTATGTTACTTGATTTATATGAATAGTTGGTGACTAACATGTTTGATGAAATGTATGTGATTAGGCCATTTAGCCTAGATTTATTAAACAAGATTGGTAAGTATAGTTTTTGTTATACGAACTTACTAAGCATGTAATGCTTACTTCTTTTATTTTTCCTCTGTTTTATAGTGCTCAGAAGCTTGTGAAGGTTGGAAGATTGTTGGAGCACCGTCACACTATCAACCTAGCATTTTGGGTATATTTAGTGAAATCATTTTTGTAACACCCCGAACCCGAGACCGTCACCGGAGTCGAACACGAGGTGTTAACAGACTTTTAAAAATTTTCCAGACACTGCCAATCTGCGTAATAGTCGCTTTAAAAATCATATCTTGAGTTTCACAACTCGAAAATAAGTTTCGTGATTTTTCCCTGAAACTAGACTCATATGCCCATCTACATATTTTTTTCTAGAATTTTTGGTCAGGCCAATTAGTACAGTTTATTAGTCAAAGTCTCCCATGTTACAGGGATCGACTACCCTGACCTTTGCGCATTACGACTTGGATATATCCTTGTACAGGGCTCCAATACTGATGCCGTTTGTTTCTATAGAAACTAGACTCAGAGAGGAATCTATACATATATGGTATGACTCCTAAGTATCTCTGGTTAATTTATAATGAATTTCCAAAATCGGAACAGGAAATCCAGAAACCGTTCTGGCCCTGTCTCACGAGAACCTGAATATCTCTTAACATACTGTCCGTATGATTGTTTTGTTACTTTCCTATGAAAGTAGATTCATCAAGGTTTGTTTACATAATTTATTCACTATTTAATTACCTTCCTACTATTTTTAGTAATTTTCCAAATCTACATCACTGCTGCTGTCAGCATCTGCCTTTAAGGTAGACTTTACCTATTTCATGGTTTCCATGATTCAACTAGCCCTTTTTGCATAAATAGCACAATTTATGAAAGTGATTAACCATCCCCATGGCCAATCCTTGTCAAGCATATCCACACCAAATGATTATAACAATATACTCAAACACATATAAGCCATTTTCGCATGGCTATCCAAAATTTATACAAGTCCAAAGGGTCCACGACACACAACAAACGGGTAGTCCTATACATGCCATTTCGAAGTTCAACCAAAATTGTACCAAAAGGGGGCTTTGATAGTGTGGGCGACTTTGACCTCAAGATCCCGAGTCCGATAGCTGGAGAACCAAATCTATAAAACAGAGGAGCAATGAAACGGAGTAAGCAATTTATGCTTAGTAAGTTTTGAGCAAGGAATTCCAGCACAACAAAAGTATAGCATTCATATAGCTAAACGGATAATTTCATATGCACAAATTTACGATATCGTACTTGCTTCACATTATCAACCCTTATGTACATACACAAAAGATCAACTCGGCCAAAGGCCGGTAGCTCGTTTATCAACTGAGCGAATACTTATTTGTAAGGGCTCAACTACATTCAAGCACATACGAAACATACCTCAATGTCGGGATGTTTCGAGAGTATTAACTGGAATTTTACAGCAAGTTCACTCATTCCCAAATCACGTACCTTCGGAATTTAACCGGATATAGCTCCTCGTTCAAATGCCTTCGGGACTTAACCCGGATTTAGTAACTCGCACAAATGCCTTCGGGCTTAGCCCGGAATTAGTATCTCGCACAAATGCCTTCGGGCTTAGCCCGGAATTAGTATCTCGCACAAATGCCTTCGGGCTTAGCCCGGAATTAGTATCTCGCACAAATGCCTTCGGATCTTAGTCCGGATATGGTCACTTAGCACAAAGCCTTCGGGACTTAGCCCGGACAACATTCAAATAACCATGCACATTTAACAATAAATCATGGCCCATTCGTATTTCATTTTCGTTAGCAAAACTCAAACACAAAACATTTATCATTCTTGCAAATTCGGCTCAATAGCCACACACAAAGAGCATGATTTTGTTTGCTTAAAACATGATCTAATCAAATCTTAATTTAAGCTCTCTTACTCAAGAACTTACCTCGGGTGTTGTCGAACGATTCCGATAGCTATTCGACCACTTTTTCCTTCCCTTTATCGGATTTAGTTCCCCTTTGCTCTTGAGCTTAATTAAACAAATAAATTGATTTAATCATTTGAGCATCGTAAAGAGGAATACAAGGCACTTAGCCCATATTTCTACATTAGACATTAAAGTCACATATGTACGGAATCATGAATCAAACTCAACATTTTAGCTAATTTTTCCCCCTTGGCCGAATATGCATGTCTATTTTGGGGCCGATTTCAACACTTAATACATTCTACAAGTATGGTCACTTGTATTGACTAAACACCTTTTTGTTTCAAGTTCAAAACTTGGCTAATACACACATATACACACTAGTAAAGCATCCTCTCCCTTTCCATCAATTTAACACATGCATTGCTCATTAACATGTAAAAGTTATATTCGGCCTTAGCACACAACTTGCTAGCCGATTCTTCTCCATTTAGCAACCAATGCACATATGTGCTCACTCAAAAATGCTAAAAAGGAGGTTCAAGAATCATCAAGCCACCATCACATGCATCATTAACAAGCTTCATATTTAGCATGCAATGGCATTAACACAAACTCCACCTAGGCCGAATCTTAACTCATCCTCATGCCTCATCACCACAACATCAAACATCAACCAAGAATGATGCATCCATGGCCGAGTGTCATTTCCATCACATAGCAAGATTTAGACCATGGGCTAGGTAGAACTTAAGCTAACAACTAAAACATGCATGCATCTCATGGAACATCATCAAACATACCTTAGCCTAGCTACATGCATGGCCGAACCTCTTCAACCTTTCTTCTTCCTTCCTCCTTAAAATTTTGGCCAAGGATGAACCAAAGGATGAGCATTTTTTTTTCTTTGTTTTTTTCTTTCTAGTTTCGGCTAAATGAAGATGAGAAAGGATGAACAAAAATTTTCTCCTTTCTTTTCTTTAGCTAACGGCAATGGGGGGGGGAAACAACTACACACATTTTTTTTTGTATTCATCATACTCCTTTTCATTATTTTATGCCCATGCCCCTTATTTTATTTTTTCCTACATACCTCACTAGGCCAACATGTTCCCAACATGTTTCCACCCATAGCATGGCCAACCACTAGCTCAAATTTTGGGTAATTTGACATGCAAACCCATCATTTTCACAACATGCATTAATAGACCATTTTAAATTAGCCTATCATATTTTCACCATGTCTCATATCAATCCCTATTTAATAATTTCTCATGCAATTGGCAAAATTGGAGAATGAAACTTCCACATACTCATGTACACACATAATAAGCATAGAATATGGAAATCAATTATTTTTATGACTCGGTTTTGTGGTCCCGAAACCACTTCCCGACTAGGGTCAATTTTGGGCTGTCACAACTCTCCCCCACTTAAGAAATTTTCGTCCCCGAAAATCTTACCGGTAAATAGGTTTGGGTATCGTTCTTTCATCGAGCTCTCGGTTTCCCAAGTAGCTTCCTCGATCCCGTGTTTGAGCCATAACACCTTCACTAACGGAACCCTTTTGTTTCGCAACTCCTTCACTTCACGAGCTAGGATATGTATCGGCTCTTCTTCATAACTCATATCGGCTTGAATTTCAACCTCTGATGGGCTAATTATGTGCGATGGATCAGATCGATAGCGTCGAAGCATCGAAACATGAAAGACGTCGTGAATCTTTTCAAGCTCAGGGGGCAAAATCAATCTATACGCAACCGGACCAACTTGTTCGGAGATTTCGTACGGCCCAATGAATCTGGGGCTCAACTTGCCCTTATAGCCAAACCTGAGTACCTTTTTCCAAGGCGAAACTTTAAGGAACACTTTATCTCCCACCTGATATTCAATGTCCTTTCGTTTCAAATCCGCATACGATTTTTGACGATCTGTGGCTGCTTTCAGACTTTCACGGATTACCTTTACTTTCTGTTCAGCATCCTTAATCAAATCAACTCCGAAAATTTTACTTTCACCGAGCTCGGTCCAAAACAACGGTGTACGGCATTTACGACCGTACAAAGCCTCGTAAGGTGCCATCTTAATACTTGATTGAAAACAATTATTGTAAGCGAATTCAATCAAAGGTAAATACCGTTCCCATGAACCACTGAACTCGAGGATGCAACATCTCAACATATCCTCAAGTATCTGAATTATCTGCTCAGATTGACCATCGGTTTGGGGATGAAAAGCAGTGCTAAAATGCAGCTTGGTACCCAAAGCTTCTTGCAATTTCCTCCAAAATCGCGAGGTGAATCTCGGATCTCTATCCGACACGATAGAAATAGGTACCCCGTGTAATCTCACAATCTGAGAAACGTACAATTCAACTAGTCTATCCAATGAAAAATCCATACACACGGGGATAAAGTGAGCCGACTTAGTCAGTCTATCAACAACAACCCAAATCGCATCCTTCTTACTTGTTGACAATGGCAGTCCGGACACAAAGTCCATTGTGACTCGATCCCATTTCCACTCGGGTATCATGATCGGCTGAAGTAATCCTGAAGGCACTTGATGTTCCGCTTTCACTTGTTGACATATTAAACATCTCGAAACAAAGTCGGAGATGTCTCGTTTCATACCATACCACCAAAACCAACGTTTCAAATCGTTGTACATTTTCGTACTCCCCGGGTGACTTGACATTCGGCTACAATGGGCTTCGTTCAGAATCATCGAAATGAGTTCCGAACTCCTTGGAATACACAAACGACTTCTGAATCTCAAACAATCATCATCATCAATTTGAAACTCCGATTCCTTGTTCGGAGCACACTCAGCCCGTTTTGCAACCAATTCATCATCAACTTTCTGGGCTTCACGAATTTGATGAATCAATAATGGTTCGGCTTTTAATTCAGCTATTAACACATTGTCGGGTAGAACAGACAAGTGCACATTCATCGCTCGTAAAGCAAACAATGATTTCCGGCTTAAGGCGTCCGCAACCATATTAGCCTTTCCCGGGTGGTAATCAATGACAAGCTCGTAATCTTTCAACAACTCAAGCCAACGTCTTTGTCGCAGATTTAAGTCTCTTTGAGTCATCAAATTTTTGAGACTTTTGTGATCCGAAAATACATGGCACTTCTCACCAAATAAGTAATGTCGCCATATTTTTAAAGCAAATACGATGGCAGCTAGTTCAAGATCATGGGTCGGATAATTTTTCTCATGTGGCTTTAATTGTCTCGACGCATAGGCCACAACTCGACCTTCTTGCATCAATACGCAACCCAACCCAAGTAGGGATGCGTCACTATAAATGACAAACTCTTTGCCTGATTCGGGTTGCACTAAAATTGGAGCTTCAGTCAAATGAGTTTTCAGTTGATCGAAACTTTTCTGACATTTCTCCGTCCATTCGAACTTAACATCCTTTTGAAGTAGCTTCGTCATTGGTGTGGCTATCATCGAGAAACCTTTGACAAATCGTCGGTAATAACCGGCGAGTCCCAAGAAGCTCCGAACTTCGGTAATATTTCTTGGAGGCTTCCAGTTAAGTATGGCTGAAATTTTGCTCGGGTCAGCTCGAATACCCGATGCGGATACCACATGACCCAAGAAGCTAACCTCTCTTAACCAGAACTCACACTTACTGAACTTAGCATATAACTGCTTATCCCGCAAAATTTGCAACACTAGCCTCAGATGCTCAGCATGTTCGGTCTCATCTCTTGAATAGACCAAGATGTCATCAATGAACACAACTACGAACCGATCCAAATATGGTCTGAAGATCCAATTCATCAAATCCATAAATACCGCAGGGGCATTTGTGAGCCCAAACGGCATCACTAAGAACTCGTAGTGACCATATCCCGTTCTGAAAGCAGTTTTGGGTATGTCCGAATCTCGAATTCGCAACTGATAATAGCCCGATCTCAAATCTATTTTTGAGAACATTGAGGCTCCCTTCAGTTGGTCGAACAAATCATCGATACGCGGTAACGGATATTTGTTCTTTATCGTCACTTTATTCAGTTGACGATAGTCAATGCACAACCTCATGGTTCCGTCCTTCTTTTTCACGAACAATACTGGTGCACCCCAAGGTGAGAAACTTGGTCGAGCAAAACCTCTATCCGTCAATTCTTGCAACTGAGCTTTCAACTCTTTTAACTCGGTTGGTGCCATACGATACGGAGCTATCGAAATCGGCGTAGTCCCAGGTACAAGCTCAATACCAAACTCTACCTCCCGAACAGGTGGTAAACCCGGTAATCCTTCAGGAAAAACATCCGGGTATTCACAAACCACCGGCACAGATTCGGGTTTCTTGTCTAATTCTTTGTCATCCAATACATACGCAAGGTATGCTTCACACCCTTTTCTTACATATTTCTGGGCCAACATTGCTGATATTACAGCTGGCATCCCCTCCAAGTCCGTAGACTCAACTCGGATTACTTCGTTATTTGCGCACCTCAAATCAATAGTCTTGCTTTTGCAATTCACAACCGCATCATGCGCGGTCAACCAATCCAAACCAAGAATAACATCAAATTCATCAAACGGCAAAAGCATCAAGTCCGCCGGAAAACAGGAACCTCGAATTTCTAGGGGACATTTCTTACACACTTTGTCGACAAGCACGTAACGACCCAAGGGATTTGACACCCGAATTACGAACTCAGTAGACTCAATAGGTAAAGTCTTACTGGATGCTAAGGTTTCACATATGTAAGAATGAGTAGAACCGGGGTCAATCAAAGCAATTACATTAGTATCAAAGAGAGTAAAAGTACCGGTAATAACATCAGGCGAAGAAGCATCCTCGCGGGCACGTATAGCATAAGCTCTAGCAGGCGCACGAGCCTCGGATCTGGTCGTAGCATCTCTAGATCCTCTCTGACCACCACTAGCATTGCCCGTATTTCCAGATGGTCTACCTCGAGCAGTGGTAGCACCCGGTTTCCCACTCTGATTTTCATTCTGTTCAAACAACCTCGGGCAATCTTTAATGAAGTGGTCAACTGATCCGCACTTGTAACAGGAGCGGTCAGGGAATCTACAACTCCCCGAATGCCATTTACCGCAATATCGACATTTCGTTCTATCTCGACGTTCATTCCCAACACTGGCGACCGAAGTGCCTCGTGTACCCACAGGGGGTCGATCACGATCTCGTCTAAAAAGGCCCGAAGTGCCTCTAAACTGGCCCGCATCATCTCGAAATTTCTTCGATGCCTGTTGAAGAGACTTTCCCGAAGATCTTTTACGAAACTCTCCAGTTCCCACATCAACTTTTTGTTTTTCTTTTCTAAGCTCTTCGGCTTTACAAGCTCGCTCGACCAGTGCTACGAACTCTCGTATTTCAAGAACGCCAACGAACATTTTTATATCTTCATTCAGCCCATCCTCGAAGCGTTTACACATGATAGCCTCGGACGAAACACATTCCCGAGCGTATCTACTAAGTCTAACAAATTTTCGCTCGTAATCAGTAACTGACATGGAACCTTGCTTAAGCTCAAGAAATTCCTTCCATTTTTGATCAACAAATCTCTGACTGATATACTTTTTCCGAAACTCAGTTTGGAAAAACTCCCAAGTTACTTGCTCTCGGGGCACAACAGAAGTCAGAGTACTCCACCAATAATAGGCAGAATCACGTAGCAAGGAGATAGTACACTTTAGGCATTCATCGGGTGTCCAAGATAGCTCATCGAGTACCCGGATAGTGTTGTCCAACCAAAATTCAGCTTGCTCGGCATCGTCGCTATCCGTAGCCTTAAATTCAGTAGCCCCATGTTTTCGGATTCTATCAACTGGGGGCTTATTTGACCTTATTTGGTCAGTTACCGGAGGTATTGTAGGTGCGGGGGTGGTATTAGTCGGGAATGGAGGTTGTGGAACAGCCGTATTAGTTCGAATGTATTGGTTGAACCAATCATTCATCACGCTATAGAAAGCTTGTCTAGCTTCCTCATTCGGGTTACTAGCATTAGGTTGAGAGTCCGCCGGCGCTGTCCCTTGTGCGGGAGCAAGCGCTACACTCTCAATATCATCAGCTACCTCTCGGTCGGGATCAGGATCCATTACTATAAATAAACACATTTACAATTGTCAGAAATCACCACACTATCAAGTAATCAAATAAAATGGCATGTATAGCTAGACCCAACGCATTACGGTAGTCCTAGAATCGACTAAACCGTAGCTCTGATACCAATCAAATGTAACACCCCGAACCCGAGACCGTCACCGGAGTCGAACACGAGGTGTTAACAGACTTTTAAAAATTTTCCAGACACTGCCAATCTGCGTAATAGTCGCTTTAAAAATCATATCTTGAGTTTCACAACTCGAAAATAAGTTTCGTGATTTTTCCCTGAAACTAGACTCATATGCCCATCTACATATTTTTTTCTAGAATTTTTGGTCAGGCCAATTAGTACAGTTTATTAGTCAAAGTCTCCCATGTTACAGGGATCGACTACCCTGACCTTTGCGCATTATGACTTGGATATCTCCTTGTACAGGGCTCCAATACTGATGCCGTTTGTTTCTATAGAAACTAGACTCAGAGAGGAATCTATACATATATGGTATGACTCCTAATTATCTCTGGTTAATTTATAATGAATTTCCAAAGTCGGAACAGGAAATCGAGAAACCGTTCTGGCCCTGTCTCACGAGAACCTGAATATCTCTTAACATACTGTCCGTATGATTGTTTTGTTACTTTCCTATGAAAGTAGATTCATCAAGGTTTGTTTACATAATTTATTCACTATTTAATTCCCTTCCTACTATTTTTAGTGATTTTCCAAATCTACATCACTGCTGCTGTCAGCATCTGCCTTTAAGGTAGACTTTACCTATTTCATGGTTTCCATGATTCAACTAGCCCTTTTTGCATAAATAGCACAATTTATGAAAGTGATTAACCATCCCCATGGCCAATCCTTGTCAAGCATATCCACACCAAATGATTATAACAATATACTCAAACACATATAAGCCATTTTCGCATGGCTATCCAAAATTTATACAAGTCCAAAGGGTCCACGACCCACAACAAACGGGTAGTCCTATACATGCCATTTCGAAGTTCAACCAAAATTGTACAAAAGGGGGCTTTGATAGTGTGGGCGACTTTGACCTCAAGATCCCGAGCCCGATAGCTGGAGAACCAAATCTATAAAACAGAGGAGCAATGAAACGGAGTAAGCAATTTATGCTTAGTAAGTTTTGAGCAAGGAATTCCAGCACAACAAAAGTATAGCATTCATATAGCTAAACGAATAATTTCATATGCACAAATTTACGATATCGTACTTGCTTCACATTATCAACCCTTATGTACATACACAAAAGATCAACTCGGCCAAAGGCCGGTAGCTCGTTTATCAACTGAGCGAATACTTATTTGTAAGGGCTCAACTACATTCAAGCACATACGAAACATACCTCAATGTCGGGATGTTTCGAGAGTATTAACTGGAATTTTTCAGCAAGTTCATTCATTCCCAAATCACGTACCTTCGGAATTTAACCGGATATAGCTCCTCGTTCAAATGCCTTCGGGACTTAACCCGGATTTAGTAACTCGCACAAATGCCTTCGGGCTTAGCCCGGAATTAGTATCCCGCACAAATGCCTTCGGGCTTAGCCCGGAATTAGTATCTCGCACAAATGCCTTCGGATCTTAGTCCGGATATGGTCACTTAGCACAAAGCCTTCGGGACTTAGCCCGGACAACATTCAAATAACCATGCACATTTAACAATAAATCATGGCCCATTCGTATTTCATTTTCGTTAGCAAAACTCAAACACAAAACATTTATCATTCTTGCAAATTCGGCTCAATAGCCACACACAAAGAGCATGATTTTGTTTGCTTAAAACATGATCTAATCAAATCTTAATTTAAGCTCTCTTACTCAAGAACTTACCTCGGGTGTTGTCGAACGATTCCGATAGCTATTCGACCACTTTTTCCTTCCCTTTATCGGATTTAGTTCCCCTTTGCTCTTGAGCTTAATTAAACAAATAAATGGATTTAATCATTTGAGCATCGAAAAGAGGAATACAAGGCACTTAGCCCATATTTATACATTAGACATTAAAGTCACATATGTACGGAATCATGAATCAAACTCAACATTTTAGCTAATTTTTCCCCCTTGGCCGAATATGCATGTCTATTTTGGGGCCGATTTCAACACTTAATACATTCTACAAGTATGGTCACTTGTATTGACTAAACACCCTTTTGTTTCAAGTTCAAAACTTGGCTAATACACACATATACACACTAGTAAAGCATCCTCTCCCTTTCCATCAATTTAACACATGCATTGCTCATTAACATGCAAAAGTTATATTCGGCCTTAGCACACAACTTGCTAGCCGATTCTTCTCCATTTAGCAACCAATGCACATATGTGCTCACTCAAAAATGCTAAAAAGGAGGTTCAAGAATCATCAAGCCACCATCACATGCATCATTAACAAGCTTCATATTTAGCATGCAATGGCATTAACACAAACTCCACCTAGGCCGAATCTTAACTCATCCTCATGCCTCATCACCACAACATCAAACATCAACCAAGAATGATGCATCCATGGCAAGATTTAGACCATGGGCTAGGTAGAACTCAAGCTAACAACTAAAACATGCATGCATCTCATGGAACATCATCAAACATACCTTAGCCTAGCTACATGCATGGCCAAACCTCTTCAACCTTTCTTCTTCCTTCCTCCTTAAAATTTTTGGCCAAGGATGAACCAAAGGATGAGCATTTTTTTTCTTTGTTTTTTTCTTTCTAGTTTCGGCTAAATGAAGATGAGAAAGGATGAACAAAAATTTTCTCCTTTCTTTTCTTTAGCTCACGGCAATTGGGGGGGGGAAACAACTACACACATTTTTTTTTTGTATTCATCATACTCCTTTTCATTATTTTATGCCCATGCCCCTTATTTTATTTTTTTCCTACATACCTCACTAGGCCAACATGTTCCTAACATGTTTCCACCCATAGCATGGCCAACCACTAGCTCAAATTTTGGGTAATTTGACATGCAAACCCATCATTTTCACAACATTCATTAATAGACCATTTTAAATTAGCCTATCATATTTTCACCATGTCTCATATCAATCCCTATTTAATAATTTCTCATGCAATTGGCAAAATTGGAGAATGAAACTTCCACATACTCATGTACACACATAATAAGCATAGAATATGGAAATCAATTATTTTTATGACTCGGTTTTGTGGTCCCGAAACCACTTCCCGACTAGGGTCAATTTTGGGCTGTCACAATTTTGGTGTAATGGCATGTCTAGGGAAACTTGCCCAATAGCGGTTGAAAATGTCATTTTGTAACCTAGCCATTGGAATGACTAGTGATGGCTTATTTTGGGATATGATTTAGTAAGCTATTATGGTATATACATATATTTCTACAAGTGTTATGCTAAGTTCATGTAATCAAATATTATTAATGCCTAAGTTAAAATAAGGTGAGTTGGTAATCATGTATGCTTGAAATGGTATGCATTGTTAAATGATGAAATTGCTTATTTTAAATAATTGAATTGGTTGGAATTGGTTGAGTGTTTTATGTGCAGGTTTTTAGGTGATTTTGGGTGAGAAATGAAGCTAGGAAATGGCTTCATTTTGTCCACATGGGCGTGTGTCTAGACCGTGTGTGACACACGGCCTGGTAACATGGGCATGTGGTTAGGCCGTGTGTCCCCTGCACCTAAATTTTGAGAAACAAAATGCTCAGAATTGGGCACATGGGTAGAGACACAGGCGTGTGTCTCATCCGTGTATGCCGCACGGCCTGGAACACGGGAGTGTGTCTTGGCTGTGCGAAACCTACTCCTAATTTGAATTAAATTAATTAACCACACGGACTAGCACACGGGCATGTGGCGTGGCCGTGTGTGCAAGTTAGAGAGTTACACGGGGTTGAGCATGGCCTCTAGCACGGGCGTGTCCTAGGGTCACACGGGAATGTCCATTGGATCACGGGCGTGTGAGCCCTTTACCTTGAAAAATTTTTGTAATTTCACGAAAAATTCTTAAAGGTCCCGATTAAGTCCTGATTCAATCCTAAGGCTCGTATTGGACCTTGAGGGTCCAATTAAGGGACATTGTGAATGATCTCAGTTAATGAATAATAATTTTCACGAATGAATTGAAAAATGTCCTGAATGTTTTGTAATACTCTGAAACTCTGTTCCGACGATGGGTACAGGTTACGGGTGTTACACCGATCGAAAAAATCAGAAAGTGTGCTACCGACAAATTTAGAGGCAAAACAGATGACAACCTAGTTAGGGCAGAATACTAGCTTGAAAACATTCAAAAAGTTTTCGATGAAATGTCTTGTTCCCAGATGATTATCTCAGATATGTTGTATCACTACTTAAAGATGAGGCTTATAACTAGTGGTTTGCATTAACAATGGTTGTACCAAGAGACATGATTAACTAGGATTTCTTCAAATCCAAGTTTAGAAAGAAATATATTAGCAAACGATACCTGGATAGGAAAAAGTAAGAATTTCTTAAATTGAAACAGGGAAATAAATTTGTAGCCAAATACGAGTGAGAATTTGTACATCTCAGTAAATATACCCGAGAGATTATGCCAACCATGGAAGAAATGTTTATCCGTTTTGAAGACGGGTTAAATGATTAAATTAAAATGCTAGTATGCATTATGGAATTGCAAGAGTTTGTGGTTTTATCTAAATGAGTGCAAAAGATGGAAGAAATTTGCAATAGTAAGAAACAAAATGAAAGAAAAGTTTGGGATTTTTGTAAACAAAGTTTATCTAGACTGTTTTCAGCTCCTTTGTCAAAGAAATATAGGAAAGCTTTCAGCTGATTTAGTTCACCCTCTAGGTTCTTGGGAAGAAATAAATCAAGGCAGAATTATTCGAGATTTCACTTAATGCTTGCGAAAGTGTCGATAGCTTAGATCTGTATGTGAACATTGTGGAAAATTACATGTTGGTGAATGCAGGACCAAGTTAAGTGCATGTTTTAAATGCATATCAATGGATCATTTCATGAGGAATTGCCCAATAAAAGTGGGAGACACTGATGAGCGAAGTGTAAAGCAGTTGTCTACATCTCAAAAAGGCAGACTTTTTGATCAAAACAGTAATACTGGAGCTAATCGTAGTGGAACCAAAGACACAACTATTAGATCAGAAACTAGGGTGCTCGAGCGTATTCTATACGAGGAAGGGAGAAAGCTATTGTATCCAATGTTATTACTGGTATGTTCGAATTACAAATCCATTAGGTCAGACTGTAATAGTTAAATTAATATGTCGAAAGTGTCCGCTAAGAATATGATTTTCCACAAATTGATATAGAAAATTAGGCTTTTCTGATATACTTAAGGTGTTTTTTTCTTGAGCAAAATAGCATCTTTTATATAGTTTTTCATTATTTTTTTGATTTTTATTTTATAAGTGAAAATGTTTTTTTCCCATTTTGTGACCCAATTTGGCCAATGGTGCGATTGGGAGGCCTAACATATGATTGAGTGGTTCAGGGATGTTTTGCAGGTCGAAAACGAGCGAGAATGGCACCAAAGAAGCGGGTATCGCGATATCCACACCTTGGAATCATGACACCTCCAACAGGTTGGAAGAATGGAGACACCCTTTAATGGTATTGCAATATCCTCTTTGGGTATCACGATATCCACCCTTCGAAGGAGACCCTAAGCCTCGACACTGCCCGAGATTTCACAATATCCACTTCTAGGTACTGCGATACCTCCTTTGTCAGGGGGACAAACTTGGAAAAAAGTGGCAATCTTTGTCCAGTTGGTCCACTAATCACCTAAAGCCCATGTAGGGGCATTTTTGGTAATGAAAAAAATATTAGATGACAGCTTAAAACAACCAAAATTTGCTGAGGAGGAGAGAGACACACATTAGCTTAGTTTTAGGTTTAGTTTTCTCTAGGTTTTCTCTTAGTTTTTTTTTTCACTTTTTCTAGGGTTTTTATTTTCTATTCTTCATCCTTATTTAGAGTTTATTTTTCTACATATACTTCTTGTTCTTGATGTTCTTAATGTTAGTTAAGTTAGTTATCACTGTAGCTTAGGTTTATCTACTGTTTTAGTCCTTGTACATTGGTTTAAGACACTTTAAGCTTTAATTTAATATATTTCAGTTTCTCTTACTCTAAATCTATTAAAGCTTGTTTCTTTCATGTTTATTTCTTTATATTTTCTTGTTAAATGCTTTTAGTTTCATGTTATTTAAGTTTTCTTGCATAAAAACCCCAACGTTCATATTTTTCTTATGTTTTACTTTCATGACTATTTTGTTTTTCATTTCTATGTTCGTCTCTTTTATTTTTAGAATGAGTATCTAAACATCAAAGGGGGTTGGCTGATGGAGATGTGGGTAAGTTGATTTTTGGATCAATAACTAAATCGTAATAAATTGGACTAAATCGAATTGACCTAAAAACTTAGGAAGTGACACTCCTAAGGGAATATTTAGGTAGGTGAGACTGAAAGGTAATCTTGTTGCGCACTATAACGAATTGCAACATGTTTACACAAGTGTACATAGTCATTCAAGTAATAAGTAAGTAAAAATGAATTATTGTCTCCAAAAAGACTATATAAGCTTAAAAAATTAATTGCAAAAATTATAATTAACAAATTGATGTAAAAAAAACTCAATAAATTTGGATAATGATGATTAGATTAATTCAATGCAAGAGTGATCCCTAATGCAATTTCCAATCTAACTAAAATTTACCTAAGTGTTTGAATGAAGGCTTTAGCAACAAAAACAATCAACATTAAATGGGCTAGGATAATTATGTTAATCAAATCAGCTTACTTTCATCATGCTAACACATTCGGAATTACTTTCATGGCAACTCGATCTATTATGGGTTTGGAAACCATATTAAGTCCTCTAGGATCTTTTACTTAGTTAAATATGCATGTTATTGATAATATTAGACTAAGGGTTTCTTAGCATTTATGCAAGGTCATAGAGACATTTACATTTGCAGGAATTTAATTACATAAATCTAAAAACCATACAAGATAGTAGAGCTAATTAAAGATATTATAGACCTTAACTTAATTGGTTTTAATGACCTAAATAAAGCATTGCACTTTTCAATTATGCGTCAACTAGCCATTGTCTGGTTAGGATCACTCAGCTAATCTGATTGCACTCAATCACATATGAATGAAATGCATTATGATGTTAATTGAAAACATAATTGACTGAGGAACAAAACATGTTAACATGAATTAAATAAATCTCATTAAATTAATATAATCATCCTAGCAGATAGGAAAAAAATGTTCATAGTTGATGAAAAAAAATATTAAACACAAAGCAAACATGTTAAAATAAATGACAAGAGGAAATGGTTTGCTCAGTATAGCAGCCTTTCGGATCTATTTTAACTAATGTGCTCAACTCTACTCAGTTTAGCAGCCTTTCAGATCTATTCTGACTGAGTGCTCTCCCATTCTAAATGAATCTTCTTTTGCTAAAGGTTTAGAAGGTAGCTGACTAGAGAGTGCTTTTGAAAAGGCTTTTGAGGCTAAAGATGGGAGAGGGGATGGACAACTATGCAAGGGAAAAAGGGAAAAGAAATTAAGAGAAAACTAATGTGAGTGAGAGAGAAATGTTGAGTGAAGGTAAGGGTTTAAGTTTACTAAAAATAGGTTTAAATTTCCTTACTTCCCTCTCTCACATGGCCAGTCATGCTTCAAGGAAAAGGTATGACCAAGTCTTCTCAATTTGAATTGGAATTTTAAGCTAAAAATAGCTATAAAGTGGATGGTTTCAATAGGGAATTTGTTGGGCTAAATTGTAATTATTTTCCAACTATAGGGACCTTCAATTAAATATCCCAAAACTCATTTTGGGCAGCCAACATCAAGTGCTGGAATTGGGCTTTTAATTCCCCTTGTTGGACTGGTTTTTCAGTCCAATAACTTAGCAGACATGTCCATCTTTTATCACATTCTTTACTGGGTCAAGTAGTCAACCTCACGCCCGAAATTGCATGGTATTGCCGTTCACATGGATAATTTGTGCATGACCATCTTTTATTTATTTAAATCATGTCTTCAATAGCCTACCTATATAGTGAGAAATACATACATTAATAATGAACATGAATTAATATAAAATATGCATGAAAATCATGTAATTAAGCACAACTTCACATGCTTTCTAAATTCACATCTAAAATTACTAATTAAGTAGAATTAACTTATTTCAATAATAATTACTCGAGATAAAGATAATAATTAAGAAAAAAGGTGGTAAAACATATAAAAAATCCCTATACAATTTTGAGTTTACACACCCCCAAAGTTAAACCATTGCTCGTTCCGAGTAATGTTCACGCATATCATAATTTTTTCTAAGGAAATTTGCAAAATGATAAAGCAACATCAATCTTTATGCATAATCATGCTTAATAAAATCAAGCTAAAAAATATTTTTTATTAATAAGTAGCTCGAATACAAATATTATTTCCAAACTTTATACTAAGTACATAATAATGTCAACATGAATCATAGTTTGCATGCATTTTCAAAGTCATACATAACATTCACCAATCAATATGCTTACCTTATCAGCTAAACATAGCAATCCCAAGGTTTACTTAGTGTCTTCATATGTTGAACTTAGTAATTACTCTCCACTAATGTGGTCGGTATAAGCATCTAATCAATAGGTCTTTTATTAGGTTGTAATAGGGCTAGGCTAAAGGTAGGGATAAAGAGAATTGATTTTTAGGCTCAAAACATCCTAACCCTAACTTTGTTTGAGATCCTTTAGCACACAACTTTTATACAAATAGGCCATTGGAATACCCACAAACTTATTTCCAACTTATACTCCACTTTTATTTTTCTCGAACTTTGAGCAAACTTTGCTTTTTATTTTTGAGACTTTGAGCACTATTTTATTTGCTCTTATTTTTCTGCATTTGAGCAAACTTTTCTTTGCTTCTTTATTTGTTTGTTCTCTTTTTTTTTTGAACATATGAAGAGCATGTACATCTCATAATTTTCCTCAACTTTAATCACCAAGACAAATTTTTGGTTAAGATAGGTGCAAAAGAATAGGATAAAAAAAAGATGTTAATGTGGCTTATAATGTAGGCAATTTTCAATAAGCAGGCCATTAAGCTGAAAATTAAGTTTCAAGGGTTAAATTTCATAAGGTCAGCTTGAAAGGCTCAAACGATCCAAAAAAAGTGTACCTATATCATATTAGAGTCTTATACCTCTTAGGATTTCACCTCAAGAAAGTTACTAAGTCAATTCTAAAGACTTAAACCTTTATACATGTCTATTTCTAAAGAAATCAAATTTTCGTGGCTAATCTTACATAAGACTAAAATCACATAACCATTCCATTACTCAAGATAGCATATGAATAACTTAGATAAAATAAGACATCCTGCTTGCATTTAAACAAACTTATGAACAAAATTTCTTTTTGAACATTCATTTATTTTAGCATACTTAAGTAAAAAGATTAAAACATACTTTAAAATTTATGCGAAATATACGTTACCCCGTTTTAAAAAGAAGAAATGTTTTTATTGCGAAAACAAAGTAATGAATGAAAACTGAACATCAGGTAGGTTTGGAAGGACAGAGAGGTGAGTCATAAAGACTGCTTAAGTATCAAGTCTTTCTCACAATCCAATCCTAGACATGTTCATTCCCAATACCATATCACTTTATTTTTTTCATTGAGAGGCATTGATTTTATTTTATTCATGCTTGCTAATTTATTATGCGAAAGTAAAAATTCTAACTAAGAAATAAAAATAAACACTTAAAAAAATAAAAACTAAAGATAAAAAATTCCCCCATTTTATTTATTTGACTTATCCACCTCGTCTTCCTCCTTTGATGTTTCATCCTCGTTTGCATTCTCATCTTCCCTCCATGACTCGAAGATATAATCTAGGAACTCAGGAAAAAAATTGTTAGAGATATTTTTAAAATTATTTCTTACAGAATCATCTCTAACTTTTGCATATTTCCAATAGTCCTATTGTTGGTTATGCATAAATTACATCATATCCATCATAATTGACAATTCTGATTTCTTCACAATATTGGAAGAAGTAAGCCTAAGAATAGTCAAATCAGGATCAACACTTGGTTCAACTAGCTCATCAACATTCAACTTTTCTCTTGGTTCAGAGACTTCCGGTTCCTTTATCGGTTCAAGCTCATTTGGTTCTTCCTCCGATTCTACCTCTTCTATCTCAGTAACTGAGTTAGCCTCTATTTCAGACTTGTTCAATGACTCATCAGTTTTTGGTTCTATTGGATCACTCGGTTCAGGTGGGTTTAGCTCATGGACATTCTCCACTAACCTTTCAAGACCATGAGCTATGATGCAACCTTGACCATACTGGCTTTTCAGGTTTGCTTTTGTGTTAACTTGGGCCCTTAAGCAAAGCAAAGTGTTCAATGATGGGAAGTAAGCACTTCCGGTTTTCTTTTTAGCACAATCATGTATCTCTTTAAGATAACCTTCCCAACATTGATGGACCTTTCTGCCATAATTGCATACAACAAAAGTATTCGCTCCATCGAGATGGTGGAATTATGTGAGATAGGCATGAAACTATATCGAACTTGTCAAATGGAAACAACATCAAATCAGTCGGAAAACACGAATCTCGAATCATCAAAGGATAATTTTTACACACTTTGTCAACCAGAACATACCGGCCCAAGGGGTTCGATACTCTAATCACAAACTCAGTAGACTCAACAGCCAAAGTCTTACTGAATACTAAGGTCTCACACACATAAGAATGAGTTGAACCAGGATCAATCAATGCAATTACACTAGTATCATAGAGAGTAAATGTACCAGTAATAACATCTGGGGATGAAGCCTCCTCGCGAGTACGAATGGCATAAGCTCTAGCAGGTGCGCGAGCCTCAGATCTCACTGTTGTGTCTTTAGTTCCTCTCTGACTATTACTCAAATTACTCGTATTTCTGGGCGGTCTACCTCGAGCTGAGATGTTACTCGGTCTCACATTCTGTACTGTGTTTTGTTTAGCTAACTCAGGGCATTCACGAATGAAATGATCCATCGATCCACATTTAAAACATGCCCGATCAAGCAATCTACAATTGTCGAGATATCATTTACCACAATGTTTGCACTCCGGTTGATTTGATCTAACATTATCAACACTAGCTACTGAGGTAGCTTTCAAATTCGAAGGTGGTCTATCCCGATCATGTCTAGTATAACCCGTAATAGCCTTTGAATGGATAGAATCATCTTGGAATCTCTTTGATGCCTACTGAAATGACTTACTTGATGGTCTCTTACGCAAATCTCTAGCTTCAAAGTCAGCTTTTCTTTTCTCTTTCCCGAGCTCTTCGGCTTTACATGCTCGCTCAACTAGTACTATGAACTATTTTATTTCTAGAGGGCCAACTAGCAGTTTAATGTCTCCATTTAACCTGTCTTCAAATCTTTTATAGCTTCAGTTGATACACATTAATAGGCATATCTGCTGAGTCTCACAAATTTTTGCTTATATTTTATCACGGTTATACGACCCTGTTTCAACTCCAGAAATTCATTACGTTTCTGGTCGATAAATCTCTTCTAAAAGAACTCCCAGGTCACCCATTCTTTCAGAACAACCGATACTAGTGTATTCCACCAGTGATATGCAGTGTCTCGTAGCAAAGATGTGACACATTTTAAACAATCATTAGGGATACAGGATAATTCATCAAACACGCAAATAGTATTATCAGGCCATAATTCAGCTTGCTCAACATCATCATCATCAGTGGATTTGAATTCCTCAGCCCCATGTTTTCTGATTTTATCAACAGGGGGCTTAAGTAATCTCAACAGATCAATCACTTGAGGTATAACAAGTATCGAAGGAGGATTAGTCGGGGATGGAGGTTGTTGTGCAGCCGGATTTGTTCGAATACACTGAGTAAACCAATCATTCATCATTTGGTAAAAGGCTTGTTTAACCACTCCCTCTCAGTTACTCGAAGTCGGTCGAGAATCAACTAGCGCTGTCCCTTATGCGAGAGCAGGCAATATACTCTCGAATCATCAGCTACGGCTCTATCGAGATCCATTTACTATACGAAAACACATGTTCAAATGTCAAGAGTCATTACACTATCACAGTATAAAATATGGCTTGTATAGCTAAACTCACATGCGCTAGAATCAACTAAACCGTAGCTCTAATACCAATAAAATGTAACACCCCTAATCTAAATTCGTCATTGGAATGGGGTTATAAGGTATTACCGGACCAGACACAACTTCCAAACGATTACATAAACTCTTAGGTCATTACAAATGCATACATAATAATTTATAAAACACATAGTAAAATTTTAGGGAACATTAACATTAAACAAACATCTCATTTCATACTCGAACCCTTTCATCTTCAAAAACAATCATATAAATATAATGTGTAACCATGCTTTGAAACATATAGTAACAATTGTTCATTCATAGCTATTAAACATACAACAAATACTGCATTAATAAATCTCACAAATATCTCAAGCATAATTTCAAAATTTATAACATTATGCGCATGGTACATATTAGTAGGAACCATTTGATTAATAACTTAAACCCAAAAATCAGCTTACCTAATTTGCATAAAAAAATCATGATTCCTTATAACTTAAATCACTGTTCATTTGGTTTCCAATGCCTTAGCCGAAGATAAACTTGCTAAATACATATACTTATTCAATGTCCACTTTCATTTTACTCAACCATATCGCAGGCATGTAACATTGCATAAAATAAATTCCATACATCAACTATAATTTGCATTTCATGTCAAGCACTTCACAAGTTTATATATATATACATAATTTAACCAAACTCTCAAATCAAAAACAAGCATATGAATAAATCATATCTATATAAACATGGTCGAAATGCATAAAATTTAATATTAATCATAGCCATTTATGAATAAACATTATTTTCCTAATTAATTTATTGTCAAATCTCAAACAACTTATATTCATTTCCTAAATTCAATATCATAGTTGAATACATTCATCAAACACATATATCTTTAACATTTTTACCAAAATAAACTGATCCATAATCAAACATACTAAACCTCAAACATTAATAAATCATATCAACTTCATTTCCTTTATATGCCATAATTGAATTTACCTTAATACCAATTCACATAACAAAACCTTAACAAAGCATATCAAACAAGATTCACATATATATTCACATATATATATACTTATATATATAAGCCATAGCCAAAACACCAAAACCAAACATAACCATCATTTGATCAAAGTATAAAATCCAAGCTTAACAAAATAGTAAGCCATTTTCGCATGGCTCATATTTACATACCCCAAAATCAAATTTATAAACTAGCCTATACATGCCATAAGTTCAAGTTCAAACTTATAAAAGTACCGTAACAGTTGATGTGGTAGACTTCTCTGACGATCCCCGAGCCCGTAACTAGCTTCCACAATCTATAAAACATAGAGCAAAAACATACAATAAGCTTTCACAGCTTAGTAAGTCATAAGCAAATAAGACATTCAGTCACATTCATAATTCAATTTAGCTAAACTAAAAGAAACCATCATAAATTCATATACATTTCCAAACTAATAATTTCATATCTCAAGACATATAATTTTTCATAAGTTTTTCTTTGGCCGAATACCCAATTGAACATTAGCATATTTAACCTTCATTTTCTACATCATAATTACATTATTTGGCCGAATGTATACATTCACATATGCATACACATAGTTCTCATTAACATTATATCATCAATTCAAACATCCAACTTACCATATTTTCATAACTTAGTATGAATACATACCTGAGCCTTTTAACTTTATATTACATTCGGTCTTAACTTATCATTGCCCGTTGAACCATTCGGAATTAAATAGGATACTCGGATAGTCACACATATCATACAATGCCAACGTCCCAAACGTGGTCTTACATGTAATCATATATTGATGCCACTGTCCCAGATAGGGTCTTACACGTAATCACATATCGATGCCAACGTCCTAGACGTGGTCTTACATGTAATCACATATTGATGCCAACATTTCAGACATGGTCTTACAGATAATTACATATCGATATTGATGCCCCAGACGTGGTCTTACACGTAATAACATATCAATGCCAACTCAAAATGTACCATTGTAAAACCGAATTATAAGATCATATAACACACAAATCATACCACATTCACATTTTTCATTACTCAATGCCGATCCATAACTTATTAATAATCATTACAATTATTTATAGATCATATGTATTGAAATTTAACAACATCTATTTGCTTATAAATTTACCTCAGTCAACGATAATCGAAACCAGACGATTATTCCACAACTTTGGTTTTCCCCCGATCCAAATCTGATTTCTTTTGTTCTTGATCTAAACATATTCAAATTAAATTCATTCAAACATAATTTCATTCAATTTAGTCCAGAAACACATAAATAGGCAAATTACCATTTGCCCCTAACATTTCACACTTTTTACAATTTAGTCCAAATTGCACAAAACACAAAACATGCAAAATTTGAGTACACCATGCTTAGACCGAATCTTGCTTATGCTCATACAAGTCCATACATTTCATTTATTTCACATTTTACTCACTCAAATTATTATTTTTACAATTTAACCCTAATTACTCAAATTCTTCAAAAATTCCAATACAAAACATATTAATCCAAGACATATCTTTCATAATTCATCAACTAACATCACAAAACTCAATTATTCATCAATGGCATAACTCAAAATATTCATCAAAATCAAAAATTAAATCAAAGGTTTTGTACATTTCACTGCAATGATCTCAAAAACGTAAAAATTATCAAAAATCGAGCTAGTTACATACCTTGATTATGCTACCAAATGGCCTAAAGTTTCAAAGCTTATTCTTTCTCTTTTCTTTTAGCATTCGGGTCATGGTGGAAAAATATGAATGCATGTGTTTATTTTATGTTTTATTATAACATATATATTATTTAACATTTTACATTTTTAATCTTTATTAATTAATATGTAACCATTATAAAATAAGGTAACAACCGTCCATCACATTTAACTATGGTCTAATTACAACTTAAACACTTCAAATTATAAAGACAACCACAATTCGGCCATTACAAATTAAACTATCAAATTTTCATTTTACGGATTAAGCCCTTTTATTAAATCGGGCACTCAAACGATAAAATTTTCGAATGAAATTTTCACACACATAAATTCACACATAATAAAAAAAAATAAGTTTTAAATATTTTTCTGACTCGAATTCGTGGTCTGAAACCACCATTCCGAATAGGGTCCAAATCGGGTTGTTACAATTCTCCCCCCTTAGGGATTTTCGTCCCCAAAAATCTTACCGGTGAATAGGTTCGGATAACGTTCTTTCATTGCATCCTCTGCCTCCCACGTTGCCTCTTCAACTCCGTGTCTATGCCACAATACTTTCACTAATAGAATTTTCTTATTTTAATTCTTTAACTTCGCAAGCCAGAAAACGAATCGGTTCTTCCTCATATGCCATATCAGACTTAATCTCAATCTCTGACAGATTAATCATATGTGAAGGGTCAGATCCGTACCGTCGAAGCATCAAAACATGAAATACATTATGGATCTTCTCTAACTTAGGTGGCAACAACAGTCTGTACGCAACCGGCCCGATATGCTCAATTATCTCATACCGTCCAATAAATCTCAGACTCAAATTACCTTTACGACTGAATCTAAGAATTTTCTTCCATGGCAAGACTTTTAAAAACACTTTGTCCCTGATCTAAAAATCTATATCTTTTTGTTTTAAGTCCGCATATGATTACTGATGACCTGACGCTGTTTTCAAACTTTCGCGAATCACTTTTACTTTATGTTCAATCTCTCTGATTAAATCGAACCCGTGTAACTTATTTTCACTGAGCTTAGTCCAATACAATGGTGTACGGCATTTACAACCGTATAAAGCCTAATAAGGTGCCATTTTGATACTCGATTAAAAACTACTATTGTATGTGAATTCAATTAGAGGGAAGTATCGTGCCCACGTACCTTCAAACTTGAGAATGCAACTTCTCAACATATCGTCAAGTATCTGAATGATTAGTTCAGACTGACCATCTCTTTGCGGATGGAAAGTAGTGCTAAAGTGTAGTTTAGTACTTAGTTCATCTTGCAGTTTCTTCTAAAACCGCAATGTAAACCTCGGATCTCTATTTGAAACAATAGAAATAGGTACTCCGTGCAATCTCACAATTTGAGAACAATACAATTTAGCTACCTTATCAAGGAAGTAATCTGTGTGAACCGGAACAAAATGAGTCGATTTAGTCAATCTATTCACAAAAATCCAGATTGCATCTTTCTTGCTTGGTGTCAATGGTAAACTAGATACAAAATCCATCGTGACTCTATCCCATTTCCACTCAGGTATCATGATCGGCTGAAGCAATCTAAAAGGTACCTGATGCTCGGCTTTTTCTTGCTAACAGACTAAACATTTCGAAACAAATTCAGAAATGTCTCGTTTCATACCATGCCACCAGTAAAGTTATTTCAGATCATTATACATTTTCGTACTACCCGAGTGAACAAATAATTGACTATTATGAGGTTCAAACAAAATCATCTTATTCAACCCTAGATTTCTTGGAACACATATTCAGTTTTTGAACCTCAGACAACCCTCAGCATCAACTCGAAACTCTGAATCAACATTCGAATCACATTGGCCCCGCTTTGCTAACAAATCATTATCAACTTCCTGAGCATCACAAATCTATTGACTATATAACAGTTTTGCTTTTAACTCAGCTATAATCGAACCATTATCAGACATAGCCATATGCACATTCATTGCACGCAAAGAAAACAGTGATTTTCGGCTTAGAGCATTAGCAATAACATTAGCCTTTCCCGGATGGTAATCAATCACAAGCTCGTAATCTTTTAGCAACTCTAACCATCGTCGCTGTCACAATTTTAGATCTTTCTGAGTCATCAAATATTTCAAACTTTTGTGATCAGTATAAACGTGACTTTTTTCACCGAACATATAGTGACGCCATATTTTCAACGCAAACACAATAGTTGCCAATTCCAGATCGTGCGTCGGATACTTCTTTTCATGCGACTTTAACTGTCTCGAGGCATAAGCTACAACTTTGCCTTCCAGCATCAAAACACAGCCCAAACCATTCAAACATGCATCACTATAAATAACAAATTCTTTACCTGATTCTGGCTGTACTAGTACTGGAGCTTCGGTCAAAATGACTTTCAATTGATCAAAACTATTCTGGCACTTTTCTGACTGCTTGAGCTTAACATCTTTCTGTAATAGCTTCGTCATCAGGGTTGCAATCATAGAGAAACCTTTCACGAACTGTCTATAGTAACCAGCAAGTCCCAGAAAAATTCGGACTTCAGAAACGTTTCTCGGAGGTTTCCAATCGAGTATAGCCGAAATCTTACTCGGATCAACCCGAATACCCGATGTTGATACAACATGTCCCAGAAAACTAACTTCACGTAACTAGAACTCACATTTACTGAACTTTGCATATAACTGTTTATCTCGCAAAGTTTATAACAAAAGTCTCAAATGTTTGGCATATTTGGATTCATCACGGGAATAGATCAATATGTCATCTATATATACAACCACAAATCGATCTAAATACTGTCTGAATATCTGGTTCATCAAATCCATGAAAATAGTAGGTGTATTAGTAAGTCCGAAAGGCGTAACCAGAAACTCATAATACCCGTACCTCGTTCGAAAAGCAATCTTTGGCACATCGGAGTCTTTAACTCGCAACTGATAGTAGCCTGATCTCAAATCTATCTTTGAAAACACTGTAGCCCCTTTCATGTAATATCCCAAATTAATGTAATATCCTGAATTAAGGCCTAATCGGAATAGTGGTTTTGTGACCACAAATCCGAGATAGAAATAATTATTTTATAATTATTTTGAGGTTTATGATATGATTGCATAATTGTGTGAAAATTTTGTGAAGAAATTTTTGGCATAACGAGTTTAATTTAAAGTTAGGGACTAAATCGAATAAGTTGCAAAACTTGCATTCTAGAAGTTTTTAGTATGAAATTACTTTGAAATATTAATTAGGAGGTCTTAA
This sequence comes from Gossypium hirsutum, assembly GCF_007990345.1. Taxonomy (NCBI): domain Eukaryota; kingdom Viridiplantae; phylum Streptophyta; class Magnoliopsida; order Malvales; family Malvaceae; genus Gossypium; species Gossypium hirsutum. The sequence continues at coordinate 35,544,631 of NC_053424.1, forward strand.
ATGGTACTTTGACCAATTTTAAGTTCATGGACAAAATTAGGACATGGAAGGAATTTTTTTGAAAGTTTAGTAAGGAGGGGCATTTTGGTCATTTGGATATTAAATGAAATAAAAAGGGAAAAATAACAAAAAATTGGTTATCATCTTCCTTAGTTGCTGCCGAATGCTCCCTCTCTCCATAGCTAGGGTTTCTTCAACTTTCAAGCTTCATAGTAAGTGATTCCAAGCCCCGTTTTTAATGATTTTTACGTTTTTGAAATCCCGGTAACTCAGTATAGCTTATGATAGTAATATTTTGAGTTAGAGTTCATATTTGGAAAAATACCCATAGGTGAAATTTGTGAATTTTGATGTTTTATGATAGTATATGAGGTTTTAAATTATGTTAGACAACTTGTGCTACTCGGTTTTGAGTGAAAACGAGTAAAAGAGCTTAATCAGCAAAAATACCTAATAGTCATAAGTACATGTTAGAGTGAGAATTTGATGTTGCCATAGAAGGGAAGAGTGATCAGCATGTTATAAAACATAAGAATAAGGAATTAAGTTTGATGCCTGAGATTTGGGGCAAAAGTGTAAATATGCAAAAGTTTAGGGGTAAAATTATAATTTTTCTAAATTTGAATTAAAGACTAATTTGATAATGTGAGTATTAAATAAGCTAAATGTGCTATTTTAGATCAAGAAAGACATGGAATCGACCCCAATCGAGGAAAAGAAAAGATTCTGGACTAAATTGCAAAATCATTATATTTTGGTACCAAGGTAAGTTCATATGTGAATAATGTAGCATAATTGTTATTTATAAGTTATTGATGTTAATTATATGATATGCTGATTTTTATCATGAAATATATGCTTTATGGTTATTTTCGAATAAAATGCAAATTATGTGTATTATTTGTTAAATATAAAGTGCTATCGAGTATTGGTTTCGGTATTTTACGGAAGATGACAAGGATATGTGTTCGATGAAAATCCCGTTTGAACCTTAGGAATAGATTTGGATACAAGTGACATGTCACTAGGATGGTTGAGCATCCGAACTTGTTGAGTTGAGTCCGAGTTCACTTACGGATGCGAATGTTCGAACTCGTTGAGTTGAGTCCGAGTTCGTGATATGTAACTAGGCATTGAACTCGTTGAGTTGAGTCCAAGTTCACTTAGGGGCGGGTTACATGATTTCTTGATTACATATGTGGCACTTATGTGCAAATTATCCATGTATCCAAGTTATATTTCGATGTGTTCAACGGGTAAAATTTCTAGTGAAATGGAAGAACACTTAAGATGCAAGTGACGTTTTGGTAAGTGTTGTGAAATGGACATTTTGGACAGGTATGTGCTTAACCCTCGGGTTGAAAATAGATACAACAACGATAAGGTGGTAAGATGATGAATGATGTTTAGAAATGTGATATATGTTTTGGTGATACTATGCTAAGGTTGTTTGGTATAATTGTATTGTTATGCTACTTGTTATTTGCATATGAACTTAGTAAGCATTTATGCTTACTCCCTCATTTTTATTCACTGTAGTTTTGAACAAGCCGGCTCGGGAATCGGGACAGGTCGAAGGTTCGATCACACTATCCGAAGGACATTTTTTGGTAAATGGCTTGTAAAACTTAAGTATGGCATCTATAGCAATATACCTATTTCGTGTAAATAATTTTGTGATATGGCCGTGATTTGGTTGAGAAAATTCTTGATAATGATAGGTCATGGAAATGACTAATTTAGACCAAGTTTGATGTCATGGAAAGTTAATAGGTTATCTAGTCCATAAAAACTCATGAAAAGATGAAATTTGCCATAAACAGAACATTGCAGCAACACTGATGTGAGTTTAAAAATTTCCTAAAAATCATATAAATCGAATTTAGTGATGGATTAAATATTAAATTGAAGCCCAATATGTCTATTTTCACATAAAACAAACGAAACAGGTAAAGAAATTATAGTGATTTCTGGATCCCCTATTCCAACTTTAGGAATTTACCATAAATTGTAAAAAAATAATTAGGTGTTTTATTTTATATTCAAGGAATCCTTATTGAGTCTAGTTTCGGGATAAACAAACAACACAGTCATATAAATTTTTCACAGAGAGATATATGGTTCGAAGCAAACAGAGGTCAGTCTAGCCAAGTCCTGAAACAGGGGTAACTTTAACTAATAAACTGTACTAATTGGCCCAACCAAAAATTTAAAAAAAAATTAGTAAATATATATATGAGTCTAGATTTAAGGAAAATTTATGGATCTTGATTTCGAGTTTCATAACTAGAGATATGATTTTTCTTGTAACTGTGATGCAGGTAACTAGAAAGCTGTGAATGTAGAAACAAATGATTCGAAGTTCTTAATTTGATAAATTATGTTCGGTCACACCTCAAGCTCGACTCCGGTGACGGTTTCAGGTGTGGGGGCATTACATTTAGTGGTATCAGAGCAGGTTTAGTCTGTTCTCGGACTACGTGTTGTATGTACAGATTTTGCTATACATGCCATATGTATAAATTGTGATAGTGTGATGACTTTTGACCTTTTTTAAATGATTTTTTTTATATAGTAAATGGATCTCGATCCAGCTGTGGTAGATGAAGTAGAGAGTAATACGCTAGCTCCGGCTGAAGGGGCAGCGCCGACTGAAAATCCACCCCCTACTGTTGGTCAGGGAGGAGGAGAAAGGGATCGGGAAGCCTTTCTCCAAATGATGAGTGCATGGTATACTGAGTTCGTTCGTACGAACCCAAATGTACGACCTCCCCCACCTCCCCCAATTCCTCAACCTATACCCCCGATGCCTCAGGGTGTGGATATGATAAAATTTCACAGAACTCCAGTTGACAGAATTCGTAAACAAGGGGCCGAAGAATTTAGGGCAAATATTGATGATGATGCCGAGAAAGTAGAGTTCTGGCTTGAAAATTCTATCCGAGTATTTGATGAATTATCTTGTACACCTGAAAAATGTTTGAAATGTGCTATATCTTTGTTGAGGGATTCAACCTATAATTGGTGGAAGACTTTGATTTCGGTGGTACCGAAAGATAGGGTAACCTGGGAATTCTTTCAAGAAGAGTTTCAGAAGAAATATATTAGTGAAAGATTTATTGATCAGAAACATAAAGAGTTTGTTGAGCTAAAGCAAGGTAATATGACAGTCACAGAATATGAAAGAGAGTTTGTTCGATTGAGTAAGTATGCCAGAGAATACGTTCCTACAGAGGCCAAGATGTGCCGATGATTTGAAGACGGGCTCAACGAAGACATCAAGGTATTTGTTGGGATCCTTGAACTAAAAGAAATGGTGGTACTTGTCAATCGAGTTGCAAGGCTGAAGAACTACTTAAGGAAAAGTAAAAAGTAGAATCTGAGACACGAAATTGGAAGAAAAGACCAATGAGTAATGCACCCTCACAGCAACCCGGAAAGTCAAGAAATATGAATCCTCGTCCCCAAGTTTCAGCTGGGCAATCATATGGGAATTTTAAGAAGCAAAATGTGGGTCCTAAGTCCCAGACTACTTCGGCAGCCAGTGTAGGGAACTCGAGATTTGTTAAACCTGAGTGCCAGCAGTGCGGTAGAAATCATTTTGGTCTGTGTAGAGCAAATGAATGTTTTCGATGTGGTTCTCCGGATCATTTTATTAGAGACTGCCCAGAGAGAGCTGAGAAAGAAAAATTTCAGTATACAAAAGTAAGTGGTGCAGATTCGAGGGGAAGGTATCCAAGAAAAGCTGGGAGTGAAGCAAGCAGTAAGAATGTAGCCAGAGATGCAGCAGTTAGACCTGAAGGAAGGGCTCCGGCTAGAACTTATGCTATTAAAGCGCGTGAAGATGCTTCCTCACCCGATGTGATTACCGGTATATTTTCTCTTTATGATGTTAATGTTATTGCTTTAATTGATCCCGGTTCTACTCATTCATATGTATGCATGAAACTGGTGTCTAGCATGAATATACCTGTTGAGAACACAGAATTTATGATTAGAGTGTCGAAACCATTAGGTAAATGTGTGATAGTTGATAAAGTATGCAAGAAACGCCCTTTAATGATTCGGGGTCATTACTTTTCGGCCGACTTGATGTTGTTGCCGTTTGATGAGTTTGATGTTATTTTGGGTATGGATTGGTTGACGTTGCATGATGCTATAATAAATTGCAAAGAAAAGGTTATAAAATTAAAGTGTGAAAATGGTGAAACTCTGCAGGTTGAATCAGATAAATCAGAGGCATTGTCTAGTGTGATTTCTTCAATGTCGGCTCAAAGATATTTGAGAAGGGTTATGAAGCCTATTTGGCGTATGTAATTAATACAAAAGAAGTTGAAAAGAAAGTTGAATTAGTGCCGGTTGTGTGTGAATTTGCGGATGTATTTCCAGAAGAATTGCCGGGTTTGCCTCCAGTCAGGGAAGTAGAATTTGGTATTGATTTGATACCGGGAACAACTCCGATCTCGATTGCTCCATATAGAATGGCACCAATAGAGTTAAAAGAGTTAAAGTCGCAGTTGCAAGAGTTGACTGATAAAGGCTTTGTGAGATCGAGTTTTTCACCTTGGGGTGCTCCCGTGTTATTTGTGAAAAAAGAAGGATGGTTCTATGAGGTTGTGTGTTGATTATCGGCAGTTAAACAAGGTGACAATCAAAAACAAGTATCTGTTGCCAAGAATTGATGATTTGTTTGATCAGCTAAAATGAGTGACATGGTTTTCAAAGATTGACTTGAGATCTGGGTATTATCAGCTGCGAGTAAAAGAGTCAGATGTGCCTAAAACTGCTTTTAGAACAAGGTACAGTCATTATGAATTTTTAGTTATGCCATTCGGGTTGACAAATGCTCCTGCTGTGTTTATGGATTTAATGAATCGCATATTTCATCCATACTTGGACAAATTTGTTGTGGTGTTTATAGATGATATTTTAATTTATTTAAAGGATAAGACAGAGCATGCTGAGCATTTGAGGATAGTTTTGCAAACTTTGAGAAATAAGCAGCTGTATGCTAAATTTAGTAAAAGTGAATTTTGACTCTGGGAAGTTGGATTTTTGGGTCATATTGTTTCAGGTGATGGTATACGGGTTGATCCTAGTAAAATTTCAGCCATTATTGATTGAAAACCACTGAAAAATGTAACCGAAGTTAGAAGTTTCTTGGGGCTAGCTGGGTATTATCGGCGGTTTGTAAATGGATTTTCTATAATTGCTGCTCCTATGACTAGACTACTCCGAAAGAATGTTAAATTTGAATGGACGGAAGAATGTCAACAGAGTTTTGAAGAATTGAAAAAGTTATTAACAGAGGCACCAGTGTTAGTACAACCCGAATCATGTAAAGAATTTGTGGTGTATAGTGATGCTTCTCTAAATGGTTTGGGGTGTGTACTTATGCAAGAATGAAAAGTGGTGGCTTATGCTTCAAGGCAGTTAAAACCTCATGAGAGGAATTATCCTACTCACGATTTGGAATTGGCTGCGGTGGTGTTTTCTTTGAAGATTTGGCGACATTATTTGTATGGTGAAAAGTGTCAGGTATATACTGACCACAAAACTCTTAAGTACTTGATGTCACAAAAAGACTTGAATTTGAGATAGCGAAAATGGTTGGAGTTATTGAAAGATTATGAGCTTGATATTGATTTTCATCCGGGAAAAACGAATGTGGTTGCCGATGCTTTAAGTAGAAAGTTGTTGTTTGCTTTGAGAGCTATGAACACTCAGTTGAAAATGTCAGATGATGGTTCAATTCTAGCAGAGTTAAGAGCAAGACCGATGTTTTTACAAGAGATTTCTGAAGCTCAGAAAAATGATCAAGATTTGCAAGCCAAGAGAAAGCAGTGTGAAGCTGATACGGGATCAGATTTCAAAATCGGTTCTGATGGTTGCTTGATGTTTAAAAATTGGATTTGTGTACTAAAAATGATGAATTGATTCAAAAGATTTTGCATGAAGCACATAATGGCTGTTTGGCGGTTCATCCAGGCAGTACGAAAATGTATAATGACTTGAAGAAAATGTACTGGTGGAGTTGAATGAAAAGAGATATTTCTGAGTTTGTATCAAAATGCTTAATTTGTCAACAGGTGAAAGTTGAACACCAAGTGCCTTCGGGATTACTTCAGCCTATTATGGTTCCTGAATGGAAATGGGATCGGATTACTATGGATTTTGTTTCAGGGTTGCCATTGACTCCAGGAAAGAAAGATGCAATCTGGGTAATAGTTGACAGATTAACTAAGTCGGCTCATTTTATCCTGGTACGTATGGATTATTCTCTTAACAAGTTGGCTGAACTGTATGTTAGAGAAATTGTTAGACTACACGGAATACCATTGTCGATCATTTCGGATAGAGATCCGAGGTTTACCTTGCAGTTTTGGCAAAAGTTGCAAGACGCGTTAGGTACAAAGTTAAATTTCAGTACTACTTTCCATCCACAAACTGATGGGCAATCAGAGAGAGTAATTCAAATTCTTGAAGATATGCTTAGATGTTGTGTATTGAAATTTCAAGGAAGTTGGGAAAGATATTTACCGTTGGTAGAATTTGCTTACAATAATAGTTATCAGACGAGTTTGAAGATGGCACCTTATGAAGCATTGTATGGTTGTAAGTGTCGAACGCTTTTGTATTGGACTGAACTAAAGGAAAATTTGATCTATGGAGTTGATCTAATAAAAGAAACAGAAGAAAAAGTGAAAGATAATTTGAGATTGTTTGAAAGCTGCTTCAGATAGACAGAAATCTTATGCAAATTTAAAACGAAAATACATTGAATTTCAAGTTGGTGATAAAGTATTTTTAAAAGTGTCTCCGTGGAAGAAAGTTCTCAGATTTGGACGGAAGGGCAAATTAAGTCCGCGTTTTATCGGGCCGTATGAAATAATTGAAATAGTTGGACCGGTAGCCTATCGGTTAGCATTGCCATCTCAATTGAAGAAGATTCATAATGTATTCCATGTGTCTATGTTACGTCGGTATCATTCGGATCCTTCACATGTGGTTTTACCGACAGAAATTGAACTACAACTAGACATGACCTATGAAGAAGAACCGATTAAGATTTTAGCTCGAGAGGTCAAACAGCTAAGGAACAAAAGTATTGCACTTGTGAAAGTGTTGTGGCAAAAGCATGGAATAGAAGAAGCTACATGGGAACCCGAAGAAACTATGAAGAATCAATACCCACATTTGTTTACCGGTAAGATTTTTGAGGACGAAAATCTTTAAAGGGGGGAGAGTTGTAATATCCCGAATTAAGGCCTAATCAGAATAGTGGTTTCATGACCAAAAATCCGAGATAGAAATAATTATTTTATAATTATTTTGAGGTTTATGATATGATTGCATAATTGTGTGAAAATTTCGTGAAGAAATTTTTGGCATAACGAGTTTAATTTAAAGTTAGGGACTAAATCGAATAAGTTACAAAACTTGCATTCTAGAAGTTTTTAGTATGAAATTGCTTTGAAATATTAATTAGGAGGTCTTAAATGGTACTTTGACCAATTTTAAGTTCATGGACAAAATTAGGACATGGAAGGAATTTTTTTGAAAGTTTAGTAAGGAGGGGCATTTTGGTCAATTGGATATTAAATGAAATAAAAAGGGAAAAATAACACAAAATTGGTTATCATCTTCCCTAGTTGCTGTTGAATGCTCCCTCTCTCCATAGCTAGGGTTTCTTCAACTTTCAAGCTTCGTAGTAAGTGATTCCAAGCCCCGTTTTTAATGATTTTTACGTTTTTGAAATCCCAGTAACTCGGTATAGCTTATGATAGTAATATTTTGAGTTAGGTTCATATTTGGAAAAATACCCATAGGTGAAATCTGTGAATTTTGATGTTTTATGATAGAATATTAGGTTTTAAATTATGTTAGACAACTTGTGCTACTCGGTTTTTAGTGAAAACGAGTAAAAGAGCTTAATCGGCAAAAATACCTAATAGTCATAAGTACATGTTAGAGTGAGAATTTGATGTTGCCATAGAAGGGAAAAGTGATCAGCATGTTATAAAACATAAGAATAAAAAGTGATCATCATGTTATAAAACATAAGAATAAGGAATTGAGTTTGATTCCCGAGATTTGGGGCAAAAGTGCAAATATGCAAAAGTTTAGGGGTAAAATTGTAATTTTGCTAAAATTTGAGTTAAACACTAATTTGATAATGTGAGTATTAAATAAGCTAAATGTGTTATTTTAGATCAAGAAAGACGTGGAATCGACCCCAATCGAGGAAAAGAAAAGATTGTGGACTAAATTGCAAAATCATTATATTTTGGTACCAAGGTAAGTTCATGTGTGAATAATGTAGCATAATTGTTATTTATAAGTTATTGATGTTAATTATATGATATGCTAATTTTTATCATGAAATATATGCTTTATGGTTATTTTCGAATAAAATGCAAATTATGTGTATTATTTGTTAAATATAAAGTTCTACCGAGTATTGGTTTCGGTATTTTACGGAAGATGGCAAGGATATGTGTTCGATGAAAATTCCGTTTGAACCTTAGGAATAGATTTGGATACAAGTGACATGTCACTGGGATGGTTGAGCATCCGAACTCGTTGAGTTGAGTCCGAGTTCACTTAAGGACGGGTTACATGATTTCTTGATTACATATGTGGCACTTATGTGCAAATTATCCATGTATCCGAGTTATATTCCATTGTGCTCAACGGGTAAAATTTCTAGTGAAATGGAAGAACACTTAAGATGCAAGTGACGTTTTGGTAAGTGTTGTGAAATGGACATTTTGGACAGGTATGTACTTAACCCTCGGGTTGAAAATAGATACAACAACGATAAGGTGGTAAGATGATGAATGATGTTTAGAAATGTGATATATGTTTTGGTGATACTATGCTAAGGTTATAATTGTATTGTTATGCTACCTGTTATTTGCACATGAACTTACTAAGCATTTATGCTTACTCCCTCATTTTTATTCACTGTAGTTTTGAACAAGCCGGCTCGGGAATCGGGACAATTCGAAGGTTCGATCACACTATCCGAAGGACATTTTTTGGTAAATGGCTTGTAAAACTTAAGTATGGCATGTATAGCAATATACCTATTTCGTGTAAATAATTTTGTGATATGGCGATGATTTGGTTGAGAAAATGCTTGATAATGATAGGTCATGGAAATGACTAATTTAGACCAAGTTTGATGTCATGGGAAGTTAATAGGTTATCTAGTCCATAAAAACTCATGAAAAGATGAAATTTGCCAAAAACAGAACATTGCAGCAACACTGACGTGAGTTTGAAAATTTACTAAAAATCATAGAAATTGAATTTGGTGATGTATTAAATATGAAATTGAATCCCAATATTTATATTTTCACATAAAACAAATGAAACAGGTAAAGGAATTATATGTTTGAAGATATTTGAATTTTTGTGAAATAGGGCCAGAGTGATTTCTGGATCCCCTATTCCAACTTTAGGAATTCACCATAAATTGTACAAAAATAATTAAGTGTTGTATTTTATATTCGTGGAATCCTTATTGAGTCTTGTTTAGGGATAAACAAACGGCACGTCATATAAATTTTTCATAGAGAGATATATGGTTCGTAGCAAACAGAGGTCAGTCCATCCAAGTCCTGAAACAGGGGTAACTTTAACTAATAAACTGTACTAATTTGCCCAACCAAAAGTTTTAAAAAAAAATTAGTAAATAGATATATGAGTCTAGATTTAGGGAAAATTTATGGATCTTTATTTCGAGTTTTGTAACTCGAAATATGATTTTTCTTGTAACTGTGATGCAGGTAACTAGAAAGCTGTGAATGTAGAAACAAATGATTCGAAGTTCTTAATTTGATAAATTATGTTCGGTAACACCTCAAGCTCGACTCCGGTGACGGTCTCGGGCGTGGGGGCGTTACATTTCAGCTGATCGAACAGGTTGTAAATCCATGCCAACGGATATTTTTTCTTTATAGTCACCTTATTGAGCTGTCTATAGTCGATACATATTCTCATAGTTCCGTCACAAATAAAACTGGTGCACCCTAGGGAGAGAAACGCGGTCATGCGAAACTTCTATCTGTCAACCCTTGCAACTGAGCTTTCAATTCTTTTAATTCAGCAGGTGTCATTCTGTACGGAGCTGTCGATATCAAATTCCTCCCCAGCGTTAACTCAAAATAAAACTCTACTTCTCGGATAGGTGGCAAACTTGGCAATTCTTTAGGAAACACATTCAGATACTTGCACACAACTAGTACTAATTCAATCTTTCCATCGGTCACTTTACAATCAAGCACATACGTAAAGCAAGCTTCACAACCCTTCCTCACATATTTTTAAGCTAATATCGAAGATATCACTGCTGGTAAACCATTCAGATCATTAGATTCAATCCGAATTTTTTTCCACAGCGAGACTTTTTAAAACACTTTGTCCATGATCTGAAACTCTATATCTTTTTGTTTTAAGTCCACATACGATTATTGACAACCTAACACTGTTTTCAAACTTTCGCAAATCACTTTTACTTTATGTTCAATCTCTCTGATCAAATCGAACCCGTGTAACTTATTTTCACTAAGCTCAGTCCAATACAATGGTCTACGACATTTACGACCGTATAAAGCGTAATAAGGTGCCATTTTGATACTCGATTTAAAACTATTATTGTATGTGAATTCAAGTAGAGGTAAGTATCGTTCCCACGTACCTTCAAACTCGAGAATGCAATATCTCAACATATCCTCAAGTATCTGAATAATTTGTTCAGACTGACCTTCTGTCTGTGGATGGAAAGTAGTGCTAAAGTGCAGTTTAGTACCTAGTCATCTTGCAGTTTCTTCCAAAATCGCGATGTAAACCTCGGATCTCTATTTGAAACAATAGAAATAGGTACTCCGTGCAATCTCACAATTTGAGAAACATACAATTCAGCTAGCTTATCAAGCAAGTAATCTGTGTGAACTGGAACAAAATGAGCCGATTTAGTCAATCTATCCACAATAACCTAGATTGTATCTTTCTTGCTTGGTGTCAACATAAACCGAATACAAAATCCATCGTGACTCTGTCCCATTTCCACTCAGGTATCATGATCGGTTGAAGCAATCTAGAAGGTACCTGATGCTTGGCTTTTACTTGTTGACAGACTAAACATTTCAAAACAAAGTCAGAAATGTCTCGTTTCATACCATGCCACCAGTAAAGTTGTTTTAGATCATTATACATTTTCGTACTACTCGAGTGAACAAATAATTGACTATTATGAGCTTCAAACAAAATCATCTAAATCAACTATGGATTTCTTGGAACACATATTCAGTTTCTGAGCCTCAGACAACCTTCAGCATCAACTCAAAACTCTGAACCAACATTCGAATCACATTGGCCCCGCTTTGCTAACAAATCATTATCAACTTCCTGAGCATCACAAATCTATTGAATATATAACGGTCTTGTATTTAACTTAGCTATAATAGAACCATCATCAGACATAGCCATATGCGCATTCATTACACGCAAAGCAAACAGAGATTTTTGGCTTAGAGCATCAGCAATAACATTAGCCTTTCCCGAATAGTAATCAATCACAAGCTTGTAATCTTTTAGCAACTCTAACCATCGTCGCTATCTCAATTTCAGATCTTTCTGAGTCATCAAATATTTTAAACTTTTGTGATTAGTATAAACGTGACATTTTTCACCGAACAGATAATGACGCCATATTTTCAATGCAAACACAATAGCTGCCAATTCCAGATCGTGCGTCGGATACTTCTTTTCATGCGACTTTAACTGTCTCGAGGCATAAGCTACAAGTTTTCCTTCCAGCATCAAAACACATCCCAAACCATTCAAACATGCATCACTATCAATAACAAATTCTTTACCCGATTCTGGCTGAACTAGTACTGGAGCTTCGGTCAAAATGGCTTCCAACTGATCAAAACTTTTCTGGCACTTTTCTGATCACTCGAGCTTAACATCTTTCTGTAATAGCTTCGTCATCAGGGTTGCAATCATAGAGAAACCTTTCATGAACGGTCTATAGTAACCCACAAGTCCCAAAAAACTTCAGACTTTAGAAACATTTCTCAGAGGTTTCCAATGAGTATAGCTGAAATCTTTCTCGGATCAAGCCGAATACCCGATGCTAATACAACTTGTCCCAAAAAACTAACTTCATGTAGCTAGAACTCACATTTATTGAACTTTGCATATAACTGTTTATCTCGCAAAGTTTATAGCAAAAGTCTCAAATGTTCGACATGTTCGGATTCATCACGGGAATAGATCAATATGTCATCTATGAATACAACCACAAAATGATCTAAATACTATCTGAATATCTAGTTAATCAAATCCATGAAAATAGCAGGTGCATTAGTAAGTCTGAAAGGCATAACCAGAAACTCATAGTGTCCGTACCTCGTTTGGAAAACATTCTTTGGCACATCGGAGTCTTTAACTCGCAACTGATAGTAGCTTGATCTCAAATCTATCTTTGAAAACACTGTAGCCCTTTTCAGCTGATCGAACAGGTTGTCAATTCATGGCAACAGATATTTATTCTTTATAGTCACCTTATTGACCTATCTATAGTCGATACACATTCTCCTAGTTCCGTCACAAATAAAACTAGTGCACCCCAGGGAGAGAATCTCGGTCATGCAAAACCTCTATCCGTCAACTCTTGCAACTGAGCTTTCATTTCTTTTAATTCAGCAGGTGCCATTCTGTATGGAGCTATTGATATCAGATTAGTCCCCAACACTAACTCAATATAAAACTCTACTTCTCGAATAGGTGGCAAACTTGGATATTCTTCAGGAAACACATTCGAATACTCGCACACAACTAGTACTGATTCAATTTTTCTTTCGGTCACTTTACTTTCAAGCACATACGTAAAGTAAGTTTCACAACCCTTTCTCACATATTTCTGAGCTAATATCGAAGATATCACTGCTGGTAAACCATTCAGATCATTAGATTGAATCCGAATAATCTCATCATTCTGGCACCGTAAATCAATAATCTTTCTTTTGCAGTTTACGACAGCATCATGCAAAGTGAACGAATCCATACCCAGAATTATATCAAACTTGTCAAATGGCAACAACATCACATCAATCGAAAAACACGAATCTCGAATCATCGAAGGACAATTGTTACACACTTTGTCAACCAAAACATACCTGCCCAAGGGGTTCGATAATCTAATAACAAACTTAGTAGACTCAACAGGCAAAGTCTTACTGAATACTGATGACTCACACACATAAGAATGAGTCGAACCAGGATCAATTAATGCAATTACACTAGTATCATAGAGAGTGAATGTACCAGTAATAACATCTGGGGATGAAGCCTCCTCCCAAGCGAGAATGGCATCAGCTTTGGCAAGTGCATGAGCCTCAGATCGAATTGTTGTGTCTTTAGTTCCTTTCTAACTATTATTCACATTACCTGTATTTCTAGGTGGTCTACCTCGAGTTGACATGTTCCTCGGTCTCGTATTCTGTACTGTGTTTTGTTCTGCTAACTCAGGGCATTCACAAATGAAATGATCCATCAATCCACATTTAAAACAGGCCCAATCAAGCAATCTACAACTGCCGAGATGTTGTTTACCACAATGTTTGCACTCCGGTTGATTTGATCTAACATTGTCAACACTAGCTACTGAGGTAGCTTTCAAATTCGCAAGTGGTCTATCCGGATCACGTCTAGTATAACCCGCAGTAGCCTTTGAACGGCTAGAATCATCTCAGAATCTCTTTGATGCTGATTGAAATGACTTACTTGATGGTCTCTTACATGAATCTCTAGCTTCAAAGTCAGCTTTTCTTTTCTCTTTCCCGAGCTCTTCGGCTTTACATGCTCGCACAACTAGTACTACGAACTCTTTTATTTCCTTAATGCCAACTAGTAGTTTAATGTCTTCATTTAACCCGTCTTCGATCTTTTACACATTATAGCTTTAGTCGATACAACTTAATAGGCATATCTGCTGAGTCTCACAAGTTTCTGCTCATATTCTCATGGTCATACGACCCTGTTTCAACTCCAGAAATTCTTTGCATTTCTGGTCGATAAATCTCTGGCTAATGTATTTCTTACGGAACTCAGTCTGGAAGAACTCTCAGGTCACCCATTCTATCGGAACAATCGATACTAGTGTATTCCACCAGTGATATGCGGTGTCTCATAGGACGGATATGACACATTTTAAACACTCATCAAGGTTACAAGATAATTCATCAAACACGCGAATAGTATAATCAAGCTAGAATTCAACTCGCTCAACATCATCATCATCAGTGGCTTTGAATTCCTCAGCCCCATGTTTTCTGATTTTATCAACAGGGGACCTATGTAATCTCAACGTATCAATCACTTGAGGTATAACAGGTGTCAAAGGAGGATTAGTCGGTGGTAGAGGTTGTTGTGCAGTCGGATTTGTCCGGATATACTAAGTAAACCAATCATTCGTCATTTGGTAAAAGGCTTGTTTAACCTCTCCCTCTTAGTTACTCGAAGTCGGTCGAGAATCAACCGGCACTGTCCCTTACGCGGGAGCAGGCACTATACTCTCGACATCATCAGCTACAGCTCTATCAGGTTCCATTTACTATACTAAAACACATTTTAAAATGTTAGGAGTCATCACACTATCACAGTATAAAATATGGCATGTATAGCTAAACTGACACGCGTTACATTGTCCTAAAATCCACTAAATCGTAGCTCTGATACCAATAAAATATAACACCCCTTATCCAAATCCGTTGTCGAAATAGGGTTATATGGTATTACAGGACTAGACACAACTTCCAAATGATTACATAAACTCTTAGGTCATTATGAATGCATACATAATAATTTATAAAACACATAGTAAAATTTTCCGAAACATTAACATTAAACAAACATCTCATTTCATACTCGAACCCTGTCATCTTCAAAAACAATAATATAAATATAATGTGTAACCATGCTTTGAAACATATAGTAACAATTGTTAATTCGTAGGTATTAAACATACAACAAATACTGCATTAATAAATCTCACAAATATCTCAAGCATAATTTCAAAATTTATAACATTATGCGCATAGTACATATTAGTAGGAACCATTTGATTAATAATTTAAACTCAAAAATCAGCTTACCTAATTTGCATAAAAAAAATCATGATTCCTTATAACTTAAATTACTATTCATTTGGTCATTTTCCAATGCCTTAGCCGAATATAAACTTGCTAAATACATATGCTTATTCAATGTCCACTTTCATTTTACTCAACCATATCACAAGCATGTAACATTGCATAAAATAAATTCCATACATCAACTATAATTTGCATTTCATGTCAAGCACTTCACAAGTTTATATATATATACATAATTTAACCAAACTCTCAAATAAAAAACAAACATATCAATAAATCATATAAATATAAACATGGTCGAAATGCATAAAATTTAATATTAATCATAGCCATTTATGAATAAACATTATTTTCCTAATTAATCTATTGTTGAATATCAAACAACTTATATTCATTACTTAAATTTAATATCTTAGTCGAATACATTCATCAAACACATATATCTTTAACATTTTTATCAAAATAAACTCATCCATAATCAAACATACTAAACCTCAAATATTAATAAATCATATCAACTTCATTTCCTCTATATGCCATAAACGAATTTTCCCTAGTACCAATTCACATAACAAAACCTTAACAAAGTATATCAAACAAGATTCACTTATATATATACTTATATATAAGCCATAGCCAAAACACCAAAACCAAACATAACCATCATTTGATCAAAGCATAAAATCCAAGCTTAACAAAATATTAAGCCATTTTTGCATGGCTCATATTTACATATTGCAAAATCAAATATATAAACTAGCCTATACATGCCATAAGTTCAAGTTCAAACTTATAAAAGTACCGAAACAGTCGATGTGGTAGACTTCTCTGACGATCCCCAAGCTCGTAACTAGCTTCCACAATCTATAAAACATAGAGCAAACACATACAGTAAGCTTTCACAGCTTAGTAAGATATAAGCAAATAAGACATTCAATTGCACTTATAATTCAATTTAGCTAAACTAAAATAAACCATCGTAAATTCATATACATTTCCAAACTTATAATTTCGTATCTCAAGACATATAATTTTTCATAAGTTTTCTTTTGGCCGAATACCCAATTGTACATTATCATATTTAACCTTCATTTTCTACATCACAATTACATTAATTGGTCGAATGTATACATTCACATATGCATACACATAGTTCTCATTAACATATAACTTTTATATCATCAATTTAAACATCCAACTTACCATATTTTCATAACTTAGTATGAATACATACTTGAGCCTTTTAACTTGGTATTACATTCGTTCTTAACTTATCATTGCTCGTTGAACCATTCGAAATTAAATAGGATACCCGAATAGTCGCACATACAATGCCAACGTCCTAGACGTGGTCTTACATGTAATCATATATCGATGCCACTGCCCCAGACAGTGTCTTACGCGTAATCACATATCGATGCCAACATCCCAAACGTGGTCTTACATGTAATCACATATCGATGCCAACATCCCAGACGTGGTCTTACACATAATTACATATCGATGCCAATGCCCTAGACGTGGTCTTACACGTAATCACATATCAATGCCAACTCAAAATGTACCATTATAAAACCAAATTATAAGATCATATAACATACAAATCGTACCACATTCACATTTTTCATTACTCAATGTCGATTCATAACCTACTAATAATCATTAAAATTATTTATAAATCATATATATTGAAATTTAACAAAATCTATTTACTTATAAATTTACCTCGGAAATGATAATCGAAACCGAACGATTATTCGACAACTTTGGTTTTTCTCTGATCCAAATCCAATTTCTTTGGTTCTTGATCTAAATATATTCAAATTAAATTCATTCAAACATAATTTCATTCAATTTAGTCCAAAAACACATAAATGGGCAAATTACCATTTGCCCCTAACATTTCACACTTTTTACAATTTAGTCCAAATTGCACAAAACACAAACCATGCAAAATTTGAGTACACCATGCTTAGGCCGAATCTTACTTATACTCATAAAAGTCCATACATTTCATTTATTTTAGATTTTACTCACTCAAATTATTATTTGTACAATTTAGCCCTAATTAGTCAAATTCTTCGAAAATTCCAATACAAAACATATTAATTCAAAACATATCATTCATAATTCATCAATTAACATCACAAAACTAAATTATTAATCAATGGAATAACTCAAAATATTCATCAAAATCAAAAATTAAATCATGGGTTTTGTACATTTCACTGCAAAAATCTCAAAAACGTAAAAATTATAAAAAATAGAGCTAGCTACATACCTTGATTATGCTACCAAATGGCTGAAACTTTCAAATCTTATTCTTTCTCTTTTCATTTAGCATTCGGTCATGGTGGAAAAAGATGAATGCATGTGTTTATTTTATGTTTTATTATAACATATTTATTATTTAACATTTTACATTTTTAATCTTTATTAATTAATATGTAACCATTATAAAATAAGGTGACAACCGTCCGTCACCTTTAACTATGGTCTAATTACAACTTAAACACTTCAAATTATAAAGACATCCACAATTCGGCCATTACGAATTAAACTATCAAATTTTCATTTTACGCGATTAAGTCCTTTTATTAAATCAGGCACTCAAATGATAAAATTTTCGAATGAAATTTTCACACACATAAATTCACACATAATAAACACATAAAATAATTTTTATATATTTTTCTGACTCGAATTCGTGGTCCCCAAACCACCATTCCGAATAGGGTCTAAATCGTGGTGTTACAACTCTCCCCGCTTAGGGATTTTCGTCCCCAAAAATCTTACCGGTGAATAGGTTCGGATAACGTTCTTTCATTGCATCCTCTGGCTCCCACGTTGCCTCTTCAATTCCGTGTTTATGCCACAATACTTTCACTAATGGAATTTTCTTATTGTAATTCTTTAACTTCGCAAGCCAAAATACAAATCGGTTCCTTCTCATATGTCATATCAGACTTAATCTCAATCTCTGACAGATTAATCACATGTGAAGGGTCAGATCTGTACCGTCGAAGCATTGAAACATGAAATACATTATGGATCTTTTCTAACTCAGGAGGCAACAGCAGCCTATATGCAACCGGCCCGATACGCTTAATTGTCTCATACGATCCAACAAATCTCAGACTCAATTACCTTTACGACTGAATCTAAGAATTTTCTTCCACGGTGAGACTTTTAAAAACACTTTGTCCCTGATCTGAAACTCTATATCTTTTTGTTTTAAATCCGCATACGATTACTGATGACCTGACGTTGTTTTCAAACTTTCGTGGATCACTTTACTTTATGTTCAATCTCTTTGATCAAATCGAACTTGTGTAACTTATTTTCACTGAGCTCAGTCCAATACAATGTTGTACGACATTTACGACCGTATAAAGCCTCATAAGGTGCCATTTTGATACTCGATTAAAAACTATTATTGTATGTGAATTCAATCAGAGGTAAGTATCGTTCCCACGTACCTTCAAACTCGAGAATGCAACATCTCAACATATACTCAAGTATATGAATGATTCGTTAGGACTGACCATCTATCTACAGATGGAAAGCAGTGCTAAAGTACAGTTTGGTACATAGTGCATCTTGAAGTTTCTTCCAAAACCGTGATGTAAACCTCGGATCTCTATTTGAAACAATAGAAATAGGTACTCCGTGCAATCATTCAATTTGAGAAAAATACAATTCAGCTAGCTTATCAAGCGAGTAATCTATGTTAATCGGAACAAAATGAGCCGATTTAGTCAATCTATCCAAAAAAACCCAGATTGCATCATTTTTGCTTGGAGTCAACGGTAAACCGGATACAAAATGCATCGTGACTCTTGTTTCATACCATGCCACTAGTAAACTTGTTTCAGATCATTATACAATTTCGTATTACCCAAGTGAACAAATAATTGACTACTATGAGCTTCATTCAAAATCATCTGAATCAACTCTGGATTTCTCGGAGCACATATTCAGTTTCTGAACCTCAGACAACCTTCAGTATCAACTCAAAACTCTGAATCAACATTCGAATCACATTGGCCCCGCTTTGCTAACAAATCATTATCAACTTCCTGGGCATCACAAATCTGTTGAATATATAACGGTCTTGCTTTCAACTCAGCTATAATCGAACCATCATTAGACATAGCCATATGCGCATTCATTGCATGCAAAGCAAATAGTGATTTTCGGCTTAGAGAATCAGCAATAACATTAGCCTTTCCCAGATGGTAATCAATCACAAGCTCATAATCTTTTAGCAACTCTAACCATCGTCACTGTCTGAATTTAAGATCTTTCTGGGTCATCAAATATTTCAAACTTTTGTGATTAGTATAAACGTGAAATTTTTCACCGAATAGATAGTGACACCATATTTTCAACGCAAACACAATAGCTGTCGATTCCAGATCGTGTGTCGGATACTTCTTTTCATGCGAATTTAACTGTCTCGGAGGTTTCCAATTGAGTATAGCCGAAATCTTACTCGGATTAACCTGAATACCAGATGTTGATACAACATGTCCCAGAAAACTAACTTCACGTAACTAGAACTCACATTTACTGAACTTTACATATAACTGTTTATCTCGCAAAGTCTATAACAAAAGTCTCAAATTTTTGGCATGTTCAGATTCATCACAGGAATAGATCAATATGTCATCTATGAATACAACCACAACAAGTGCATTAGTATGTCTGAAAGGCATAACCAGAAACTCATAGTGTCCGTACCTCATTTGGAAAGCAGTCTTTGGCACATCAGATTCTTTAACTCGCAACTGATAGTAGCCTGATCTCAAATCTATCTTTGAAAACACTGTAGCCCCTTTCAGCTGATCGAACAGGCTGTCAATCCATGGCAACGGAGATTTATTCTTTATAGTCACCTTATTGAGCTGTCTATATTCGATACACATTCTTATAGTTCTGTCACAAATAAAACTGGTGCACCACAAGGAGAGAAACTCGGTCACGCGAAACCTCTATCTGTCAACTCTTGCAATTGAGCTTTCAATTCTTTTAATTCAGCAGGTGCCATTCTGTATAGAGCTATCAATATCGGAGTCGTCCCCAGCACAAACTCAATATAAAACTCTACTTCTCAGATAGGTGGCAAACCGGGCAATTCTTTAAGAAACATATTCAGATACTCGCACACAACTAGTACTGATTCAATCTTTCTTTCGGTCACTTTACTATCAAGCACATACGTAGAGTAAGCTTCACAACCCTTCCTCACATATTTTTGAGCTAATATCAAAGATATCACTGCCGGTAAACCATTCAGATCATTAGATTCAATCCGAATAATCTCATCATTCTGGCACCGTAAATCAATAATCTTTCTTTTTCAGTTTACGACAGCATCATGCAAAGTGAACGAATCCATACCCAGAATTATATCGAACTCGTTAAATGGAAACAACATCAAATCAGCCGAAAAACACGAATCTCGAACCATTGAAGGACAATTGTTACACACTTTGTCAACCAGAATATACCGGCCCAAGGGGTTCGATACTCTACTCACAAACTTAGTAAACTCAACAGCCAAAGTCTTACTGAATACTAATGACTCACACACATAAGAATGAGTCGAACCAGGATCAATTAATGCAATTACACTAGTATCGTAGAGAGTGAATGTACCAGTCGGAACATCTGGGGATGAAGCCTCCTCCCAAGTGTGAATGGCATCAGCTCTGGCAAGTGTGTAAGCCTCATATCGAATTGTTGTGTCTTTAGTTACTCTTTGACTATTACTCACATTACCCATATTTTTGGGTGCTCTACCTCGAGTAGACATGTTACTCGGTCTCGTATTTTGTACTGTGTTTTTTCAGCTAGCTCAAGGCATTCACAAATGAAATGATCCATCGATCCACATTTAAAATTGACCTGATCAAGCAATCTACAATAGCCGAGATGTCGTTTACCACAATGTTTGCACTCCGATTATTTGATCTAACGTTATCAACACTAGCTACTGAGGTAGCTTTCAAATTCGCAAGTGGTCTATCAGGAGCACGTTTAGTATAACCTGCAGTAGCCTTTGAACGGCTAGAATCATCTCAGAATCTCGTTGATGCTGCTAAAATGACTTACTTGATGGTCTCTTACGTGAATATATAGCTTTAAAGTCAGCTTTTCTTTTCTCTTTCCTGAGCTCTACGACTTTGCATGCTCGCTCAACTAGTACTACGAACTTTTTTATTTCCATAATGCCAACTAGTAGTTTAATGTCTTCATTTAGCCTTTCTTCGAATCTTTTACACATTATAGCTTTAGTCGATACACATTAATAGGCATATCTGCTGAGTCTCACAAATTTTCGCTCATATTCTATCACGGTCATACGACCCTGTTTCAACTCCAGAAATTCTTTGCGTTTCTGGTCGATAAATCTCTGGCTGATGTATTTCTTACAGAACTCTGTCTGAAAGAACTCCTAGGTCACTCGTTCTATCGAAACCACCTGTACTAGTGTATTCCACCAATGATAGACGGTGTCTCGTAGGAAGGATATGACACATTTTAAACACTCATCAGGGTTACAGGATAATTCATCAAACACGCGAATAGTATTATCAAGCCAAAATTTAGCTCGGTCAACATCATCATCATCAGTGGCTTTGAATTCTTCAACCCCATGTTTTCTTATTTTATCAAAAGGGGGCTTATGTAATCTCAACGGATCAATCACTTGAGGTATAACAGGTATCGAAGGAGGATTAGTTAGGGGTGGAGGTTGCTGTACAGCCGGATTTGTCCTGATATGCTGAGGAAACCAATCATTCATTATTTGGAAAAAGGCTTGTTTTGCCTCTCCCTCTTGTTTACTTGAAGTTGGTCGAGAATCAACTGGCGCTATCCCTTGCGCGGGAGCAGGCGCTATACTCTCGACATCATCAGCTACGGCTCTATCGAGATCCATTTACTATATGAAAACACATTTTCAAATGTTAGGAGTCATCACACTATTACAGTATAAAATATGGCAGTATAGCTAAACTCACACGTGCTACATTAGTCCTAGAATCGACTAAATCGTAGCTCTGATACCAATAAAATGTAACAATCCTAATCGAAATCCTCCGTCAAAATAGGGTTATGAGGTTTTACCGGACCAGAAACAACTTCCAAATGATTACATAAACTCTTAGGTCATTACGAATGCATACATAATAATTTATAAAACACATAGTAAAATTTTACGAAACATTAACATTAAACACACATCTCATTTCATACTCAAACCCTATCATCTTCAAAAACAGTCATATAAATATAATGTGTAACCATGCTTTGAAACATATAGTAACAATTGTTAATTTGTAACAATTAAATAGACAACAAATACTGCATTAATAAATCTCACAAACATCTCAAGCATAATTTCAAAATTTATAACATTATGCGCATGGTACATATTAGTAGGAACCATTTGATTAATAACTTAAACTCAAAAATCAGCTTACCTAATTTGCATAAAAACAATCATGATTCCTTATAACTTAAATTACTATTCATTTGGTCATTTTCCAATGCCTTAGCCGAAGATAAACTTGCTAAATACATATGCTTATTCAATGTCCACTTTGATTTTACTAAATCATATCGCACGCATGTAACATTGCATAAAATAAATTCCATATGTCAACCATAATGTGCATTTCATGTCAAGCACTTCACAAGTTTTTCTACATATATATACATAATTTAACCAAACTCTCAAATAAAAAACAAACATATCAATAAATCATATAAATATAAACATGGTCGAAATGCATAAAATTTAATATTAATCATAGCCATTTATGAATAAACATTATTTTCCTAATTAATCTATTGTTGAATCTCAAACAACTTATACTCATTACCTAAATTCAATATCATAGTCGAATACATTCATCAAACACATAATCTTTAACATTTTTACCAAAATAAACTCATCCATAATCAAACATACTAAACCTCAAATATTAATAAATCATATCAACTTCATTTCCTCTATATGCCATAAACGAATTTTCATTAATACCAATTCACATAACAAAACCTTAACAAATCATATCAAACAAGATTCACATATATATATATATACTTATATATATAAGCCATAGCCGAAACACCAAAACAAAACATAACCATTATTTGATCAAAGCATAAAATCCAAGCTTAACAAAATAATAAGCCATTTTTGTATGGCTCATATTTACATACCGCAAAATCAAATATATAAACTAGCCTATATGCCATAAGTTCAAGTTCAAACTTATAAAAGTACCGAAACAGTCGATGTGGTAGACTTCTCTGACGATCCCCAAACCCGTAACTAGCTTCCACAATCTATAAAACATAGAGCAAACACACACAGTAAGTTTTCACAGCTTAGTAAGTCATAAGAAAATAAGACATTCCGTCCGTAATTCAATTTAGCTAAACTAAAATAAACCGTCATAAGTTCATATACATTTCCAAACTTATAATTTCATATCTCAAGACATATAATTTTGCATAAGTTTTCCTTTGGCAGAATACCCAATTGAACATTTGCATATTTAACCTTCATTTTCTACATCACAATTACATTATTTGGCCGAATGTATACATTCACATATGCATAAACATAGTTCTCATTAACATATAACTTTTATATCATCAATTCAAACATCTAACTTACCATATTTTCATAACTTAGTATGAATACATACCTGAGCTTTTTAACTTGATATTACATTCGGTCTTAACTTATCATTGACCATTAAACCATTCAGAATTAAATAAGATACTCAGATAGTCACACATATCGTACAATGCCAACGTCCCAGACGTGGTCTTGCATGTAATCATGTATCGATGCCACAGTCTCAGACAGGGTCTTACATGTAATCACATATCGATGCCAACGTCCCAGACGTGATCTTACATGTAATCACATATCGATGCCAACATCCCAGATGTGGTCTTATATGTAATCACATATCGATGCCAACGTCCCAGACGTGGTCTTACACATAATCACATATCAATGGCAACTCAAAATGTACCATTATAAAATTGAATTATAAGATCATATAACATACAAATTATACCACATTCACATTTTTTATTACTAAATGCCGAGTCATAACTTACTAATAATCATTAAAATTATTTATAGATCATATATATTGAAATTTAACATCTATTTGCTTATAAATTTACCTCAGACAACGATAATCGAAACCGGATGATTATTCGACAACTTTGGTTTTCCCCGATCTAAATTCGATTTCTTTGGTTCTTGATCTAAACATATTCAAATTAAACTTATTCAAACATAATTTCATTCAATTTAGTCCAAAAACAAAAAAATGGGCAAATTACCATTTTTCCCTAACATTTCACACTTTTTACAATTTAGTCCAAATTGCACAAAACACAAAAGATGCAAATTTTGAGTACACATGCTTAGGCTGCATCTTCCTTATGCTCATAAAAGTCCATACATTTCATTTATTTCACATTTTAGTCACTCAAATTATTATTTTTATAATTTAGCCCTAATTACTCAAATTCATCGAAAATTCCAATGCAAAACATATTAATCCAAAACATATCTTTCATAATTCCTCAACTTATCTTTCATAATTCCTCAACTAACATCACAAAACTCAATTATTCATCAATGGAATAACTCAAAATATTCATCAAAATCAAAAATTAAAGCATGGGCTTTGTACATTTCACTGCAACGATCTCAAAAATGTTAAAATTATCAAAAGCCGAGCTAGTTACATACCTTGATTATGCTACCAAATGGCCAAAAATTTGAAAGCTCATTCTTTCTCTTTTCTTCTAGCATTTGGTCATGGTGGAAAAAGATGAATGCATGTGTTTATTTCATGTTTTATTATAACATATATATTATTTTACATTTTACATTTTAAACATTTATTAATCAATATGTAACCATTATAAAATAAGGTCACAACCGTCCATCACCTTTAACTATGGTCTAATTAAATCTTAAACACTTCAAATTATAAAGACAACCACAATTCAGCCATTACAAATTAAACTATCAAATTTTCATTTTACGTGATTAAGCCCTTTTATTAAATCGGGCACTTAAACGATAAAATTTTCGAATGAAATTTTCACATACATAAATTCACACATAATAAACATAGAAAATAAATTTTAAATATTTTTTGACTTGAATTTTTTGTCTCAAAACCACCGTTCTGAATAGGGTCTAAATTGGGTTGTCACAACAACTATCTTATCATTACTTTCCAAGTTAAAACCTTTTTCCAGTATCATAGGTTGATTATTGAGGATTTAATCAAACCTTTCTTTCACTTCTTCATCTTGAATCATAATGGGATTTTCAGCAGAGGTCTTGGGAGATCTAGTAAATTTGTGAGATGTGGACATTTTTCCCCAAAAATAAGCAAGATTTTGGTAAAAGAATTGAAAAAAAGCAATAGGCAAAAGATGAGAACAAGGTGTTACGGTGATGATCGATTTGTGACAGCATCAAGCTTGCGGTGGCACGAAGCTTGCTACGGTGATAGGATGACGAAGAAGGGGCTGCTCCGGTAAAAGTCGTGCGGCGACAATATTAGGGGCTTAAGACAAGGAAGAAATTTTAGGGAGAAATTTCGGGAAGAGGGAAAAGAATGAATGTAAAATAGTTTGAAGGGTTGTGTAAATTATGAAGGTAGAGAGGGGTTTATATAGTGATGAATTAGGGAAATTTTGTAGCTAAAATTTAGCTAATTTAAGTGACTTGGATGGCAAGGTTGTCTTGTAGCTAAAAATTAGCTAATTTTGAGTGGATTGGGTAGTAAGTAAGATGGAGAGATGATATGGTGGAAAAAATTAGGGCGTTAGGGAACCCTGTGGACGACAACATGGGTTAAATTTCTCCTCTTTGTTGTTTTAGGCCTTGAGCCCAAACTTTATTTAAAAATTGGACAGCTTAAAAACAAATAAACTTATTAGTACTTGGGGCCAAATTGACCCCCTTTATTAAAATAAATAAAACTAGCATTAGAATTAAAAATAAAGATTAAAATTAAAATTAAAGACAAAGACAAAAATGAGAAATAAAAAAAACTAAGAAAAGATTAAAATGAATTAGAAATTTTCTTATTAAAAGATTACATTAAATTAATTTTCAGGAAAGGTTGGAGGAGTCACAACGGTCCCGCTTAAGTTCCAATCTCCTTAGACAAAATTAATTAAATGTATTAATTTAATAAAATAATTTCTAACCTTTTATTAAAAAGTAGGTTTATGAAAGATTAAAGGTCTCTTAATTTAAATGAGGTTTTATTTCACTCAACTTTACCATCCCAATAGTTGTAACATCTTTCTCTAACTAACTTACTTAAGATCAAAATTCAATTGCTTCAAAGCCCAGTGAGTTTTGTACTCCAATTCAAGTGGTAGATGACATGCCCTTCCAAAAGCTAACCTATAGGGAGTCATCCCTAATAGTGTCTTAAAAGTAGTCTGATAGGCCCATAGTGCATCGTAAGCCTTCGAGACCAATCTGTTCTATTAGGGCGCACTGCTCTTTCAAGTATACCTTTGATTTCTCAATTCCCCTTTTCAACTTGACCGTTCTATTGTGGGAGTAGCGATCTTATACTTCACATCATACTTGTCAAGCAACCACTTAAGCCATTTATTTACAAATGGGATCCTTCATCGCTAACTATGGCTCTAGGAGTCCCAAACCGTGTAAATACGTGCTTGTGTAGGAATCGCATGACTACCTTAACGCCATTAGTTGGGTATGCCTCAGCTTCAACCCACTTGGACACATAGTCCACAACTACCAAGATATACTTGTTCCCATAGGAAGAAAGAAACAGGCCTAAGAAATCAATGTCCCATACATTGAAAAGTTCTATCTCTAAAATATTTGTCAAGGGCATTTCGTTCCTTCTTGATATGTTTCCATTCTTTGGCATCCTCGTAGTTTCTTACATATGCATAAGCATATTTGAACAATATAGACCAAAAGAACCCAGCTTGTAAAATACTTGCTGCTGTACATGAACCACAAAAGTCTCCCCCACTCAGAGATGAATGACAATGGTACAAAATTTCATCAATGTCACTCCCAGCTATGCACATCTGGATTATATTATCTGCACATTGTTTAAACAAAAATAGGTCCTCCCAGAAATAGTACTGACTATCATGAAGGAATTTCTTCCTTTGTTAGTACCTCATTTCTTGAGGAATTATTCCACATGCAAAGTAATTGGAAAAATTAGCAAACCAAGGTGTTTCATAGATTTGACTTACCTCAGAAATATGCTCATCAGGAAAATTCTCATTAATTGGAACAAGTGAAGAAGCTACCTCATTGTGTTCCAACCTTGAAAGATGATCAGCTACTTGATTTTCAACACCTTTTCTATCTTGGATCTCAAGGTCAAATTATTGGAGCAAAAATATCCATCGAATTAGCCTTAGTTTAGCATCTTTCTTCGTGAGTAAGTACTTAATGACAGATGATAGGTAAACACTTTAACTTTGGTACCTACAAGATATGAATAGAACTTGTCAAAAGAAAAAAACTAGCAAAGAGTTCTTTTTCAATTACCATATAATTGATCTGGGCTCCTGTCAAAGTTCTGCTTGCATGGTAGATAAGGACTTTCTTTCTTCTTTGGCCCATCACATCTCCAACAATGAAATCGCTTGCATCACACATAAACTCAAAATGTGAGTTTCAATCAAGTGTGATAATTATTGGGGTTGAAATTAACTGGTTTTTAAATTTTTCAAAAGCTTCTAAGCATGCTTTGTTAAAATAAAAAATAAACAAGAACATCTTTTTCTAAAAGCATACATAAAGGTTTAGAAATTTTTGAAAAATCTTTTATAAATCTATGATAAAAACCAGCATGGCCTAAGAAGCTTCTAACTCCTTTCATACTAACTGGAGGTGGTAACCTTTCAATTACGTCCACCTTTGCTTTATCCACTTCAATTCCATTCTTGGAAATTTTGTGCCCTAAGACAATTCCCTCCTTAACCATAAAGTGGCACTTCTCCCAATTAAGGATGAAATTCGTCTCCTCAAATATTTTGAATACCTTAACCAAATTATTCAAGAAAATATCATAAGTATTACCATAAACAAAAAAATCATCCAAAAAAATCTCAATATAATTTTCAACCATATCAGTGAAAATTGCCATCATAGATCGCTGAAATGTGGCATATGCATTACATAAGCCAAAAGGCATTCGCCTAAAAGCAAATGTACCATATGGATAGCTAAAAGTAGTTTTATGTTGGTCTTCTAGGGCTACAACTATTTGGTTTTATCTCGAATATCCATCTAAAAAGTAATAAAATTCGTTATCTACCAGTCGATCTAGCATTTGATCCACAAGGTAAAGGAAAATGATCCTTACAAGTGGCTTTGTTCAATTTTCTGTATTCAATATAGATTCTCCAACCCGTGACAGCTCTCGTTGGGATTAACTCATTTCGTTCATTTTTTACAATCGTGATCCCATCTTTCTTTGGCACACATTGTACCGGACTTACCCAAGAACTATCTGAGATGGGGTAAATAATTCCCGTATCTAACCACTTAATTACCTTCTTTCGAACCAATTCTTTCATGATAGGGTTAAGTCTCCTTTTCCCATCAATCTTACCTTTTTCACCTTCCTCTAAAATAATTTTATGTATGCAAAAGGAAGGACTTATACCTCGTATGTTAACTATGGTCCAACCAATTGCCTTCTTAATTTTTTTTTAAGACAACAATCAATTACTCCTCTTGATGTTCTGTCAGGTCTACTGAAATAATCACAAGCAAAGTAGAATTATCACCAAGATAAATGCATTTTAAATGAGATGGAAGTACCTTTAGTTCGAGTTTAGGTGTCTCATTGATTGACAAATTGGGTTGTGTAAATTTAGGTTGCATATAACTCCTCGGATTGGCTACTATCAAAGCCAAACCTTCATTACATTTTTCATCTTCGACTGGTTCAGAATCTAAAGTGTTTTCCAATGATTATTCTTCAGAATTGCTTCCCATAGAAACTAAGGTTTCTACTTCCTCCATTACTGAACACTTTTCCATCGAATCGAGAACTTAATTGTTTTTAGAACGTTAAACATTACCTTATTGTCTTGAAATCGCATGGTGAGTTTTCCTTTTTGCACATCTATCGACATTGTTCTCGTGACTAAGAAAGGTCTTCCTAGGATGATCGAAACTTCCTTGCTTACTTTAAAATCCAAAATAATGAAATTAGCAGGAAAAATGAATTTATCAACTCTTACCAAAAACTTTTTAATCTTTCCTTCGAGATATGCTAATGATCGATCCACAAGTTGAAGTGTTATAATAGTAGGTCTTACTTCTCCTATTCCCAACAGCATGAAAATGGATTCGGGCATCAAGTTGATTCTTGCTCCTAAGTTACACAAAGCTTTACCACAATATGATTCACCAATGTTGCAAGGTATCATAAAGCTTCCATGATCCTTAAGTTTCAAAGGTAGTTTGTTCTGTAAGAACTCACTACACTCCTTCGTCAAAGCGACAGTCTCAGATTTGCTAAGTCATTTCTTCTTGGACAGGATATCCTTCATAAACTTCACATAGTTGGGCATTTTCTCTAAAGCCTCTACCAACAGAACGTTGATGTGTAATTGCTTTAAAACATCCAAGAACTTCATGAATTCTACCTCTTGTTTCTACTTGCTCTGCTGAAGTCTCTGAGGATATGGAACTCTAGGTTGATATTAACAACTTTTTTGAAGAGGTAAATCTACAAAAAAAGGGCGTTAGCTTTTTAGAATTCACTAGTTTAGGAATTACCTCATCAAAATTTTCAGCATTTGATTTTCCTATTGTAGGAACTTCAACTGTCGGTTGACTTTCCTACTTTCCAATAGGCTCATATTCAACCACAACCTTCTTAGGCTCCAAAGTCTTACCACTTCGTAACTCTACCACTTTGCAATTTTCCTTACCCAAATTTCTCAGATTTTCTATGTCGCTCAGCAAGGCTCCTTGTGGTCTACTACAAAGCTTAGTAGCTAATTGACCCATCTGGTTCTCCAGATTTTTCAATGTTGTTGCTTGAATTTGGATCAAGGAGTCGTTTTTTGCCATGTACGCCTTCAACAAGTCCTCTAAACTGTTCGATGATTTAGTTTGAGAGGGTTTGGGGGCTTGTTGGTTAAACCCTTGGGTTTGGTTAGGTCTATGCTACATTTGATCTTTGTTTGGTCTATTTCCTTGATTACTCCAGGAAAAATTAGGTTGGTTCCGCGGTGATGGATTGTAGAAGTTGGATTACGGTCCTTGTCCATTCCTGTTTTGATACTGGTTCTTTAAATAGTACACTGATTCAGGATTCGAATGGCAATTCTCAAAAGAATGACCATCCCCACAGTATACGCAAGAAACTACTTCATACTGAATTTGCGATTGAGCTGCAAAATTATTCAAACCATTAGTGTTAAATTGTTTTAACATAGAGGAAATAAAACATACTTGAGCAGAGAGTGAAGCCAATACATCCACTTCATGCACTCTAGCTACAAGTCTTCCTGAAACTGCTTAATTTTTCAGCCATTGGTAGTTGTTACTTGCAATCCTTTCAATGATCTCATAAGCCTCATTATAAGACTTAAACAAAATCGTACCATTCATAGAAGCATCCACCATTAATCTTGTATGTGCGTTGAGACCATTATAAAATGCCTCTAACTGGATACAATGAGGAATCCAATGATGAGGAAAGTTATGAAGTAATTCCTTGGAACTTTCCCATACCTCATACAAAGATTCGTCATCCAATTGTTGAAAAGTTGTTATCTGATTACGCAACTTTGCGTTCTTACTTGGTGAAAAATACTTAACCAAAAACCTTTCTGCCAATTCTTGCTAAGTAGCTATCGAACTTGGTGGCAATGAATTTAGCCATGCCAGTGCTCGATCTCACAACAAGTATAGAAATAGTTTCAACTTTAGTGTGTCTTGTAACACGCCTTACCCGTATTCAACACTAGAACAGGATACGAGTCATTACCGGACATACAAAGCAAGCAAACATACAATTCTGGGTCATAAATTTTCATCCAAATTAAAACCATTCACATTCAATCATAAAGTCCCTAATACAAGCCTACGAGGCCCGAAACATGCTTTGGAAGAGGTTCGGGACTAAACTGAGCACTTAGGAAATTTTTACAAAACCTAGAAATTTTTTTTTATGAACAGGGGTCACACGCCCATATGGCTTGGGCACGCCCGTATGGGCAGGCCCTGTGACTTAGAAAATCTTTGACATACTCATGAACCACTCAGAATAATAATGTCGGGATTCCTGCACACTAAGTGCCACATATGTAGCCAATGCTACCTCAAATCTCATATCTCACAGTTGCTCGCTCTCGAGCTATCAACGAGCCTACTCACACAAGATGTCAGTTAAGACGTAGCTACGCGGTGCTGTTCACACAAGCTGTGAAGTATCCGTAACATATGCCGGTATACTCAGCCACCGGTAGGACATACACGGCCAGCACCCGGATCACATAATCACATAAGACATACTAACCCTAGTGACATGTCACTTGTATCTTACCCTATTCCTAAGGTTCAATGGGATTTCTCGCTTATCGGTTCATCTTCGGACTCGTTCATAAGATTAAGCTCATCCACATTTATCAAATCATGCAATATTAAAGCAATAAAATACAATCATATAAATGCTTATTTTTAACATACGAACTTACCTCGGTCCAAAATGGCTAATTGTTCGATTTAGTCCACAACTTTGTTCTTTCCCCGGTTTAGGTTAGAACCTCATATTTCTTGATCTATAATATCAAATTTAACTTACTCAATTATCACATTGTTCAATTTAACCTCAAAAACACATTATGGCAAAAATTACATTTTTACCCCTAACTTTTTAACTTTTTTACATTTTAGTCCCTAGGCTCGTAAAAATGATTTTCATTCAATTTTATCACACCCAAGCCTAGCAAAACCTATTGCCCACATTTTTTATTTATTCACATTTTTATACACATTTTACAACTTTTACAAATAAGTCCCTATTTAACATTTTCATCAAAAAATCACTTGGTAAATGTTGTTTACCTAACATAAAACATACATTTTCCACCATTAGACATCAAAATACAAGGATATTCTACATGGGTAAAGTTTTAGAATTTTATTTTCTTTCAAATTAATCCTTGAAATTGTTAGATTAGGTTACACTGATCTCAAAAATATAAAAATCATTAAAAATGGGATAAGAACGGGCTTACAATCGAGCTTGAAAGTTGGCCAAACCCTAGCTATGTCTTCCTCTTGTGAATTTTGTCCATGGGGATGAAATTAGAAAAGATGACATCTTTTATTTGGTTAATTTTGTCTTTATTAACCAAATGACCAAAATGCCCTTAATGCTAAACTTTGAAATTTCACCTAATCATGTCCATTTTTGTCCAACTTAAAGTATAATGGTCTAATTATCATTTAAGGACCTCCAATTTAAAATTTCATAGCAATTAGACACCTCTAGCTTCTAGAACACATATATTGCACTTATTGCAATTTAGTCCTATTAGTCAAATTGGACACCCTATAGATAAAATTTATTAATGAAATTTTCACACAATCATTCAAACGTACTGTAGACCTTAAAGAAATAATAAAATTAACATTTTTACTTTGAATTTATGGTCCTGAAACCACTTTTTTGTTTTGACCCAAAAACGAGCTGTTACAACTCTCCCCCATTTAGGGATTTTTGTCCTCGAAAATCCTACCGGAAAAGAGGTTTGGGTACTGTTTTCTCATAGCTTCCTTGGGTTCCCACGTAGCCTCTTCAACCCCATGTCTTTGCCACAAAACTTTCACTAGGGTTATACTTTTATTTCTCAACTATTTAACTTCCTAAGCTAAAATCTTGATTGGTTCTTCACCATAAGTTATTTCAGGCCGAATCTCAATCTCTGTTGGTGAAATCACATGCGATGGGTCTGATTGATAGTGGCACAACATCGATACGTGAAACACATTGTGAATCCTTTCTAGCTCTGATGGCAAGGCTAGTCGTTGGCCCTATTCTTTCAATAATCTCATACGGGCCAATAAAGCGCGGACTCAACTTACCCTTACAACCGAATCTAAGAAATTTCTTCCACGGAGATACTTTTAGAAATACCTTATCACCGACTTGAAACTTAATCTCTTTTCATTTCAAATCTACGTACGATTTCTATCTATCTGAAGCTGCTTTCAAATAATCCCAGATTACCTTCATTTTTTCTTCGGTTTCTCTAACAAAATCAACCCCGTGAATATGTCTCTTACTGAGCTTGGTCTAGTAAAACGGAGTTCAACACTTGCGACCATACAATGCCTCATACAGTGCCATCTTTATACTCGACTGAAAACTGTTGTTGTAAGCAAATTCGACTAAAGGTAGATATTTTTCCCAACTACCTTCGAATTCTGATACGCAACAATAAAGCATATCTTCAAGAACCTGAATCGTTCTTTCCGATTGACCGTCCGTTTATGGATGAAATGCGGTACTAAAGTTCAACTTTGTACCCAAAGCCTCTTGCAACTTCTTCCAAAATCGAGACGTAAACCTCGAATCTCTATCTGAAATAATAGAAATAGGCACTCTATGCAATCTAACAATTTCAGCAATGTACAGTTCAGCTAGCTTATCAAGTGTATAGTCGGTACGTACTGGAATAAAGTTAGCCAATTTCATCAATCTATCAACAACTACCCAAACAGCTTCTTTGTTCTTCGGAGTTAGAGGTAATTCAGTAATGAAATCCATCGTAATTCTATTCCATTTCCATTTGGGAATCATCATAGGCTGAAGTAAACTCGAAGGTACTTGGTGTTTGGCCTTTACTTGTTGGCAAATCAAATATCTTGATACGAATTCAGATATATCTCTTTTCATACTTGACCACCAATACAAATTCTTTAAATCATTGTACATCTTTGTACTTCCTGGGTGAATAGACAAACCATCACTATGTACCTCATAAAGATTTTTTTGAATAAGCTCGATATCTCTCAATACACAAATTCTACCTCGGACTATCAAACATCCATCGGTCCCAATTTGATAGTCTGAATCACTAGTCGATTCGCATTGAAATCTTTTAGCTTGATACTCTTTGTCACATTTTTGAGCTTCACAAATTTGCTAAAGAAATAACGGTCTAGCTTTCAACTCAGCTATAATCGAGCTATCATCAGATAAAGTCAATCGCGTATTCTTCACTCTCAAAGCAAACAAATATTTCCAACTTAAAGCATCGATGACTACATTCGCCTTTCCCGAATGATAATCGATTACCAACTCATAATATTTTAATAGCTCGAGCCATCTCCTTTGTTGCATATTCAACTCCTTTTGAGTCATTAAATACTTCAAACTCTTGCCAAATGTGGTACTTCTCACTGAATACGCCAAATGTTTAAAGCAAACACAATGGCAACCAATTCCAAGTCATGCATCAGATAATTCTTTTCGTACGGATTCAACTGTCTCAAGGCATAAGCTACCACTTTGCCCTCTTGCATCAACACATATCCAAAACCGTTAAATGATGCGTCGCTGTAAATCACAAACTCTTTTCCCGACTTAGGTTGCACTAACACCGTTGCCTCAGTCAACAACGTTTTCAACTGTTCAAAACTCTTTTGACATTTCTCAGACCACTCGAATTTCACTTTCTTTCGTAACAATTTGGTCATAGGTGTAGCAATCATCGAAAATCCCTTAACAAAGCGTCGATAATAACCAGCTAAGCCCAAAAAGCTTCTAACCTTGAATACATTTCTCGGCGGTTTCCAATCCACAATTGCCAAAATCTTACTCAGATCAACTCTTATACCTTCCACTGATACAATATGCCCCAAAAATCTGACTTTTCGGAGCCAAAACTGTCTTTGGCTGAATTTAGCAAACAATTTCTTATCTCTCAAAGTCTGCAACACAATTCTTAAAGGTTTGGCATGTTCAGACTCATCTTGAGAATAAATCAAGATGTCGTCAATAAACATGACTAGAAACTTGTCCAAAACAGTCTGAAGATCTAATTCATCAAATCCATAAAAATAGCAGGAGCATTAGTTATCCTAAAAGCCATAATAAGAAATTCTTAATGCCCATACCTCGTTCTGAACAAGGTTTTCAGCACATCTGAGTCTTTAACTCTTTGCTGATAGTAGCCGGATCTCAAATCTATATTTGAAAACACTGTTGCCCCTTTCAACTGGTCGAGCAAATAATCAATCCTCAGTAACGAATACTTGTTCTTTATCATAACCTTGTTAAGTTGATGATAGTCAATACAAGTCTCATGGATCTGTCTTTCTTCTTGATGAATAATACTGGTGCACCCCAGGGAGAAAAACTCAGTCTTGCAAAACCCTTATTTGTCAACTCTTGCAACTGAGATTTCAATTCTTTCAATTCGGTCGAAGCCATCTTATATGGAGCTATCGATATCGGTGCAATCCCTGGTACCAAATCAATAGCAAACTCCACCTCTCTACTAGCGGTAAACTAGGCAACTCTTCTAGAAACACATCCGGATATTCACAAACTATCGGTACTGATTCAATCTTCAATTCAGACATCTTATATTCAGTACATACGCGAGAAATGCCTCACAACCCTTTCTTACTTACCTCTAAGCCGACATCGACGAAATCACAATAGGTAATTCACCCGACTCATCCAACTCAACCCGAAGAATTTTATTATTTTGACATTTCAGTTCAATAACTTTTCATCTACAATTCACTATTACATCATGTAGAGTTAACCAATCCATTCCAAGAATCACATCAAACTCATCAAATGGCAAAAACATTAAGTCAGCCGAAAAATATTGACCTCAAATCATTAAAGGACAACTCTTGAAAACTTTATCAACTAAAACATAGTTGCCTAAAGGGTTAGACACCTTAATCACAAACTCAGTAGACTCAACAGACAAATTCTTACTAGATACCAAATTCAAATATAAGAATGAGTTGATCCAGGATCAATTAATGCAACTACATTAGTATCATAAAGAGAAAATGTACTAGTGATCACATCAAGGGAGGACGCATCCTCTCAAGCTCGAATAGCATAAGCTCTCGCAGGTGCTCTCACTTTCGATCTCACAGCTGAATCCTTGGATACACCTCTGCTACTGGTTTCATTTCCTGTATTTCTCACTGGCCTCCCTCTAGCAGTAGTATTACTCGATCTTGCATTCTGAAAATTATCCTTTTCAGCCATTTCAGGGCAATCTCGAATGAAGTGATCTTGGGAGCTACATATAAAGCAAGTCCAGTTATTCATCCTACATTTACCGTGATGTTGTCTTCCACAGTGTTGGTATTTAGGCTTATTAGACCTAGCATTATCAACGCTCGCTATGGATGTAGTTTGGGCCTTAGAACCTGGATATTGCTTCCCACTATCTCGGTTAGGATACTAGGCTGAATCATTGTAGCGAGCATACAAATCTCTTGATTTCTTTGATGAGGATTGAAACGACTTATTCATCGGTCGCTTTCTCGAATCCCTAGTCTCAAACTCAAATTTTCTCTTTTCTTTGCTCAACTCTTTTGCATTGCAAGCTCGTTGGACTAGCACAACAAATTCCTTCAGCACTAAAATCCCAACTAACAGTTTGATGTCTTCATTTAGTCCATCTTCGAATCTTTTACACATAATAGCCTCTGTCAAGAGGCATTCCCAAGCATGCTTACTGAGCCTAACAAACTCTCGTTTGTATTCAGTCACAGTCCTACTGCCCTATTTTAGCTCTAAGAACTCTTTACATTTCTGATCAATGAACCGTTGACTGATGTACTTCTTTTTGAATTCCTCTTGATAGAAATCCCAAGTAACTCTTTCCCTTGGTACCACTGATATTAGAGTGTTCCACCACTGATATGCCGTATCCCTAAAAAGTGACACAGCCTATTTCAAGCACTCATCCTGTGTGCAAGAAAGTTCGTCAAATACCCAGATAGAATTCTCGAGCCAGAATTCTGTTCTCTCGAGCTAATCATCGATATTTTCTCTAAATTCTTCAGCCTATTGTTTTTGGATCTTATCGACTGGAGACTTGTTCAATCTTACCAAATCCACACCTTGGGGAGTTATGGGAACCGATTGAGGGTTAGGTGAGGGTGGAGGATGTTGAGCAGTCGGATTTGTCCGAACAAACTCAGCAAACCACTCATTCATCCTTTGGAAGAAGGCTTCCCTAGCCTCTCCTCCCTGACTAATCATCACAGGTCTCCTTTCAAATGGAGCGGTCCCTTGGGCTGGAGCCGGCGCATTATTTTCTACATCATTAGCTACTTCCTGGTCGGGATCCATTTACTATATGAAAACATAGTTTAAATTGTCAAGAGTCATCACACTATCACAATTTATATATGGCATGTATAGCTAGACTCTTACACACGCTACGTTTGTCCGAGAATAGACTAAACCATAGCTCTGATACCACTAAATGTAACACCTCTTACCCGTGTTCAATGTCGGAACAAGATACGAGGCATTACCAGACTCACATCACAAACAATCATACAATTTCGAGTCATAAATTTGCGTCTAAATTAAAATTATTTGTAATTAATCATAAAGACCCTAATACGAGCCTACGAGGCTCAAAGCATGATTTGGAAGTGGTTCTGGACTAAACCAAGAACTTTAGAAATTTTTACAAAAATTAAAATTTTTTCCCACTAAACAGGGGTTACACGCCCATATGGATATGGGACACGCCCGTGTGGGTAGGCTGTATGGTCACACACGCCCGTGTCCCGACCCCGTGTAACTCTCTGACTTGTAACCCATGAATAAATTTAGATCACACGGCCAAGTCATACGCCTGTGTGCTAGTCCGTATGGAAAATTAATTTTTCTAAAATAGGTGCAGACTTCACATGGCCAAGGCACACGCCCGTGTTCGAGGTCGTGCCGTCCACACGGCTAAGACACACACCCGTGTCTCTACCCGTGTGCTTAATTCTAAGCTTTCTATTTCTAAAAATTTTGGTGCAAGGGACACACGGCCAGAACACACGCCCATGGGGTAGACC
This sequence comes from Gossypium hirsutum, assembly GCF_007990345.1. NCBI lineage: Eukaryota > Viridiplantae > Streptophyta > Magnoliopsida > Malvales > Malvaceae > Gossypium > Gossypium hirsutum. Next base: position 35,582,971 of record NC_053424.1, read on the forward strand.
GCGTGTTAGGCCTAAAAACACGCCCGTGTGTCTACCTGTGTGGACAAAATTTAGGCTATTTACCAAGCCATTTGCCACCCTTATTCACATATACACTTACACCAATTCAAGGCACAAAACATAATGTATTTAGGCAACCACAACATCCACAATTATGACCAATACATGCTAATACAATATCAACATCTACCATACACACAAGATTTATCAAACACAATTGACTATTTTCAAGATGCCTAATTGTAACTAATTTTATCATTTCATCCATAGGTCATATTACCAAACATTTCACATTCATGCTTTAAATCACAATTCCATCATTCACCAAGCATTCATAGTCCACATTACACAAAGGATGATTACACGCGCATGCATACATAAATATATATAGATATGCTTACTACCATTCCAATCGAAATGAGCCAAGTTACATGGCCAAATACCACATCAACTTTTGACAATTACAAACCAATACATTGACTAAAATCATTATGATATATATAACAAAAAGACCAGGTCCCTATACATGCCATACTTTCAAAATACTATGATCATCAAATACCCAAAATAACAGTTTTGATAGTGTGAGGCAAATCTCTGATGATCTCCGATCCGAGTTAGCTTAGTGATACTATAAAAACATGGAAAATAAACAGAGTAAGCTATATAGCTTAGTAATCTCGTATGCAAGAAATAAGTAACCTACCATACATGTAACATTCAAATAATATAACATAATTAAATGTATATTTACCATGGTCTCATAATCATAGCTCATTCCATCACAAAACTTACCTCATATTCATCATTTCAAGCATTGATTAGATATGAGCTTCAAGTACAAACTTGTACCATCTCAAAAGGAATTTACACTTGATCTCATCTTTGACATACCTGTAAACCACTCGGAATAATAATGTCGAATACTCAGGATTCTTGCACACTAAGTGTGACATATGTAGCCAATGCTACCTCAAATCTCATATCTCATAGTTGCTCGATCTCAAGCTATCAACGGGCCTGCTCACACAAGCTGTCAGTTAAGACATAGTTACGCGGTGCTACTCACACAAGCTGTCAAGTATCCGCAACATATGCCGATATACTCAGCCACCGGTAGGATGTACAAGACCAGCACCTGGATCACATAATCACATAACACATACTAACCCTAGTGACATGTCACTTGTATCCTACCCTATTCCTAAGGTTCATCGAGATTTTTCACTTGTCGATTCATCTCCGGACTCGTTCATAAGATTAAGCTCATCCAAATTTATCAAGCATACAATTCATGAAATATTAAAGAAATAAAATACAATCATATTAATGCTTATTTTTAACATACGAACTTACCTCAGTACAAAATGGTTAATTGTTCGATTTAGTCCACAACTTTGTTCTTTCCCCGGTCTAGGTCAGGATCTCGTCTTTCCTGATCTATAATATCAAATTTAACTTATTCAATTATCACATTATTCAATTTAATCCCAAAAGTACATTATGGCAAAAATTATATTTTCCCCTAACTTTTCAACTTTTTTACATTTTAGTCCCTAGGCTCGTAAAAATGATTTTTATTCAATTTCATCACACCCAAGCCTAGTTGAACCTATTCCTTGCTCATAACAGCCCAAAATTTTCATTTATTCACATTTTTACACACATTTTACAACTTTTACAAAAAATTCCCATTTTGACATTTTCATCAAAAAATCACTTGGTAATGTTGTTTACCTAACATAAAACATACATTTTCTACCATTAGACATCAAAATACACAAATATTCTGCATGAGTAAAATTTTAGGCTTTGATTTTCTCTCAAATTAGTCCTTGAAATAGTTAGATTAGGTTGCACCGATCTCAAAAATATAAAAATCATCAAAAAACGAGACAAGATCGGACTTACAATCGAACTTGAAAGTTGGCCAAACCCTAGCTATATCTTCCTCTTGTGAGTTTCAGCCATGGAGATGAAATTAGAAAAGATGACATCTTTTATTTGGTTAATTTTTTCCTTATTAACCAAATGACCAAAATGCCCTTAATGTCAAACTTTGAAATATCATCTAACCATGTCCATTTTTGTCCAACTTAAAGTATAATGGTCTAATTACCATTTAAGTACCCCCAATTTTAAAATTCATAGCAATTAGACACCTCTAGCTTCTAGAAAACATATTTTGCATTTATTGCAATTTAGTCCTATTAGTCAAATTGGACACCCTATCGATAAAATTTCTTAACAAAATTTTCACATAATCATTCAATCGTACTGTAGAGCTTAAATAAATAATAAAATTAGCATTTCTACTTCAGACTGAAACCACTGTTTCTATTTGACCTAAAAATGGGCTTTTACACGGAATAATAATGTCGGATACTGGGAAATCTAACACACTAAGTGCCACATATGTAGCCAATGCTACCTTAATCTCATATCACATAATTGCTCGCTCTCGAGCTAATCAACGGGCTTGCTCACACAAGTTGTAGACGCAGCTACTCGGTGCTACTCACACAAGCTGTTAAGTAACCGCAACATATGTTGATATACTCAGCCACCGATAGGATGTACGAGACCAACACCCGAATCACATAATCACATAACATGGTAACCCTAGTGACATGTCACTTGTATCATAATCTATTCCTAAGGTTCAAATGAGATTTTTTGCTTATCGAACCGTCATTGAACTCGTCCGTAGAGTTAAACTCATCCACACAATCAATCATACAGTTCATGCAAAATTAAAGCATTTAAATACAATTATATTAAAGCTTATTTAACATACGAACTTACCTCGGTTACAAAACGGCTATTAGTTCGATTTAGTCCAAACATTGTTCTTTCCCCGGTCTAAATTCGAACTTCATTTTTCTTGATCTATAATATCAAATTTAACTTGTTTAATCATCGCATTATTCAATTCAGCCCAAAAACACACTAGAAAGTTTTGCTCCTAACCTTTTGACATTTTTACAATTTAGTCCCTAGGCTCGTAAAATGAATTTCTTTTAATTTCTTCACAACCCAAGCCTAGCCAAACCTTTTTCATACTCATGGAAGTCCACAATTTTCATTTATTCACATTTTTATACTCATTTTATAGAATTTTACAAATAAGTCCCTATTTATCGTTTTTACCGAAAATCACTTTACGAAAGTCGTTTGAAAAACAACAAACATGCATTTTCTACCTTCAAACATCAAAATACATACTTGTTCAACATGGGTAAAATTTTAAAGTTCTCCTTTCTTTCAAATTAGTCCTTGAAATAATTAAATCAAGTTACAACAATCTCAAAAATATAAAAATGTTAAAAACGGGACAAGAACGGACTTACAATCAATTTTGAAAGTGGCCAAAACCCTAGCTATGCCTTCTCCTTGTGAAATTCGACCATGGGGGAGTAATTTGAATAAGATGACATCTTTTATTTGTTAAATTTTGTCTTTATTTACCAAATGACTAAAATGCCATTAATGAAAAACTTCAAAAATTCACCTAACCATGTCCATTTTTATCTACCTTAGAGTATAATGGTCTAATTACCATTTAAGGACATCTAATTTAAGGACTCATACAATTAGACACTTTTAACATAGAGAACTTAAGTTTTGAACCTATTGCAATTTAGTCCTTCTAGTCAAATTGGACATTCAATCGATAAAATTTCTTAACAAAATTTTCATACAATCATTAAATCATACTGTAGACCTTAAAATAATAACAAAATAAATATTTCTACTTCAGATTTGTGGTCCCGAAACCACTGTTCCAATTTGACCTAAAAACGGGTTGTTACACGTCTTCAGTCACACCAGCTATCTTGAATGAATCACTTACCGCCATGAACAAGCGAAGGTGTAAGTGTGGATCTTTTGTGGGCATCCACTGAATTGGCCCACTACTCGGAGCATTTGAAACATCACTGGTTCAACTCGAATTGTGGTGCCTCGATATCTGGCCTTCTAATTCCTAGATTCAACTCATTGTAGAGTGGCACGTCATATTTTCTAATGGCACGATACCTAACATCAGCAATAAGGATTAGGTTACGCAGTTGATTGACCCCATTATTGTAACAGCCCGGTTTAGACCTTAATCAGAACTGTGGTTTTGGGACCACTAATCTGAGTCAAAAAAATATTTTAATATTATTTTTTATGCTTATTATATGTGAATTGGCATGTTTGAAAGTTTCGTATGAAGATTTGTGGCCATATTTTTTTTTTAATTAATAATAACATTTATGGACATCCATTATAAGTTTTTAAAGGTTATTTGTTAAGGGTAACAATAGAAATTTATTAATATGTTATTATTAATTAAAACAAAAAAAATATGGCCATTAGTTCATCTTTTCTAACCAATTGAAAGAAATAAAACAAGGATTTTAAAGCTTTGAATATTCGGCCATGGTCCAAGCTTGATTTAAGGTTCGTTTTTACTCGATTTTTGATAATTTTTACGTTTTTTGAGATCGTTGCTTCATGTTTTATCAAGCCCATACCTCAATTTCAGAATTTGATGATGATTTTCAGTTATGCCATTGTTGGTTTTGTGAGTTTTGAATTTTTAATTGATGAAATATGGAAGCTTGATGATAGATAAATATGTTTTATATTTGAATTTTTGATGAACTTGAGTAATTTGGGCTAAATTATGAATTTTGTAAATTGAGGGGTCAAAATGTGAAATAAATGAAAGAAATGGGCTACTAGGGACCTTAGTGAAATTTGGCTAAGCATGGGTGTGTCTAATTTTGAATGTTTTGTATTTTATGAAATAAGGACTAAATTGTGAAAAATGTGAAATGTCAGGGGCAAAAGTGTAATTAGCCAATTTATCTGTTTTTGGATGAATTTGATTGAGTATATGATTAAATAAATTGAATTTTTATTAAATTAGATCAAGAAATGAGGAAATCAGATTTGGATCGGGGAAAGTCGAAAATTGTCGAATACTCATTCTGGTTCGTTCGTGTTAGTACGAGGTAAGTTCATAAGTAAATAAATGTTGTTAAATTGAAATGTATGTGCATTATGGTGTCGATTTGAATTATTACTTGTGTATATGTATATGCCAAATTGAATTAAGTACGGGAGTAATATTTATGAGCTTGAATTGATCGAGTTACGACGTCCGAAAGCCACGTACGAACCTTAGGAATAGTTAGGATACATATGTCATGACATAAGATTCCGATATGTGTCATTGTGTAAGACCACATCTGGGACATTGGTATCGATTTGTGATTTACGTGTAAGACCAAGTCTAGGACATCGGCATCGTATATGATTTCGTGTAAGACCCTGTCTGGGACAGTGGCATCGATATTTGATTACATGTAAGACCAAGTCTAGGACATTTGCATTGTACGAGCTTATGTGCTAAGACGTGTAAGACGTTGGCATTGTACAGAGATAGCCAGTGTAAGATGTGTCTGGGACATGCATCGGCTAAGAGTTGTGCTAGTGTAAGATATATCTGGGACATGCATCGACACTCATATATGAGAGTCAGTATAAGACGATGTCTGGGACATGGCATCAGTAATTTATCCCATGTCGAAGGTTCATAGAATATCCAGTAGTATCCCAAAACGGTTCAATGGTGAAATTTGTAGTTCAATTTTGATAAAGAAAGGATGATCATGTTACGAGTGTCACAGGTACCTATATGATAAGCATGAGAAACGAGTTTAATTTAGAAATTGAGACTTGAGTAAGTTAAGTTATGTTTACCTTTGAGCTATAAGCATGATGGCAAACGGTGAGAATGTTTTTGTATACTTATTATATGCAACTTACTATGCTTTATGCTTACTCTCTTTCCTTTCCCTTTTCTTTCAGTACTGCCAATTTACTCAAGGATCCCTTGAAGTCAGAGATATCGATCACACTATCATCCGTTATACCTGGTATAGTTGGATTCATATTTTTTATTGTGGCATGTATAAGGCTAGGCTAGTAAGTTGTATTATTGAGAAATTGTTTATGTATTTTGGTTTAAGATAAAAGCCCTTCATTTTGTATTAGGCCTGGAATAATGACTATTATTCATTTTGATGAATGCATATAATGTTCTTTCTTTGAATGAATTGGTGACTTTTGGGGTGAAAATTGTATATTGACATGATCTTGTGTAGGTTGTACAAAATGGGTGACAAAATGGCTTTGGAAATAGCCTAGTTTATCCACAGGGGTAAGACACACGGGCGTGCGTCTAGGCCGTGTGTGACACACGGCTCACACCCATGGGTGTGTGTTATGGCCGTGCGTCCCCTGCACTTAAAACTTTCAAGTCATTTTATTACACGGGCAGGCCACACGGGTGTGTGCCCAGGCTGTATCATAAAGTCAGTATGCATGCTTGTAGCACACGGACAAGAGACACGGCCGTGTGTCTTTACCATGTGAAGGCCACGGTTATAGGGCACGGGTGTGTGCTTGGGCCGTGTAGATTTGGCAGAATGCCCAGGTTTTTTTAGACACGGGTTCAGGACATAGGCGTGTCCCAAGCACACGGTCGTGCGTTCTATACCCACACGGGCGTGTGGAGCCTTGATGCATGAAATTTTCTAAGCTTTTCATAAGGTCCCGATTGGGTTCCAAATCACTCCGGATCTATGTTTTGGGCCTCATAAGCACGTATTCGAGATAGATTACTTGTGAAAAGAAAAGTTTTAAATTGATTGAAATTTTACTGCTCAGTTTTTGTGTGATTGATTGAGTTTAAGTCAGGTAACACCTTGAACCCTGTCCCGTCATCGGGCATGGGTGAGGGGTGTTACATTTGGTGGTATCAGAGCATGGTTTAGTCGATTCTAGGATTGAACTAGCCAGAGTGCGAGTCTAGCTATACATGCCACGTATATGCATATTGATAGTGTGACAATTCCTAACGATTATAAATTGTTTTTATTATAGTAATGTGTAACACCCCTATCCCGTAACCGTCGCCGGAATAGGTAAGGGGCATTACCGGACTTGTAACTCATGTCAGAACAGTAAAATTTTGATTTTTTTTCTTGAAATAAAGATCATTCATTTAAATAAGTACTAAGCACAACCAGGGATAAAATTTAAACTTCTCTAAGTAAACATTCAAAAGATGCCATTTTCGCATGGCTTATATACATTAACCAAAAATATTCTTCCGCCACTAGTCTATTCTATACATGCCATAAGATAATCCAAAACGTAGCAGTACCAAACAGTGGATAGTGATAGTGTGACTAGTTGCTGATGATCCCCGAGCCTGTAGCTTCCAAATGAGATCTATAAAACAGAGGAAACAGAGTAAACGGAGTAAGCATTACAATGCTTAGTAAGTTTTAAGCAGTGTCAACAGATAACAATCAAATTATAACATAGTTGTTCGTATTTTTATTTCACTCTTCCTTCGGGCATACCATCCCTTTACCGAATATGCACATCTCATCATATACAATAGGCAGATAAACTTTCACATAAAAGTGAGCTCATGTGACATAGATATATCGTATGATTTCTCATAACCTCTCACACTGATCCGATGTCACATAATCATAGGAATAGTCTCATAGATTGCTCTCGTATGCATCACATAACTACCTTATGATTTAGTGCAAATCAAGCTCACATATAAACTTGGAGTACATACCTGTTTAACCTTTCGCATTGAATATATTTATAAGCAATTCTTATTACGAAGTCTTACCCGGACATAATCTGCACACGAAGTTATCGGATCTTACCCGGACAAAATCCCCACACGTAGTCATCGGGTCTTTAGAGCTCGGATATAGTACGAGCACGAAGCTTACGGACATTAATCAGTGATAATATTCTCGCATAAAGCCTGCGGGGTTTTAACCCGGATATAGTACTGACACAAATGCCCTTCGGGACTTATCACATTTATACACTTTCACATCCATCACGTTGGCTATTAGGCCTTATCACATATATACACTTTCACATTCATCACATCGGCCATTAGGCCTTATCACATATATACACTTTCACATTCATCACATCGACCATTAGGCCTTATCACATATATATACACTTTCACATTCATCACATCGGCCATTGGGCCTTATCACATATATATACACTTTCACATTCATCACATCGGCCATTAGGCCTTATCACATATATACACTTTCACATTCATCACATCGGCTATTAGGCCTTATCACATATATACACTTTCACATTCATCACATCGGCCATTAGGCCTTATCACATATATACACTTTCACATTCATCACATCGGCCATTAGGCCTTATTTCATATATGCATGTTCACATCCATCACATAGAATCCTAAATCAAAATATAGATTTTCATGTATTCACATCACAATTATCCAAATATACTTCACATACCACATATACTTTCACGTATACACACTGTCTTGGCTAAATCTACATCTATCATTTTCCAATATCACAATTTAGAACTCACGTATGGGTTTAATCAATAGTTTATGAGCAACTAAAACAAGTTTATCAAGGTTTACAACACAATCTCAAATTCAGCACAAGCTGTTTTTCCTGGGCAATAGTCACTAAATTATTTATAACTGGAGCTACAAAACTCCAAATCACTTTCCGTTAATTTTTCTTGAATATAGACTCGTATATCTTCCATCCATAAAATTTCCAGAATTTTAGGTTTGGCCAATCAATACCAGATTTTTCTTAAAGTTTCCCCTGTTTCACTGTTTGACTAATCTGACCACTCTTCACTACGAATCAAATTTCTCATTTTACAGAATTCAAAATTTGTTGTATTTGATTTAATTTGAAACTAGACTCATTAAGGAGTCTAAGCATATAAATTTTATCTTATAACCATTTTGTACAATTTATAATGATTTTCTAAAAACATAACAGAGGATTACAGTGTCATTCTGCGCTGTCTCACAAAACTTTAAGTATCTCATTATCGGAAATTCCTTTCCTTACACGGTTTCTTTTATAAGAAACTAGACTCATTAAGCTTTAATTTCATGTCTCATTCAGCCTCTAATTCAAATCCATAAATTTATGGTGATTTTCTAAAGTCACGTTACTGCTGCTGTCCTAAGCAGACTATTTCAATTTACCCTTAAATTCCCAAGCTCAAACACTTAAGAACTTACCATTTGAGCTTAGAACATATCATGGCCACATCATATCTTATTAAATAAACTCATCATGTCCTATTATAATTGAATTTACCCAAGTTTAATCACTTAAAACTTACCTCGGATGTTGTTGAACGATTTCGGCAGCTATTCGATCACTTTTTCCTTTCCTTTATCCAACTTTGGTCCTCTAAGCTCTTGAGCTAATTCAAACAAATTTAACTTATTAAAGTCTCATTATGCTAGCTTATGGCCGAATATGACAAGGAGTTTGATTGGTCATATGGCCACCTTCTAGCTCAACTACACAATGGTCATATGCATTTTTAATCACATCAAGCAATTTAATACAATTCATTCGAACATCAAAAGAAAACCTCAAGGTACTTAGCCCATATATACTTTAGGCATTAGAGTCACATATATATATGGAATCATGAATCAAACTCAACATTTTAGCTAATATTCCCCCTTGGCCAAATTTTCTAAGCCAAGACAAAAGCATCAATATGCTTGCCTCTAACCGAATACATGCAACACCATCTTCTTCCTATGGCCGAATATGCATGTCTATGTTGAGGCCGATTATATACTTAATACCACACATAAATGGCATACATTTTACTAACTAATGCATTACATATTATAACTCAATACGCATCCATCATTTAATCCATAACCGAAGCACCATCATGTGTAAGTATATACCTTGAGATAATATATAGGTCATACCAATACGTCATGTGCAATCATATATATATATGTGCAAGAGCCGAATCACAAATTTGATTATAACCAAATTTAAACATATATCCAAAACATAAATCTTACCTACCATGCAATAAGCATAAATCACACTTATGGATATACCATGGCCGATACTTCCAACAACACCAAATAAAAATATACTTCATGGATCTAAGGTAGAACCAAGAAAGAAACTCATAATCATCAAGATGTAAGCAACTACCATTGTTCATCTAGATTTAGCATGAAACACAACCATCACCCTTATTAATCTCCATAGCCGAAAACCTTACTTATTCCAAAATCACAATTTCAACATGGGTTACCAACAATAACTTGATATCTCACTCAAAATCAACTAGGATTTCAAGAACTAGTATCAATTTCCTTACCTTAATATCGACCTAAGATGACCGATTGCTTCACTCTTTCCTTCCTCCTCTCAATCCGGCCAAGAAGAACCAACGAACACAACTTGTTTCCTTTCCTCCTTAGAACATTCGGCCAAGAGAAATGAAAAAAAGACGGACACTTTTTTTTTTGTTTTCTTTCTTACATTCACGGCAATGGGGAGGGGGGAGAAACAATCACACACATTCTTTCTTTTTTTTTTCCATTTCTTTATTACCCATACTCCTTATTTTATTGTTCCTAACATACATCACTAGCATAACATGTTTGTGACATGTTTCCACTCATAGCATGGCCGGCCACTATGCCTTAATTTGGGTAAATTGACATGCAAACCCATCATTTTCACAATATGCATTAATAGGCCACTTTGCATTTGCCTAGCACATTTCTAAATTTTCTCACATAAGTCCTATCTGATAAAATTCACTTACAATTAACAAAATTCAAACATGAAATTTTCACACATGCACATGTACATATAATGAGCATCAATTATGACGGTTAATTATTTTTATGACTCGGTTTAGTGGTCCCGAAACCACTTCCCGACTAGGGTCAAATTAGGGGTGTCACAACTCTTCCCCCCTTTAGGGATTTTCGTCCCCGAAAATTTCTACCGATGCATAGTTTAGGATAACGTCCTCTTATTGAATTATATTCATATAAACATTAGCTCATCGATGGAAATTGTAATTCATTATTGATTTCGCATCGAACTATAAAATCATTTTCTTATCTTAAAACAAATACATAAACATTTCTACAAGTATTCACATATATCTCATTTTCTTGATTTCATAAGTAATAATCACTTAATTTAATTCACAATTGCATCTCAAACACATATTAAGCACATATTAATATGTATAATTCACATCATCAACCCACATATTTGTAACCCACATTTTCATTCATGTATAAGCTGTAACGTGACCGAAAGTACACATATACTCAAACATCCCAATAAATATCCTTTATCACTCCATCATATCTCACTATTCAACTTAACCTATTTCCAACAGAAAATCAACTTCCACATACCTGAACATTGAGTTCATTTAGCACATTCAATCACCGTTAACGATACCCGTATACAATCGATTTGGCATCAAGCCTCATATTGTATACCGGCATGGGATTTATTTTAGCACATAACCCATATATCCAAAATTATCAGCATTCATCACAAATTCTTACAGACTTTCAAATGTCAAACTTAATCGAAATAATTTCTTGAATATGATTAACAAAAAAATAGGGGTCATTTAGCAATAGCACATATGACTTCATATACCAAGCATTCCATAGACTAAATTCATAACACATTTACAACATGAATTCATTTCTTAACAACATATCCACCATCTTTTTACTTTCATCTGATTTTCTCATACCTTCCGTACATACCTGTATCACTTATTCTGATCTTACTTAATTTATCATCTTAAATATACCTGTTGAATCATTCGAAATCATTACGGATACTCATTAAGCACATATAGCTCTTACAATGCCATATCCTAGATATGGTCTTACATATTCTCACATATCGAGCCGATGCCATGTCCCAGACATGGTCTTACACACTATCTCAAATCTATGCCTTCGTCCCAAACGAGGTCTTACATGAATTCCACTTCACACACTTAGTGCCCACTGACCGATCTCGCACTCATAGTGCTCGGTTAAAGGAATTCGCACACACACAGTGCCTCTAATCATTCACACACATAGTGCTCTTATTCATTCGTTAATACACATTGAAATGACTTAACCAAGTCTATAAACATCATGTATGTACACTTTTAAACATATCATCTCATTTAAATTTGAATTCGTATAGTAATGAGCACTTAAACCTTGCTCAAATTACCGGCACGAAGCCTACTAGGCACGAAGGCCCGAATACACGTCACCAGCATGATTGCTCTTCGAGACCTAGCCCGGATATAACACCAGCACGAATGCTCTTTGGGGTTTAGCACGGATATATCACTAGCACGAATGCTCCTCGGGACTTAGCCCGGATATATCACTAGCACGAATGCTCCTCGGGACTTAGCCCGGATATATCACTAGCACAAATGCTCTTCGGAACTTAGCCCGGATATATCACTAGCACGAATGCTCTTCGGGACATAGCCCGGATATATCACTAGCACGAATGCTCTTCGGGACTTAGCCCGGATATATCACTAGCACGAATGCTCTTCGGGACTTAGCCCGGATATATCACTCTCAATTCTCATGTACATATACACATATAGCAATACACATTAGTATATCATTTACATTACTTGAATACAAACACAACATGCTTATCGACCATTCAACTTCCAGTTCCATAGCCACATACAAAAATCACATTTATAGTCATAACACTCTTTCAAAATTGCATCACTTATACCCTTATAATTCAATCCAAATCGAAATTCAAATACGAGTACATGATACGTACCTGATCAACTTAATAATTTAGGCATATCTAAGTGAAGTTATATCGCAAATTCTCATAGTCAGAAGCTTGCTACAGCTCGATCGGGATCAAGATTCATTACAATACAGCAAACACATTTTAATAGCCAAAAATCATCACACCATCATTTTATCACTTTATGGCATGTATAAATAGACTCACGCGTGCTACGTTAGTCCTAGAATCGACTAAACCGTAGCTCTGATACCAATAAAATGTAACACTCCTATCCCGTAACCGTCGCCGGAATAGGTAAGGGGCATTACCGGACTTGTAACTCATGTCAGAACAGTAAAATTTTGATTTTTTTTTCTTGAAATAAAGATCATTCATTTAAATAAGTACTAAGCACAACCAGGGATAAAATTTAAACTTCTCTAAGTAAACATTCAAAAGATGTCATTTTCGCATGGCTTATATACATTAACCAAAAATATTCTTCCGGCACTAGTCTATTCTATACATGCCATAAGATAATCCAAAACGTAGCAATACCAAACAGTGGATAGTGATAGTGTGACTAGTTGCTGATGATCCCCGAGCCTGTAGCTTCCAAATGAGATCTATAAAACAGAGGAAACAGAGTAAACGGAGTAAGCATTACAATGCTTAGTAAGTTTTAAGCAGTGTCAACAGATAACAATCAAATTATAACATAGTTGTTCGTATTTTTATTTCACTCTTCCTTCGGGCATACCATCCCTTTACCGAATATGCACATCTCATCATATACAATAGGCAGATAAACTTTCACATAAAAGTGAGCTCATGTGACATAGATATATCGTATGATTTCTCATAACCTCTCACACTGATCCGATGTCACATAATCATAGGAATAGTCTCATAGATTGCTCTCGTATGCATCACATAACTACCTTATGATTTAGTGCAAATCAAGCTCACATATAAACTTGGAGTACATACCTGTTTAACCTTTCGCATTGAATATATTTATAAGCAATTCTTATTACGAAGTCTTACCCGGACATAATCTGCACACGAAGTTATCGGATCTCACCCGGACAAAATCCCCACACGTAGTCATCGGGTCTTTAGAGCTCGGATATAGTACGAGCACGAAGCTTACGGACATTAATCAGTGATAATATTCTTGCATAAAGCCTGCGGGGTTTTAACCCGGATATAGTACTGACACAAATGCCCTTCGGGACTTATCACATTTATACACTTTCACATCCATCACGTTGGCTATTAGGCCTTATCACATATATACACTTTCACATTCATCACATCGGCCATTAGGCCTTATCACATATATACACTTTCACATTCATCACATCGGCCATTAGGCCTTATCACATATATATACACTTTCACATTCATCACATCGGCTATTAGGCCTTATCACATATATACACTTTCACATTCATCACATCGGCTATTAGGCCTTATCACATATATACACTTTCACATTCATCACATCGGCCATTAGGCCCTATTCACATATATACACTTTCACATTCATCACATCGGCCATTAGGCCTTATTTCATATATGCATGTTCACATCCATCACATAGAATCCTAAATCAAAATATAGATTTTCATGTATTCACATCACAATTATCCAAATATACTTCACATACCACATATACTTTCACGTATACACACTGTCTTGGCTGAATCTACATCTATCATTTTCCAATATCACAATTTAGAATTCACGTATGGGTTTAATCAATAGTTTATGAGCAACTAAAACAAGTTTATCAAGGTTTACAACACAATCTCAAATTCAGCACAAGCTGTTTTTCCTGAGCAATAGTCACTAAATTATTTATAAATGGAGCTACAAAACTCAAAATCACTTTCCGTTAATTTTTCCTGAATATAGACTCGTATATCTTCCATCCAAAAAATTTCCAGAATTTTAGGTTTGGCCAATCAATACCAGATTTTTCTTAAAATTTCCCCTGTTTCACTGTTTGACTAATCTGACCACTATTCACTACGAATCAAATTTCTCATTTTACAGAATTCAAAATGTGTTGTATTTGATTTCATTTGAAACTAGACTCATTAAGGAGTCTAAGCTTATAAATTTTATCTTATAACCATTTTTGTACAATTTATAATGATTTTCTAAAAACAGAACAGAGGATTACAGTGTCATTCTGCACTGTCTCACACAACTTTAAGTATCTCATTATCAGAAATTCGTTTGCTTACACGGTTTCTTTTATAAGAAACTAGACTCATTAAGCTTTAATTTTATGTCTCATTCAGCCTCTAATTCAAATCCATAAATTTATGGTGATTTTCTAAAGTCACGTTACTGCTGCTGTCCTACGCAGACTATTTCAATTTACCCTTAAATTCCCAGCTCAAACACTTAAGAACTTACCATTTGAGCTTAGAACATATCATGGCCACATCATATCTTATTAAATCAACTCATCATGTCCTATTATAATTGAATTTACTCAACATTTAATCACTTAAAACTTACCTCGGATGTTGTTGAACGATTTCGGCGGCTATTCGATCACTTTTTCCTTTCCTTTATCCAACTTTGGTCCTCTAAGCTCTTGAGCTAATTCAAACAAATTTAACTTATTAAAGTCTCATTATGCTAGCTTATGGCCGAATATGACAAGGAGTTTGATTGGTCATATGGCCACCTTCTAGCTCAACTACACAATGGTCATATGCATTTTTAATCACATCAAGCAATTTAATACAATTCATTCGAACATCAAAAGAAAACCTCAAGGTACTTAGCCCATATATACTTTAGGCATTAGAGTCACATATATATATGGAATCATGAATCAAACTCAACATTTTAGCTAATATTCCCCCTTGGCCAAATTTTCTAAGCCAAGACAAAAGCATCAATATGCTTGCCTCTAACCAAATACATGCAACACCATCTTCTTCCTATGGCCGAATATGCATGTCTATGTTGAGGCCGATTATATACTTAATACCACACATAAATGGCATACATTTTACTAACTAATGCATTACATATTATAACTCAATACGCATCCATCATTTAATCCATAACCGAAGCACCATCATGTGTAAGTATATACCTTGAGATAATATATAGGTCATACCAATACGTCATGTGCAATCATATATATATGTGCAAGAGCCGAATCACAAATTTGATTATAACCAAATTTAAACATATATCCAAAACATAAATCTTACCTACCATGCAATAAGCATAAATCACACTTATGGATATACCATTGCCGATACTTCCAACAACACCAAATAAAAATATACTTCATGGATCTAAGGTAGAACCAAGAAAGAAACTCATAATCATCAAGATGTAAGCAACTACCATTGTTCATCTAGATTTAGCATGAAACACAACCATCACCCTTATTAATCTCCATAGCCGAAAACCTTACTTATTCCAAAATCACAATTTCAACATGGGTTACCAACAATAACTTGATATCTCACTCAAAATCAACTAGGATTTCAAGAACTAGTATCAACTTCCTTACCTTAATATCGACCTAAGATGACCGATTGCTTCACTCTTTCCTTCCTCCTCTCAATCCAGCCAAGAAGAACCAAAGAACACAACTTGTTTCCTTTCCTCCTTAGAACATTCGGCCAAGAGAAATGAAAAAAAGACGGATACTTTTTTTTTTGTTTTCTTTCTTACATTCACGGTAATGGGGAGGGGGGAGAAACAATCACACACATTCTTTCTTTTTTTTTTCCATTTCTTTATTACCCATACTCCTTATTTTATTATTCCTAACATACATCACTAACATAACATGTTTGTGACTTGTTTCCACTCATAGCATGGCCAGCCACTATGCCTTAATTTGGGTAAATTGACATGCAAACCCATCATTTTCACAATATGCATTAATAGGCCACTTTGCATTTGCCTAGCACATTTCTAAATTTTCTCACATAAGTCCTATTTGATAAAATTCACTTACAATTAACAAAATTCAAACATGAAATTTTCACACATGCACATGTACATATAATGAGCATCAATTATGACGGTTAATTATTTTTATGACTCGGTTTAGTGGTCCCGAAACCACTTCCCAACTAGGGTCAAATTAGGGGTGTCACATAATGGATCCTGATAGAACCACGGCAGATGACGTAGAAAGTAATACGCCGGCTCCCATAGAAGGGACCGCGCCGATAGAGAGTGAGCCTGTAAGTATGGGCCAAGGTGGAGGGGATAGGGAAGCCTACATCCGAATGATGGATGCTTGGTATACAGAATTCGTTCGTGCGAACCCAAACACTCCTCCTCCCCCACCTCTTCCGATTCCTCTGCACACCCCGGTGGCTCCATAAGGTGTGAACATGTTCAGGAGAGAAAAGCCTCCGATAGACAAGAACCGAAAGTAAAGGGCCGAGGAATTTCGGGCTAGTGTAGATGATGACCCAGAGAGAGCGGAGTTTTGGCTAGATAATACTGTGAGGGTATTTGATGAGCTATCATGCACACCTGATGAGTGAGTGAAGTGTGCCGTGTCACTTCTACGAGAGTGGAACACTCTTGTGCCTGTAATACCGAGAGAAAGAGTAACTTGGGAATTCTTTCAAGGGGAGTTTCAAAAGAAGTACATTAGCCAAAGGTTTATGGAACAAAAAAAGAAGGAATTTTTAGAGTTGAAGCAAGGTAGTAAGACTGTACCAGAGTATGAGCGGGGGTTTGTGAAACTCAGTAAGTATGCGCGAGAATGTGTATCCATTGAAGCTACCATGTGTAAGTGGTTTGAGGATGGCCTCAACGAAGACATTCGAGTGTTTGTGGGCATCCTGGAGCTAAGAGAATTTGTGGTGCTCATTGAGAGAGCATGTAAAGCAGAAGAGCTAGTGAAGGAGAGAAGGAAGGCGGCCATTGAGTCGCGAGATTTAAAGAGGAGACAGATGGGGAAGACGCATCAGTCCTCCTCCAAGAGATCAAAAGAGTTTACTACCCAATCGAATACTTCGGTTGGATATTCAAAGAGAAACAAAAATATCAGAATATAACATCTAAAGCCCAAACTACCTCAGTGGCAAGTGTTGGTAGTGCTCGGCCAAGTAGGCCTGAGTGTTCGTAATGTGGAAGATGTCACTTGGGCAAATGCCGAGTAAGCGAGAGGGGCTGTTTCAAGTGTGAGTCACTTGACCACTTTATCTGCAAGTGCCCTGAGATGGACGAGAGAGAGAGAAAATAAGAGGTGAAAGCGAGCAGTGCTCTCTTGAGGGGTAGGCCTCAAAAGAACCCCGGAAGTGGGAATAGTAGTAGAGGTGCACCAAGAGAGGCCGCGATAAGGTCTGAAGGCAAAGCGCCAGCGAGGACCTATGCTATGCGAGCCGTGAAGAGGCAAAGTGTCCAGATGTGATCACGGGTACTTTTTCCATTCACGATATAATTGTTGTCGCTTTAATTGACCCGGGATCTACCCACTCTTACATATGTATGGAATTAATACCTCGTATAAACATGTTAGTAGAGTCCACTAAGTTTGTAATAAAAGTGTCTAACCCGTTAGGCAAGCATGTATTAGTGGACCAAGTATGTAAAAATTGTCCTTTGGTGATTAGAGGCTATTGTTTGCAGGCCAACTTGATGTTGTTGCCATTTAATGAATTCGATGTAATTCTTGGGATGGATTGATTGACCTTCCATGGCGTTGTAGTAGACTGTGAGAGAAAAGTAATTCAGCTAAGATGTGAGGATGGAAATGTTCTTTGAGTTGGGCCAGATAAGTCAGATAATTTGTCTGTGGTAATATCATCTTTGGCAGCCGAAAAATATTTGAGAAAAGGGTATGAAGCTTATCTAGCTTTTGTACTGAATAACCAAGTGCCCGAGTCGAAGATTGAGTCTGTACCAGTGGTTTGTGAGTTTATAGACGTCTTTTCGGAGGAGTTACCAGGGTTACCCCCAAAGAGAGAGGTTGAGTTTGGTATCGAGTTGGCTCCTGGTACGATGCCAATCTCGATTACACCTTATAGGATGGCCCCCACTGAGTTAAATGAGTTGAAAGTGCAGTTGCAAGAGTTAACAGATAAAGGTTTTGCTAGATCGAGTTATTCACCATGGGGTGCTCTACTGCTTTTTGTGAAAAAGAAGGATGGATCGATGAGGTTATGTATCAACTACAAATAGCTTAACAAGGTGACAGTGAAGAACAAGTATCCCTTGCCGAGGATTGATGATCTCTTCAATCAATTGAGAGTGGCCACTGTGTTCTCTAAGATAGACTTAAGATCGGGCTACTACCAGTTAAGAGTCAAGGAACATGATGTATAGAAAACTGCTTTTCGGACAAGATATAGGCATTTTAAGTTTCTTGTTATGCCTTTTGGATTAACAAATGCCCCGACAGTATTATGGACTTGATGAACTGCATCTTTCGGTCGTACTTGGATAAGTTTGTTGTCGTTTTTATCGACGACATATTGATTTATTCACATGATGAGAGTGAGCATGTGGAACATTTGAGAACCGTGTTACGGACTTTGAGGGATAAACAGCTCTATGCTAAGTTTAGTAAGAGCGAATTTTGGCTTAAGGAAGTTGGATTCCTAAGACACATTATGCGGGATACGGGATCAGAGTTGATCTGAATAAGATCTCAGCTATTGTAGAATGGAAACCGCTGAGGAATGTGACAGAGGTCCGCAGTTTTCTGGGGCTAGCAGGATACTATAGACGATTTGTAAATAGATTCTCCATGATAGCTACACTAATAACAAGGCTATTGCAGAAAGATGTCAAGTTCGAATGGACAGAAGAGTGCCAACAGAGCTTCGAGAGATTAAAGGCTTTGTTAACCGAAGCCCCAATTTTAGTGCAACCTAATTCGGGCAAGGAATTTGTAGTTTTTAGTGACGCCTCCCTAAATGGTTTAGGGTATGTGCTAATGCAAGAAGGCAAGGGTATAGCCTATGCCTCAAGGCAGCTAAAACTTCATGAGAAGAATTATTCGACCCATGATTTAGAGCTAGCAGTTGTGGTGTTCGCACTGAAGATTTGGTGACATCATTTATATGGTGAGAGATGCTGAGTATTTACTGATCACAAGAGTTTAAAGTATCTAATGACTCTGAAAGAGTTGAATTTGAGGCAACGACAATGGTTAGAGCTAATAAAAGATTATGAGTTGATTATCGACTATCATCCGGGAAAGGCAAATGTAGTCGCTGACGCTTTGAGCAAAAAGTCGTTGTTGCTTTGAGAGCTTTGAACGCTCAATTGACCGTATTTAATGATGGTTTGATCGTTGCAGAGTTGAGATCCAGACCAACTTTTCTTCATGAAATTCGTGAAGCTCAGAAAGATGACGAGAAACTACAAGTTAAGAGAACTCAGTGTGAATCAGAGATTGAGTCAAATTTTCGTATTAGTACCGATGGGTGTATAATATTCAAAATAGAATTTGTGTAGCCAAAGATAGTGAGCTCATTCAGAAGATTTTACGAGACGCACACAGTGGTTGTTCGCCACTTCACCCGGGTAGCGTGAAGATGTACAACTATCTTAAGAAAATGTATTGGCGGTCCGGTATGAAGAGAGACATTTCAGAGTTTATTTCCAAGTGCCTGGTGTGTCAACAAGTAAAGGCTGAACATCAAGTGCCTTCTGGTTTACTTCAGCCTATTATGATTCCCGAGTGGAAATGGGATCGTATCACCATGGATTTCGTGACCAATTTACCTCTAACCCTGAGAAAGAAAGATGCAGTATGGGTTATTGTCGATAGACTCACTAAGTCAGTACACTTCATACCAGTGTGTGTCGACTATTCCCTTAAAAAATTGGCCGACTTGTATGTTTCTGAGATTGTGAGGCTTCATGGTGTGTCGTTACCGATTGTATCTGATTGGGACCCAAGGTTCACCTCGAGGTTTTGGAAAAAGTTACAAAAAGCTTTAGGAACCAAGTTGAGTTTCAGCATGGCATTTCATCTGCAAACTAAAGGACAGTCGGAAAGAGTAATACAAATCTTAGAAGACATGTTGAGGTGTTGTGTTCTTGAATTCCAAGGAGGTTGGGAAAAATACTTACCATTGGTTGAATTCGCCTACAAAAACAGCCATCAATTGAGTCTAAAAATGGCGCCTTATGAGGCTTTATACGGGCAAAAGTGCCGAACACCCTTATTCTGGACTGAGATGAGAGAGAGTCAGATTCACGGGGTTATTTGATCAAAGAGGCTGAGGAAAAAGTTAAGGTGATTCGTGACTCTTTAAAAGCCGCCTCAGATAGACAAAAATCCTACGCGGATTTGAAACGAAGGGAGATTGAGTTTGAAGTCAGGGATAAGGTATTTTTGAAAGTTTCCCCATGGAGGAAAGTCCTCGGATTTGGTAGAAAAGGCAAGTTGAATCCTCATTTTATAGGACCTTATGAGGTTACCGAGAGTAGGGCCCGTTGCCTACCATTTGAGTTTGCCACCAGAGTTAGAAAAGATTCATAATGTATTTCACGTATCCATGCTACGCCAATACAGATCAGACCCTTCGCATATAATTGCACCAACTGAAGTTGAGATTCTCCCAGATATGACGTATGGTGAGGAACTAGTCAAGATATTAGCTCAAGAAGTTAAACAGTTAAGAAATAAGAGTATACCACTTGTGAAGGTTTTGTGGCATAGGCATGGGGTCGAGGAAACCACATGGGAACACGAGGAGTCTCTAAGAGAGTAGTATCCAAACTTATTCACCAGTAAGATTTTCGAGGACAAAAATCCCTAAGGGGGAGAAATGTAATAACCCGATTTAAGGCCTAGTCGGAGCAGTGGTCTTCTGACCACAAATCTGAAGTTATAAAAATTATTTTTATCATAATTATGATATTATAGCATGATTATATTAGTGCATGAAAAATTTAGTGAGTTAATTTTAATGTTTTCAAGCCCGGTTGCGATAAGAGACTAAATCGCATAAAAGGAAAAAGTTACCTTTTAGTACCCAAATGTGTTAAATAGCTAGAGAATAAAATTTTAGAGTATTTAAAGGGCAATTAGGCCCTTTTTAGAGTGCTTGGCCAGCCATGGGAGACAAATTGGTCAAAAAGTCCAAGTTTGGTTGGGTTTGGTGGCTAATTTGACTAATATAGTAATAAAATAAGAAAAGATGATATCACCTTCTCATCTTCTTCTCTACCACCGAAAATATCAGCTAAAATGGGGGTTTGAAAGCTCAAAAATCTGTGGCAACTTAAAGCATTCATAAGTAAGTGATTTTAATGAGTTTTGTTCAAGATTTTTATATTTTTGAGACCCTTGAAGCATGAGCTTTCAAATGAGGGTGATATCTTACAAAATAGTCAAGAGTTTAGGATTTTTTCATGGATGTATTTGTGTTATATGCCGAGTTTTTATAGAAAATATGAGTCCTAGTTGTGCTATAAACAACTTTTGTGAAAGGTGTTAGCATAAAAACACCTAAAGGGGCTAGTTTGCATAAGTTGCAAATTAAGTAATAAGTGTGATATAGTGAGAATTTGGGATTGTTCTAGTAGTAAAAAGAGTTTATCTAGGCTAAAAATACGAAGAAAGTTGATAAAAATTAATTTTCAGGCATAGGGGTAAAATGGTCATTTTGCCAAGGCCTTAGGGCAAAATGGTCATTTTACCAAAGTTGTAAATTTAAGAATGCTTAATTGTGTTTAGTGACTAAAAGGATGTACATTGTTAATATAGACCAAGATTTGCCAAGACTGATCCTAGAATGAGGCAAAGCCAAGCAATCCGATTAAGCCGTTTAGTCAAGCACTTTTTGTAGTCCAAGGTAAGTTGTATGTAAATAGTACAACTACATTGTTAATACTTGTATTCATATTTTCATTGAATTTATATTGTACGAATTGTTAAGTTATAAACCGAGAATGACTTGTAATATTTGAGATAGTAGAAATATCTCGTTGAACCTTAGGATATGAATTGGATATTCGTGCTAAGACGTTGGGTGATTTGTACACCAGTATGAGACCATGTCTGGGACATGGCATCGGCATCCAGACGAGGGCTAGTGTAAGACATGTCTGGGACATGCTTCAGACATATTATGAGTGCCAGAGTAAGACATGTCTAGGACATGCATCGGCCTCAACAGAGATAGCCAGTGTAAGACGTGTCTGGGACATGCATCGGCTAAGAGTTGTGCTAGTGTAAGATAGTAGAAATATCTCGTTGAACCTTAGGATATGAATTGGATATTCGTGCTAAGACGTTGGGTGATTTGTACGCCAGTATAAGACCATGTCTGGGACATGGCATCGGCATCCAGGCGAGGGCTAGTGTAAGACATGTCTGGGACATGCTTTAGCCATATTATGAGTGCCAGAGTAAGACATGTCTAGGACATGCATCAGCCTCAACAAAGATAGCTAGTGTAAGACGTGTCTGGGACATGCATTGGCTAAGAGTTGTGCTAGTGTAGGACATGTCTAGGACATGCATCGGCACGCATATATAAGAGTCAGTATAAGACGATGTCTGGGACATGGCATCAGTAATTTATCCCATGTCGAAGGTTCATAGAATATCCAGTAGTATCCCAAAATGGTTCAATGGTAAAAGTTGTAGTACAATTTTGATAAAGAAAAGAGGATCATGTTACGAGTGTCACAGGTACCTATATGATAAGCATGAAAAACGAGTTTAATTTAGAAATTGAGACTTGAGTAAGTTAAGTTATGTTTACCTTTGAGCTATAAGCATGATGGCAAATGGTGAGAATGTTTTTGTATACTTATTATATGCAACTTACTAAGCTTTATGCTTACTCTCTTTCCTTTCCCTTTTCTTTTAGTACTGCCAATTTACTCAAGGATCCCTTGAAGTCAGAGATATCGATCACACTATCATCCTTTATACCTGGTATAGTTGGATTCATATTTTTTATTGTGGCATGTATAAGGCTAGGCTAGTAAGTTGTATTATTGAGAAATTTTTCATGTATTTTGGTTTAAGATAAAAGCCTTTCATTTTGTATTAGGCCTAGAATAATGGCTATTATTCATTCTGATGAATGCATATAATTTCTTTCTTTGAATGAATTTGTGACTTTTGGGGAGAAAATTGTATATTGACATGATCTTGTGTAGGTTGTACAAAATGGGTGACAAAATGGCTTTGGAAATATCCTAGTTTATCCACAGGGGTAAGACACACGGGCTTGTGTCTAGGCCGTGTGTGACACACGGCTCACACCCATGGGTGTGTGTTATGGCCGTGCGTCCCCTGCACTTAAAACTTTCAAGTCATTTTAGTACCCGGGCAAGCCACATGGGTGTGTGCCTAGGCCGTGTCATAAAGTTAGTATGCATGCTTGTAGCACATGGACAAGAGACACAGCTGTGTGAAGGACACGGTTATAGGGCACGGGTGTGTGCTTGGGCCGTGTAGATTTGGCAGAATGCCCAAGTTTTTTTTAGACACGGGTTCGGGACATGGGTATGTCCGTAGCACACGGTCGTACATTCTATACCCATACAGGCGTGTGGAGCCTTGATGCATGAAATTTTCTAAGCTTTTCATAAGGTCCCGGTTGGGTTCCGAATCACTCCGGATCTATGTTTTGGGCCTCAAAAGCCCGTGTACGAGATAGATTGCTTGTGAAAAGAAAAGTTTTAAATTGATTGAAATTTTACGGCCCAATTTTTGTGTGATTGATTGAGTTTAAGTCAGGTAACACCTTGAACCCTATCCCAAAGTCGGGCATGGGCGAGGGGTGTTACAATAGAAGATCAAAATCAAATCTGTAAAATGATATGTTTGGGGCTATCCTTTTAATTGGAAGAAAAGATTTCTTCGAAAAGAATGATTCAGTGGTTTAGTCTAATTTGAATTATTTGATTGAAAAGATAATTGGGTTATATGTGTTTGAATCTATCCACCGAACTGGAAATAAACTTTGAATGTACATGTGTGAATTGAAGGATAGTCTAGAAGAAGAATTCGTATTCTTGAAGATTTGATACAGAATTATATCTATAGGAATGATTCTATCTGGGAAATGTTTTCGTAAATTAAAGTTAGTTCGATTGTTGAAGTTTTCCTTTTACATGGAGATATTGTCAACCGAAACATCAGTACTTGCGTCAATGAACGGTTTGAAGTGTGTTCTAATAACAGAGTGTACAGAGATATCTTGTGATTCCATAAGGTTAAAGCTGCATGAAAAGAGTTATGTGACATATTTGATGATTACAGGAGTTTAAAATGATTGATGTTGTAAAGCGAAATAAGAACTTGGCACAACAAAGCTAGCTCAAATCGTCGAACAACTTTTGATTTTGTAAGTAAATATTATTATTCGAGGGAAATGATTATAGTTTCGAATGATCTAAATAAGAAACTTTTGTGTGCTTTACAAGCGATGAATATGTGATTGATCTTATCAGATGATGATTATATCTTAGCCGGATTAGAAGTTAAATTGATGCTTACTAACAGAATTTGTGAAATTTAGAAATGTGTTATCAAATTATAAGTTAAAAAGGGGTTCAGCACAAATTGATTTCTAATTCAGAACTTCAAATGTGGAATTGATGATTGCTTGTTGCTTTGAAATAAAGTGTGGATACCAAAAAGCTCTGAGATTGTATAACCATTTTTACAAAAGTCTCACAATGTCAGTTAGAATGTGCATACAGGAGTAACAAGATGTATAATAATCTGAGAAAGTGGTATTGATAAATAAGTTTAAAAATTAATATTTCTGACCTTGCGATTAAATGTATGAGTTATCAACAGGTTAAAGTTAATTATTAAGCATCTTTAGGACTATTTCAGCATGTTTTGATATCTGAGTAATGATGAAATAAAATATTTTGATGAATTTTGTATCGGGATTATCTTTTATTATTGTTGACTATCTGAATAAGTCTTTCCATACGCATGGATTTATCTTTTGATAAATCAACTGAATTATGCGTTTCAAAGACTTTTAGTTTGCACATGGTGTCAGTCATCATTATTTTAAATTAAAATCTAAAATTCATATGGCAATTTTGGGAGAAATTATAGTAAGCTATGAGTACGAGGTTGTTTTGAAAATTCTCGAAATATTTATTCGTTGCTGTGTTTTAGAGTTTCAAAGCAACTAAGAAAGATTGCTGCTGTTTGATAAACTATCAGATGAGTATAAAAGTGACAGTGTATGAGGTATCGTATGTAGCAGTTACCTAACTCAGTTTTTCAGGATCGTGCTTTATAAGTAAATGATTCATGAGATTAATATCATCAGCGAAACAAAGTAGAAAATAAAGGTAACTCAATACAGTTAGAAGTAGATTCAGTTTAATATGATGTATAGCGAAAAACAGATCATAATCTTAATTGTGTGATTCAAGAGATATGAAATCCGAAGCTATATGTGAATTTGCAATGTACTGTGTGAAAGCAAATCCTTAATCTACTTTCGGGTAAGATTTTCGGGGACAAAAATCCTTAAAGGGGGGAGAGTTGTAACAACCCGGTTTAGACCCTAGTCGAAATCGTGGTTTTGGGATCACAAATATGAGTCAAAAAAATATTTTACTATTATTTTCCATGCTTATTATATGTGAATTAGCATGTGTGAAAGTTTCGTATGAAAATTTTATTATTTGTGTGCTTAATTTGATAAAAGGACCTAATCGTGTAAAATGTAAAAGTTGTCTACTATTTGTTAAAAGTGCTTATTTGCTATGTCTTTCTAAATGAGGGATCCTTATGTTGTAATTAGACCATTGATAAGGTTAATGGACATTTATGGACATCCATTATAAGTTTTTAAAGGTTATTTGTTACGGGTAAAATTGGAAATTTATTAATATGTTATTATTAATTAAAACAAAACAAAATATGGCCATTAGTTCATCTTTTCTAACTGATTGAAAGAAAGAAAATAGGGGTTTTAAAGCTTTGAATATTCGGCCATGGTCCAAGCTTGATTTAAGGTTTGTTTTAACTCAGTTTTTAATAATTTTTATGTTTTTGAAATCGTTGCTTCGTGTTTTATCAAACCCATACCTCAATTTCAGAATTTGATGATGATTTTCAGTTATGCCATTGTTGGTTTTTTGAGTTTTGAATTGTTAATTGATGAAATATGGAAGCTTGATGATAGATAAATAAGTTTTGTATTTGAATTTTTGATGAATTTGAGTAATTTAGGGTAAATTGTGAATTTTGTAAATTGAGGGGTCAAAATGTGAAATAAATGAAAGAAATGGGTTGCTAGGGACCTTAGGGAAATTTTTCTAGGCATGGGTGTGGTTAAATTTTGAATATTTTGTGTTTTGTGAAATAATGACTAAATTGCGAAAAATGTGAAATGTCAAGGGAAAAAGTGTAATTAGTCCATTTATGTGTTTTTTGATGAATTTGATTGAGTATATGATTAAATAAGTTTAATTTGTATTAAATTAGATCAAGAAATGAGGAAATCGGATTTGGATCGGGGAAAGTCGAAAATTGTCGAATAGTCGTTCCAGTCCATTCGTGTTAGTACGAGGTAGGTTCATAAGTAAATAAATGTTGTTAAATTGAAATGTATGTGCATTATAGTGCCGGATTGAATTATTACTTGTGTATATGTATATGCCAAATTGAATTAACCATGGGATCAATATTTATGAGCTTGAATCGATCGAGTTATAATGTCCGAAAGCCCCGTAGGAACCTTAGGAATAGTTAGGATACATATGTCATGACATAGGATTCTGATATGTGTTATCGTGTAAGACCACGTCTGGGACGTTGGCATCAATTTTTTATTTACGTGTAAGACCATGCCTAGGACATTGGCATCATATATGATTTCGTGTAAGACCTTGTCTGGGACAGTGGCATTGATATTTGATTACATGTAAGACCACGTCTGGGACGTTGGCATTGTACGAACTTATGTGCTATCCAAGTATCCTTATTGATTTTGATCAGTTCAATGGGCATTCCGAGAAATAAATGAGTATATGAATGTGCATCCGAATTAGGTATGTTATGAGATATATGAAATTAAGCAATGAAAGTGAGTATGATTATTATCAGTTGATATATGAACTATGTGAAAATGAGATGTGGATACTAGCAAGTGAACTATGATCAAATGAATTATATGAGATATGTGGAATTATAATTGTGTTTTGCCGTATATGATTCAAGTACACGTTATTTGTATATAAAATTCTGATATGAAATGTGAAAAATATTGTAACACCCCGAACCCGAGACCGTCGCCGGAGTCGAACACGAGGTGTTAACAGACTTCAAACCACTTACAAAAAAAAAATTTCCCAGACAAGCTGCTAATCTGCGTACTAGTCGCTTTAAAAATCATATCTTGAGTTCTAAAACTTGAAATCCAGTTCCGTAAATTTTCCCTGAAACTAGACTCATATTCCCATCTACATACTTTTTTGTAGAATTTTTGGTTGGGCCAATTAGTACAGTTTATTAGTCAAAGTCTCCCATGTTACAGGGATCGACTACACTGACCTTTGCGCATTACGACTTGGATATCTCCCTGTACAGAGCTTCAATACTGATGTTGTTTGTTTCTATAGAAACTAGACTCAAAGGAAAATCTATGCACATATGGCATGACTTCTAATTATCTCTGGTTAATTTATAATGAATTTCCAAAGTCGGAACAGGGAATCCAGAAATCGCTCTGGCCCTGTTTCACAAGAGTTTAATTATCTCCTAACATACAGCTCATATGGTCGTTTCATTTCTTCTATATGAAAATAGACTCATCGATCTTCGATTACATAATTTATTCATTAATTAATTCCACTCCTACTCTTTTTAGTGATTTTTCAATCTCACGTCACTGCTGCTGCCAGCATCTGTTACTAAAGCAACTATGCCTATTCCGTGATTTCTCCTTGATCTAACTAGTAATTCATCATACATATCAAAAATTATGATCATGACTAGCCATGCCAAAGGCTAATCATTGTCAAACATCTCCCTACTACACTATTGCCATATCATGAATTTTAACACCAAAAATAATCAACCATGACATATGGCATAAAAATTGAATTACCAAGACTTACGACCTAACATTATAGAACCAAATCCAACCGAACATTTATGCCATTTTCGCATGGCTAAAAGTTTACATACCAAATTTCAACAAAACATATTAGCCTATACATGCCGAAATGTTCTCCTAGACCGACTAAAAAGAAGATACCAAAAGTTGCTAGCCGGTGTGATGACTTCGATGACGGTCCCAAGCACGCAAAAAGACGAGTCCAAGAAATCTAAAGTAAGCGACAAGCAAACACCGAGTGAGTATATAACTCAGTAAGTCATAAGCATTACATAATCATCCATTAATAAATTATCACATGAGAAAACAAGTTAAAAGGGGTTAATTCTCTCCACCCATACCAACTATGCCATGGTTCCTTAGACCTTTCGGCTCAATATCATACAAAGTACTACATCAATTTTTCATATGCTACTCAACATGGTATTTGAGGCATTCTCCATGGATGCTTTCATTCTCGTTACATTCATGCAACTAAATAACATTCCCTCTATTCCACGATGAATCTCATGTACGTCACTTCAAGTATAATTATCACATAGGTTCAAAACTTATCAAGCAAGAATTCCAAATATAAACATAACGTCTATTAGCCACGAACTCAAGACACTTACTCATCCGCTGTCCGTGACCAACTCAATAAGGTCGCACACTTAGTGTCAATAGTGCTTCAAAAACATATAGTAAGTCCGCACACTTAGTGTTATATAATCAAACTCGCACACTTAGTGCTTACATAATCAAACTCGCACACTTAGTGCTATATAATCAAACTTGCACACTTAGTGCTATGCAATTTAAACCCGCACACTTAGTGCCAATCTCATGATCATAATTGTTTATACCCGCACACTTAGTGCCGAAATCTACATTTCAATACACCTCACCTCTTTTCTTTTTCATTCAATACTTTCATCACCCCATGCATACGTGTATAT
This sequence comes from Gossypium hirsutum, assembly GCF_007990345.1. Lineage (NCBI taxonomy): Eukaryota > Viridiplantae > Streptophyta > Magnoliopsida > Malvales > Malvaceae > Gossypium > Gossypium hirsutum. Next base: position 35,612,695 of record NC_053424.1, read on the forward strand.
ATATATTTATCATTTCATTCGACATAATTACATAGACATTATGACTATTTAAATCAATACCAAATATATGCTTAATGACTTACCTTGTGTTGGGTAAGACGGTTCCAACTCGGCTACTCGATGATCTTTTCTTTGCCTTTGCTTGATTCTCCTCCTTTAACTCCTTGAGCTTAATCAATAAATCAACTAGTTTAACCATCTTGCTAAACATTCATAATTCAATTACACATGCATATGTATGTTTGTATATTCGGCAACCATCCTCACTAATTACCCATTTAGTCGATTATACACATAATTAAAGGTAACATCACGAATGGGCATACTTATGTATATATATATGTATATATACTTCCGAATGGGCATCACAATTAGGTTTAACACCACCTTCATACTCAATTAGATGGCCGAATGTATGTATATATGTACAATGTCAACTATAACATCACTTAAACACCTAATTTCATCTCATGAACACTTGATCGAATTTTCCTAATCTAGCATAGTTTCACATCTATTTGTAACATCATGTAAATCCACATATAACTACATTTCTTAAGTTCCACATCTTAATGCCCATTATAGCCACTCCCATAGTCTAAATCTAACAATTGGCAACACCCACCTTTCCACTATGTTAGCTGAATACTCATTCTCTTCTTAGTCCTAAATTCGGCACCTCCAACAAAATAGCTTAACAATTTCAACTTTCATGCTAACATAACAAGCAACTTAACACATCCATATAACTAGCATGCTAATAGCATCAAGGTATCAACTAAAATTTTTAAGCTCCTTAGCCGAATCCTAACTCTCCAACAACCCCAAATCCAACCATGAGATAGATAGAATTTAGACTCATCACCCAAAGGTTGTATATACTTCCAAAAATAACCTTGAACATACCTTAATCTAGAGGACCACCTTGGCCGAATCTTCCTTCTTCCTCTTCCTCTAGTTAAGGCAATTGCAAAAGAAAGAAAACATGAACACTCCTTCTTCCATCCTCATTTTGTTCATCTTTTCCTTTTTAATTCCTTTCTTTTATTTATTTTAATTGTTAACTAATAAATAATTGCATTGAAATTCAACCTAAGGGATGGGCATCATGGCATGGCCGGCCACTACTTGGGTTTTTTTGGCAATTTGACATGCAAACCCAAGATCCCTCACTTTGTTATTATTTGGTCCTTACACATTCCCCTATCATATTTTCTTAAGTTCTCAACTAAGTCAATCAAACGAAATTCACATTCATAAGTCTAAATTAAATCATCAAATTTTCACACATGCACTAATACACATAGAGGACATGCAACTAAATTTTAAATAAACTCTTGGGACTCGGTCTTATGGCCCCAAAACTACATTCCAACTAGGGTCTAATTTAGACTGTCACAACTCTCCCCCACATAAGAAATTTTAGTCCCCGAAAATCTTACCAGTGAACAATTTAGGATATCGATCCTTCATAGAGTCCTCAAGTTCCCAAGTGGCTTCTTCGACTCCGTGTTTATGCCACAGTACCTTTACTAATGAGATTTTCCTGTTTCGTAGTTCTTTTACTTCACGTGCTAAAATACGAACTGGTTCTTCTTCGTAACTCAAATTAGATTGAATCTCGATCTCCGATGGAGTAATTACGTGCGATAGATCGAACCTATATCGTCGAAGCATCGAGACATGAAAAATGTTGTGAATCTTTTCGAGCTCAGGGGGCAAAATTAATCGGTATGTAATTGGTCCAACTCGTTCGGATACTTCATAAGGACCGATGAACCTCGGACTCAATTTGCCCTTACGACCAAATCTAAGCACCTTCTTCCAGGGTGAAACTTTGAGAAATACTTTGTCTCCGACCTGATGTTCAATGTCTTTTCTTTTCAAATCCGCATACGACTTTCGACGATCCGAAGCGGCTTTCAAACTTTCGCGAATTACTCGGACTTTCTGCTCGGCATCCTTAATCAAATCAACCCCAAGGATCTTACTTTCACTAAGTTCAGTCCAAAATAATGGGGTACGGTATTTACGACCGTATAAAGCCTCGTAAGGTGCCATCTTAATGCTTGATTGAAAACTATTGTTGTAAGCGAATTCGATCAAAGGCAGATATCTTTCCCATGAACCACAAAACTCTAAAACACAACATCTCAACATATCCTCGAGTATTTGAATTATCCGCTCAGATTGGCCATCGGTCTGAGGATGGAATGCGGTGCTAAAGTGCATCTTGGTACCCAATGCTTCTTGTAATTTCTTCCAAAGTCGCGAGGTAAATCTTGGGTCTCTATCCGACACGATGGAAATAGGTACCCCATGCAACCGAACTATTTGGGAGACATATAATTCTGCCAATTTATCGAGCGAAAAATCCGTACGGACAGGGATAAAATGAGCAGACTTGGTTAATCTATCAACAATGACCCAGATTGCATCTTTCTTGCTTGATGACAATGGCAATTCAGATACAAAATCCATCGTTACCCGATCCCACTTCCATTCGGGTATCATGATCGGCTGAAGTAATCCCGACGGCACTTGATGTTTCGCTTTTACTTGTTGGCATATCAAACACCTTGAAACAAATTCGGAAATGTCTCGTTTCATACCATGCCACCAAAATTGACGTTTCAAATCGTTGTACATTTTCGTACTCCCCGGGTGAATTGACATTCGGCTACAATGGGCTTCGTTCAGAATCATCGAAATGAGTTCCGAATTCCTTGGAACACACAAACGACTTCTGAACCTCAAACAATCATCATCATCAATTTGAAACTCCGATTCCTTGTTCAGAACACACTCAGCCCGTTTTGCAACCAATTCATCATCGACTTTCTAAGCTTCACGAATTTGATGAATCAATAATGGTTTGGCTTTTAATTCAGCTACTAACACATTGTCGGGTAGAACAGACAAGAGTACATTCATCGCTCGTAAAGCAAACAGTGATTTCCGGCTTAAGGCGTCCGCAACCACATTAGCCTTTCCCGGGTGATAGTCAATGACAAGCTCATAATCCTTTAACAACTCGAGCCAACGTCTTTGTCGCAGATTTAAGTCTCTTTGAGTCATCAAATATTTGAGACTTTTGTGATCCGAAAATACATGGCACTTTTCACCAAATAAGTAATGTCGCCATATTTTTAAAGCGAATACGATGGCAGCTAGTTCGAGATCATGGGTCAGATAATTTTTCTCATGTGGCTTTAATTGTCTCGACGCGTAAGCCACAACTCGACCTTCTTGCATCAACACACAACCTAGCCCAAGTAGGGATGCATCACTATAAATGACAAACTCTTTGTCGGACTCCGGTTGTACTAGCACTGGAGCTTCGGTTAAACAGGTCTTTAGCCGATTGAAACTCTTCCGACAGTTTTCTGTCCATTCAAACTCAACATCTTTTTGAAGTAGTTTTGTCAACGGTGCAGCTATCATCGAAAAGCCCTTTACAAAACGTCGGTAGTATCCGGCAAGTCCCAAAAAGCTCCTAACTTCAGTAACATTCCTTGGAGGTTTCCAATCGAGTATGGCCGAAATTTTGTTCGGGTCCACTCTGACACCCGATGCGGACACCACGTGTCCCAAAAAGCTAACCTCTCTCAACCAAAATTCACATTTACTGAATTTTGCGTATAACTGCTTGTCTCGTAAAATCTGTAATACTAACCTCAAATGCTCGGCGTGTTCGGCTTCACCTTGTGAATAAACTAAAATATCATCAATAAACACAACCACAAATCGATCCAAGTATGGCCTGAATACTCGATTCATTAAATCCATAAATACTGCAGGGGCATTAGTGAGCCCAAACGGCATCACTAAGAATTCGTAGTGACCGTACCTCATTCTAAAAACGGTTTTGGGTATGTCCGAGTCTCGAACCCTCAACTGATAATAACCAGATCTCAAATCTATCTTGGAAAATACTGAGGCTCCCTTTAATTGATCAAACAAATCATCAATACGTGGCAACGGGTATTTATTCTTTATGGTCACTTTATTCAACTGGCGATAGTCGATGCACAATCTCATGGTTCCATCCTTCTTTTTCACAAACAATACGGGTGCGCCCCATGGAGAAAAACTCGGTCGAGCGAAACCTCTATCCATCAATTCTTGCAATTGAACTTTCAATTCCTTTAATTCTGTTAATGCCATACGATACGAGGCTATTGAGATTGGCGTGGTACCAGGTACAATCTCGATGCCGAATTCCACCTCTCGAACCGGTGGCAACCCCGGTAACTCCTCAGGAAAAACATCTGAATACTCACAAACCACTGGTACTGATTCAAGTTTCCTTTCCGTCTCTTTGCTATCAAATACATACGCAAGGTATGTTTCACAACCCTTTTTCACATATCTCTGAGCGGTCATTGAAGATATTATCACTGGCACCCCCTTCAAATCGGTAGACTCAACTCGGACTACCTCATCATTTGCACTCCTCAAATCGATGGTTTTTCTTTTGCAGTTCACCACTGCATCATGTACGGTCAACCAATCCATACCAAGAATAACATCAAATTCGTCAAACGGCAAAAGCATCAAATCGGCCGAAAAACAGGATTCTCGGATTATTAGAGGGCATCTCTTACACACTTTATCAACAAGTACGTATTGACCCTAAGGGTTTGACACTCGAATTACGAACTCAGTAGACTCAACAGGTAGAGTCTTACTGGATGCTAAGGTTTCACATACATATGAATGAGTAGAGCCAGGGTCAATCAATGCAATCACATTAGTATCAAAGAGAGTGAAGGTACCAGTGATGACGTCAGGGGAGGATGCTTCCTCTCGTGCGCGAATGGCATATGCTCTAGCAGGAGTACAGTTCTTGGCTCGAGCAGCCATATCAGAGGCCCCTCTCTGACTACCACCCCTACCTCCTAAAATTCTCGGTGGTCTACCTCTAGTTGTCACTCCACTAGGTCTTGCACCTTGAATCTTATTCTTCTCATCAAGCTCCGTGCAATCTCTAATGAAGTGGTCCTTCGAACCGCATCCGTAACAGGCCCTGTTAGTGGACTTACCCCAACATTCACCTAGGTGTCGTCTTCTGCATTGGGGACATTCAGGTTTCTCTTGACGATTATTGCCCACACTAGCTACCGAAGTAGCTCGGGAGTCCGTCGATGGTCGTGCTCTGATGGAAATTCCCGCAGTCGTCCTCGACTTATTAGTGTCCTCCCTGAACTTCTTTACAGCTGAGAACGGAGCTTTACCCGTCGATCTTTTACGATAGTCTCTAGCTTCAAATTCAGCCTTCTTCTTCTCCTTTCCAAGTTCTTCCGCCTTGCAGGCTCGTTCGACTAGTGTTACGAATTCTTTTATATCCAAAATACCCACTAGTAGCTTTAAATCTTCATTCAATCCTTCTTCGAATCTTTTGCACATAGCAACCTCATCAGCTACACACTCCCGGGCATACCTACTGAGTCTTACGAATTCATGTTCGTATTCAGCTACTGTCATACGGCCTTGCTTGAGTTCCAAGAATTCCTTACGCTTTTGATCAATGAACCGTTGACTAATATATTTCTTTCGAAATTCCGTTTGAAAGAAGTCCCAAGTAACTCGTTCGTTTGGGACTATGGAAATCAGGGTCCTCCACCAATAGTAGGCTGAGTCCCGCAACAAGGATATGCACACTTTAGACATTCATCGGGCGTGCATGACAGTTCATCAAACACCCGAATGGTGTTATCAAGCTAGAACTCGGCCCTTTCAGCATCATCAGTAACTATGGCCCTGAACTCCTCGGCCCCGCGCTTCCTAATCAAGTCTACAGGTGGCTTACTCAGCCTCACAGGATCAGTAACTGATGGCATTACGTGCTCTTGGGGTGGATTATTCAAATTCGGGAATTGTTGGACAGCCGGATTGGTTCGGGCATATTGCGCGACCCACTCATTCATCATGGTAAAGAAGGCTTGTTTAGCCCCCTCACCTTGATTATTCGCAGATGACTGAGGTTCAACAGGCGGCGTCCCTTGTGCAGGAGCAGCCGCTACACTTTCAACGTCATCCGCCAAGGTTCTCTCTACACCGGGATCCATTTACTAATCAAAACAAAAATTTTAACCGTCAGAAGTCATCACACATTTAAACATTAACATTAAGGCATGTATAGCTAGAATCATACGTGCTATGGTAGTCCTAGAACCGACTAAACCATAGCTCTGATACCAATCAAATGTAACACCCCGAACCTGAGACCGTCGCCGGAGTCAAACACGAGGTGTTAACAGACTTCAAACCACTTATAAAAAAATTTCCCAGACAAGCTGCCAATCTGCATACTAGTCGCTTTAAAAATCATATCTTGAGTTCTGAAACTCGAAATCCAGTTCCGTAAATTTTCCCTGGAACTAGACTCATATGCCCATCTACATATGTTTTTCTAGAATTTTTGGTTGGGCCAATTAGTACAGTTTATTAGTCAAAGTCTCCCATGTTACAGGGATCGACTACACTGACCTTTGCGCATTACGACTTGGATATCTCCCTGTACAGGGCTTCAATACTGATGTCATTTGTTTCTATAGAAACTATACTCAAAGGGGAATCTATGCACATATGGCATGACTTCTAATTATCTCTGGTTAATTTATAATGAATTTCCAAAGTCGGAATAGGGAATCCAGAAATCGCTCTGGCCCTGTTTCACAAGAGTTTAATTATCTCCTAACATACAGCTCATATGGTCGTTTCGTTTCTTCTATATGAAAATAGACTCATCGAGCTTCGATTAAATAATTTATTCATTAATTAATTCCACTCCTACTATTTTTAGTGATTTTTCAATCTCACGTCACTGCTGCTGCCAGCATCTGTTACTAAAGCAACTATGCCTATTTCGTGATTTCTCCTTGATCTAATTAGTAATTCATCATACATATCACAAATTATGATCATGACTAGCCATGCCAAAGGCTAATCATTGTCAAACATCTCCCTACTACACTATTGCCATATCATGAATTTTAACACCAAAAATAATCAACCATGACATATGGCATAAAAATCGAATTACCAAGACTTACGACCTAACATTATAGAACCAAATCCAACCGAACATTTATGCCATTTTCGCATGGCTAAAAGTTTACATACCAAATTTCAACAAAACATATTAGCCTATACATGCCGAAATGTTCTCCTAGACCGACTAAAAAGAAGATACCAAAAGTTGCTAGCCGGTGTGATGACTTCGATGACGGTCCCAAGCACGCAAAAAGACGAGTCCAAGAAACCTAAAGTAGGCGACAAGCAAACACCGAGTGAGTATATAACTCAGTAAGTCATAAGCATTACATAATCATCCATTAATAAATTATCACATGAGAAAACAAGTGAAAAGGGGTTAATTCTCTCCACCCATACCAACTATGCCATGGTTCCTTAGACCTTTCGGCTCAATATCATACAAAGTACTACATCAATTTTTCATATGCTACTCAACATGGTATTTGAGGCATTCTCCATGGATGCTTTCATTCTCCTTACATTCATGCAACTAAATAACATTCCCTCTATTCCACGATGAATCTCATGTACGTCACTTCAAGTATAATTATCACATAGGTTCAAAACTTATCAAGCAAGAATTCCAAATATAAACATAACGTCTATTAGCCACGAACTCAAGACACTTACTCGTCCGCTGTCCGTGACCAACTCAATAAGGTCGCACACTTAGTGTCAATAGTGCTTCAAAAACATATAGTAAGTCCGCACACTTAGTGTTATATAATCAAACTCGCACACTTAGTGCTTACATAATCAAACTCGCACACTTAGTGCTTACATAATCAAACTCGCACACTTAGTGCTATATAATCAAACTTGCACACTTAGTGCTATGCAATTTAAACCCGCACACTTAGTGCCAATCTCATGATCATAATTGTTTATACCCGCACACTTAGTGCCGAAATCTACATTTCAATACACCTCACCTCTTTTCTTTTTCATTCAATACTTTCATCACCCCATGCATACGTGTATATATATATTTATCATTTCATTCGACATAATTACATAGACATTATGACTATTTAAATCAATACCAAATATATGCTTAATGACTTACCTTGTGTTGGGTAAGACGGTTCCAACTCGACTACTCGATGATCTTTTCTTTGCCTTTGCTTGATTCTCCTCCTTTAACTCCTTGAGCTTAATCAATAAATCAACTAGTTTAACCATCTTGCTAAACATTCATAATTCAATTACACATGCATATGTATGTTTGTATATTCGGCAACCATCCTCACTAATTACCCATTTAGTCGATTATACACATAATTAAAGGTAACATCACGAATGGGCATACTTATGTATATATATATGTATATATACTTCCGAATGGGCATCACAATTAGGTTTAACACCACCTTCATACTCAATTAGATGGCCGAATGTATGTATATATGTACAATGTCAACTATAACATCACTTAAACACCTAATTTCATCTCATGAACACTTGATCGAATTTTCCTAATCTAGCATAGTTTCACATCTATTTGTAACATCATGTAAATCCACATATAACTACATTTCTTAAGTTCCACATCTTAATGCCCATTATAGCCACTCCCATAGTCTAAATCTAACAATTGGCAACACCCACCTTTCCACTATGTTAGCCGAATACTCATTCTCTTCTTAGTCCTAAATTCGGCACCTCCAACAAAATAGCTTAACAATTTCAACTTTCATGCTAACATAACAAGCAACTTAACACATCCATATAACTAGCATGCTAATAGCATCAAGGTATCAACTAAAATTTTTAAGCTCCTTAGCCGAATCCTAACTCTCCAACAACCCCAAATCCAACCATGATAGATAGATCCATTGTATACTTCAATAACCTTGAACATACCTTAATCTAGAGGACCACCTTGGCCGAATCTTCCTTCTTCCTCTTCCTCTAGTTACGGCAATTGCAAAAGAAAGAAAACATGAACACTCCTTCTTCCATCCTCATTTTGTTCATCTTTTCCTTTTTAATTCCTTTCTTTTATTTATTTTAATTGTTAACTAATAAATAATTGCATTGAAATTCAACCTAAGGGATGGGCATCATGGCATGGCCGGCCACTACTTGGGTTTTTTTGGCAATTTGACATGCAAACCCAAGATCCCTCACTTTGTTATTATTTGGTCCTTACACATTCCCCTATCATATTTTCTTAAGTTCTCAACTAAGTCAATCACACGAAATTCACATTCATAAGTCTAAATTAAATCATCAAATTTTCACACATGCACTAAGACACATAGAGGACATGCAACTAAATTTTAAATAAACTCTTGGGACTCGGTCTTATGGCCCCAAAACTACATTCCAACTAGGGTCTAATTTAGACTGTCACAAATATGACAATGATCGATGTGTTATATATGCTTGCTATATGAAATTGTGGTCCTATGTTTCAAACATGAGAATTATGAAAAATGGAACATGGTTTGGATGTGTGATCTGTCATGATTATTCGGGTTTTGAAATGCATAAAAAGAAATTGATATATTTCTATGCATGAAATGTAATAAATGACCATGTTTCGGTTGGTTATGTATTGAAATTGTGAAAGCTTAATTTATATGAATGATCTAATGGTCGTTATTCAAAATTGAAAGCATGGTTTATATGTTCACCGTTAAATAAGCCTAATGAATTTACTTAATATGGTGATGTTGGATTATATAAGATAAGTGATTGAATATCTGTATGAATTTAACTAAATTTGGCTCATTCAAGTTGAATTATATACATGATCTTGTGAAGATTTATTTGTTTATAGCTTACTAAGCTCCCGAAGCTTATTCTCTGTGTGTTTTTCCTATGTTTATAGATTTTCGAAGATCTACTCGAGTTGGAAGTCGATGGAGACATCATCACACTATCCGGTTATCATTTCAGTAAATAATGTTTTGAGATTTGGTTATGTGGCATGTATAGGCTAGAAGTATGTGAATACGTCTGGAGATGTAAATATATGTTTTGCCAAGTGATAAGGCTTGATAATGGATGTGAATATGATTTGGTTTTGTTATGGTTTATGTGATGAGAAAATGGTATGATTTGATGCATATGAATGACTAAATGGAATGGTCAATTTGGTATATGCTTAATTGTTAAATTTGGTATAAGTTTGGCATGAAGATGGATAAGAAATTGAGATGTTGGTAATGTATTATTGAATGAATTTGGCTTATGATTTTGGTATATTTTGGTATAGAGAATAAACATGATATTTTAGATTAATAAATTTATCTTTGGAGTTGGATTTGGCTGAAAATGTTGCATTTATGATGCTTGACGTTGGACTTGTAGGGAAGACCTAAATGGGTGGCATATTGGCCTTGTAAATGACCTATTTTTTGCCCACACGGGTAGGGACACGAGCGTGTGTCTCTACCGTGTTACTCAATGGCCATTTTGAAATGATCCTAGGCAGACCACATGGCCGCGCACACACGGGCGTGTGCCAGACCGTGTGGCCAAGTCAGTTTTGACCACGGGCTAGACACGCAGACGTGTCTTGTGGCTGTGTCGATAAGTTAGTATGTATGCCCTATTTCACCACAACCTAAACACATGGGCGTGTCTAATACCGTGTAAGGCACATGGCCTGTTCACATGAGCGTGTGAACTTTGTAATTTAGAAAAATTGTTAAGTTTCAAAAAAAAATTGTATAAGCTCGGTTTAGTCCCGACCCCTTTCTAAAGCATGTTTATGGTCTCGTAGGCCTATATAAGGGACAATTGTGAATGATTATTGTATTTTTTATCATGTTTTGCCTTAGTATATGTGAATGTTTCGATATGTCTGGTAATGCCTCTTAACTCTAGTCCGGCGATGGATATGGGTTAGGCGTGTTACAATTACCTTGTCCATCATTTTGATTTCCAAGGTCCATCTCAGCTTGTCTTTGAGCAGATCTTTCACATCTTAAAAGTCCACTCGATTTCAAGGTCCATGGGTAATAGATCAATAATTCGATCTATGCTCACGTAACACCTGATAAATAAATAACAAATAATGAATTAGTATTGTTAAAAAATTAAATAAATAAAAACTAAATTGTAAAAATAATTACACAAAGAAAATGATTACGGCAACAGTCCCCGCCAATAGCGCAAAAAACTTGTAACGAATTGTAACATGTTTACGTAAGTGTAGATAGTCATTAAAGTAATAAGAAAGCAAAAATGAGTTATCGTCTCCATAAGGACTGTATAAGCTTAAACAATTAATTGCACAATTATTATTAACAATTTGATGTAAAAAAATTTCAATAAATTTGGATAGTGATGATTAGATTAATTAAATGCAAAAGTGATCCCTAATGCAATTTTTAATCTAAATGCAATTTATCTAAGTGTATGAATGAAGGCTTTAGCAAGCAACATTCAATGGGCTAGGTTAATTATATTAATCAAATCAACTTACTTTCACCATTCTAACATGTTTGGAATTACTTCCAGGGCAACTAGATCTCTTATAGGTTTGGAAACCAAATTAAGTCCTCTTGGATCTTTTACTTAGTTAAATATGCATGTTACTGGTCATATTAGACTAAGAGTTTCTTAGCATTAATGCTAGGTCATAGGGACATTTACATTTGCAACAGTTAATTACATAAATCTAAAAACCATGCAAGATAATAGAGTTAACTAAATATATTATGCTTCTACTAGCCGTCGTCTGGTTAGGATCACTCAGCTAATATGAGTGCATCCAATCACGTATGAATTAAATGCATCATGATATTAATTGAAAACATAATTGACTATGGCACAAAACATGTTAACATGAATTAAATAAATCTAATTAATTTTATATAATCATCCTAACAGATAGGAATTAAAACTTCATAGTTGATGTCAAAAACATAAAACAAAAAGAAAACATATTAAAATAAATTATGAGAGGAAATAGTTTGCTCAGTTTAGCAGCCTTTCAGATCTATTCTAATTGATGTGCTCAACTCTGCTCAGTTCAACAGCCTTTCAGATCTATTTTGACTGAAGCGTTCTTTCGTTCTAATTGAAGCTTCTTTTGCTAAGGGTTTAGAAGGTAGCCAGCTAAAGAGTGCTTTTGACAAAGCTTTTGAGGCTAAAGATGGGAGAAGGGATGGATGACTATGCAAGGGAAAAAGGGAAAAGAAATTGAAAGAAAACTAATGTGAGTGAGAGAGGAATGTTGAGTGATGAGGGATGATGGAAAAGTGAGGAATGGAAAGGAATTTGTAGGTGAAGGTAAGGGTTTGAGTTTACTAAAATAGGTTTAAGTTTCCTTACTTCCCTGTCTCATGTGGCCAGCCATGCTTCAAGGAAAAGGGATGACCAAGTCTTCTCAATTTGAATTTGAATTTCAAGCTAAAAATAGATATAGAGTGAATGTTTTCAACAAAGAATTTGTTAGGATGAATTTTGATTATTTTCCAACTACAGGGACCTTCAATTAAATATCCCAAAACACATTTTGGGTAGCAGACATCGAGTGCCAAAACTAGGCTTTTAATTCCCCTTGTTGGATGGTTTTTTCAGTCCAATAACTTAGCAAACATGTCCACCTTTTATCACCTTCTTTACGGGGTCAAGTAGTCAACCCCATGCCCAAAATTGCATGGTCTTGTCGTCTACATGGATAATTTGTGCATGGCCATCTTTTATTTATTTAAATCATGTCTCCAATAACTTAGCAGACATGTCCATCTTTTATTACCTTCTTTACGAGGTCAAGTAGTCGACTCCATGCCAAAATTGCATGGTCTTGCCGTCCACATGGATAATTTGTGCATGGACATCTTTTATTTATTTAAATCATGTCTCCAACTGCCTACCTACATAGTGAAAAATACATACATTAATAAATTAACATGAATTAATATAAAATATGCATGAAAATCATGTAATTAAACATAATTTCACATACTTTCCAAATTCATGTCTAAAATTACTAATTAAGTAAAATTCACTTATTCCAATAATAATTACTCGAGATAAACATGATAATTAAGTAAAAAAGTGGTAGAAACATATAGAAAACCCCTATATAATTTCAAGTTTACTCGCACCCGTTCATTAGTCCTGGATTAACCGGTGAGATCGAACGATAAATCAGAGCTAAGCTGTTTAATTCATTAAAATTGGGATCGAAAGATAAAATGAAGTCACTTAGTAATTTAAGTGATTGAAGTTCCCTATCCAAGAATCGATGAAACACACTGAAATCAACCAACCACCATTAGTCATTTATTTGGTTAAATCCTTAGTTTTATATTTTTTGCAGTTTAGCCCCTGGATTAACGTATTTAATTTTCTTGCAAAATTTCCTTATCATGATTTGTCATACTATAAAATTGTATTAGTAGTTGCTTAGACTCTATTGTGTATGTTAGCTATCACTCAATCATCATCTCCTTTAGTTTCGATCCTTGGAATACTCTGGTGTTCCATTATAACATTATGAATATTACAACTGACATGTACACTTGCAATAAAATCGGGCTTTAAAAATTGTTCTATAAATTCATTGTTTTATGCACACATGTGCAATGCCGGTCAGAATTCAAGGTTCTCACTTTCCTACTGATATGATGTTATTATCATTTCACAAATTTGATATTATTCTAACAATGGACTGTTTGATGTTACACGATGCTATAGTAAACTGTAGACTGAAACGGATTGATCTGAGATGTCAGATTGGTGAAATGATTACAGTTGAGTCTGATGGATCAAATAGTGCTACTAGAGTTATTTCAGGTATCTCTGCATAGAAATTGATTCAAAAATATTGTGAAACATTCCTGTAATATATACTTGATACTTGAGAATTAGGATCAATGAGGGATCAGGTGTCAATTGTTAGCGAGTTTTCTAATCTATTTCCAGAAGAATTGCTAGGATTATCACCTGAGCGAGAAGTTGAGTTTATGATTTACTTGATGCCTAGTACTGCTCCAATATCAACTGCATCATATCGAATGACACCATAAGCCGTGTATTAGACCCAAATATTTTCTACAAGTGGTGCCGCCTATGTAAATGGCACCACTAATAAAATAATATTTTTAAAATAAAAAATAAAAAATAAAATTTAATAAAAAAATAATGGTGCCGCCTATGAGAAAGGCACCACCCACCTAAACATACCATTTAGGTATTTAATCATATTGAGATGCCATTTTGGTATTATTTTTGTATAATATTAGTGTAAAAAAGCCATGCTAACCCATCAGTTTCTAACAGTGGTGTCGGTCGGCTTACGAAGAAAATTCATACGAGGACAGAATTACCACTAGACACTGAGGACTCGATGGTGGACGAGAATGGAAAAAAGGTTCAAGGATCGAAGGTACTTAAAGCATCGTATAAATCAACTCTCTTAGGAGCAACGTAGGCCCCAGCACGGAACACTTTTATGGTGGAGGAGTTTGCTCTAATAAAAGGCGATGTGGTCATGAAGGTTATCAAAGCTATCTCGTCTATTACATTTTCCGATTGGGTTAAAGGGTATATAGAACGTAGAATGGCTAGAACAGTCATCGTGAAAATGTTGGGGGGAAGAATTGGTTTCAATGTTTTTTTGAATAAAATATCATTGTTGTGGAATCCGAGATACCCGATCCAACTGATGGATCTCGAGAATGATTTTTCCTAGTAAGGTTCCAAGAATGAGGACGATTACAATAGGGTTTTGGTAAGGGAATAGTGGGTGATCTATGGTCATTACCTAACAATCTAGCCATGGTCGCTGGAGTTTTCAACGACACAGAACGAAATCAAGTCGCAAGTTGTATGGATACGTCTTTTGGGTCAACTAGAGGGGTTTTATTTGGGTTCTCCTTATAGCGATTGGCTAAATTGTTGGCCTAGTGGTGAAATTGGATATCAATACAGATTGTGCTCACAGGGAACACTTCGCATGGCTAGCAGTTTGTGTAGACTTAAGGAAGCCCTTGATATCGAAAGTGACGATAAACGGTCATCTCCAACAAGTCGAGTACGAATCCCTCCCAAATATTTACTTCAAATGTGGTCACTATAGCCACGAAATAGAGGTGTGTACGGGGGACCAATCGGCATTAACTAAGAAAGGAATAATAGGTATAAAATGGGTTGTAAAGATGTAACACCTCGTACCCGAGACCGTCGCTGGAGTCGAACACGAGGTGTTAACAGACTTAATTCATTACTTAAACAGCTCAAACAATTTATTTTTAAAATTTCCAATCAAGCTAGCAATCTGCGTCATAGTCGCTTAAAAATTCATATCTCGAGTTCCAAAACTTGAAATCCAATTCCATAAATTTTTCCTGAAACTAGACTCATATATGTATTTACTAATTTGTTTCTAGAATTTTTGGTCAAGCCAATTAGTACATTTTATTAGTTAAAGTCTCCCCTATTTCAGGATTTGACTGCTCTGATCTCTGTATATTACGAATTAGATATCGCTCTGTACAGAATTTCAATGACTATGAAGTTTGTTTATATTAAAAGTATACTCAATAAGGAATCTTTACATATAAAGAATAACTTCTAATTATTTTTTTACAATTTATGATGAATTTTTAAAGTCAAAACAAGGGATCCAGAAATCACTCTGGCCCTGTTTCACAAAAATTCAAATATCTCATAAAATATAATTTATATACCTGTTTTGTTCAATCCATATGAAAAAAGACTAATTAAGATTCAATTTCATAACTTACTCATCATTTAATTCCATTTCTAATATTTTTAGTGATTTTTCAAATTTACATCACTGCTACTGTCAGATTCTGTTTTATGGCAAATTTCACTTTACTAAGGATTTTTATGGACTAAATAGCATTTTAAACATACATAACATCAAATATGACTTAGATTGGCCATTCCAATGGCTAATCATTTACAAACCCTTTTCTTACCAAACCATAGCCATATCATAAGATTAATTACACAAAGTGAGTGCTTTTCCATACATGCCACATTCAAAATACACAAGCCATTTTACCAATTTAAGCCTTCGGATAGTGTGAACGAGTCTTCGACCTATCCCGATTCTCAAGCCGGCTTGTCAAAACTACAATGAAAGAAAAAGGAGGGAGTAAGCACAAATGCTTAGTAAGTTCACATGCAAATAGCAAGTAACATAATCACACAATCTCACATAAAACATCATTTGCATAAACAACACAAGGACATTCATGTTTCATTTACATTTAATATCTTTCTACAATTTCATCATACCAAGATTTCAACCCGAGGGTTTAAGCACATACCTGTCAAATTTTCTCATTTACCATACTTACCAACATGTCACCTTCGTTTTAGGCCTTCTTCTTATTCATGTAAGATTCACCCATTGAACACATCGGAATATAATTCGAATACGCGGATCTCATGAACATAAGAGCCATACCCGCAGCTAGACAAACTCAATAGCCTGCGGAACTTATGTAGCCAAGCTACCATGTAACCCGCCCATAAGTGAACTCGGACTCAACTCAACGAGCTCGGATGCTTAGTTACATCTCACGAACTCGAACTCAACTCAACGAGTTCGGAACCCAACCATCCTAGTGACATGTCACTCATATTCTAATCTATTCCCAAGGTTCAAACGGGCATGTTCCTCGATCACACATCTTTGCCGTCTTCCATGGAATATCGAAATCGATACTTCGGCGATAGTTCATACTCATCAAGTAATTCACATAATTACATATTATTCAACAATAACCACAAAGCATAATATTTCATGACAATAATCAGCATCATATCATATAAACAAAATTAAATTGCTTAAAATGACAATTATGTTACTACATTTACACATGAACTTACCTCGGTACAAAATTATTAGCAATCGAGCCTATTCTTCGTAAACTTTGTTTTTCCCTCGATCGTGACTTGAATCTCATTTCTCTTGATCTATAATGCCAAATTAATCTTATTTAATACATACATTCATCAAAACAGCATTTAATACGAACTTCGGCAAAATTACATTTTTCCCCTAAACTTTTGCATAATTACACTTTTGCCTCTAGGCTCGGGAATTAAACTTCATCCCTTATTCTTATGTTTTATGACATGCTGGTCTTTTTCCCCTTCTATGGCAACATCAAATTCACACTCTAACATGTACTTCTGACTATTAGGTATTTTTACCAATTAAGTCCTTTTACTCGTTTTCGCTTAAAACCGAGTAGTACAAGTTGTCTAACATAATTTAAAACCTCATATTCCATCATAAAACACCAAAATACACAAATTTCACCGATGGGTATTTTTCCAAATATGAACCCTAGGTTGAATTATTGCTAGCATAAGCTTAATCGAGCTACCGAGATTTTAAAAACGTAAAGAACATTAAAAACGGGGCTTGGAATCACTTACTATGGAGCTTGGAAGCTTGACCAAAATGCCCTTACTACTAAACTTTCCAAAAATTCCATCCATGTCCAATTTTTGTCCATAGACTTAGAAATTGGTCAAATTGCTATTTAAGACCTCCTCATTAATATTCCAAAACAATTTCATACTAAAAACCCCTAGAATGCAAGTTTTGCAAATTATTCGATTTAGTCCCTAATTTCAATTTAAGCACTTTAGGCATAGGATTCATCACGAAATTTTCACACAATCATGCAATTATATGATCAACATTAAAATAATTATAAAATAATTATTTCTATCTCGAATTTGTGGTCAGCAACCACTATTCCAATTAGACCCTAATTCGGGATATTACAACTCTCCCCCCTTTAAGAATTTTCATCCTCGAAAATCTTACCAGTAAACAGGTGTGGGTATTGCTTTCTTATAGTTTCTTCAGGTTCCCATGTAGTCTCTTCTACCCTATGCTTTTGCCACAATACTTTCACGAGAGAGACACTTTTATTTCTTAATTGTTTGACTTCTCGAGCTAAAATATTAATCGGTTCTTCTTCGTAAATCATATCCAGTCGTAGTTCAATTTCTGTCGGTAAAATTATATGTGAAGGATTCGAACGATACCAACGTAACATAGATACGTGGAAACATCATGAATCTTCTCTAATTCAGGTGGTAATGCTAGCCGATAT
This sequence comes from Gossypium hirsutum, assembly GCF_007990345.1. Taxonomy (NCBI): domain Eukaryota; kingdom Viridiplantae; phylum Streptophyta; class Magnoliopsida; order Malvales; family Malvaceae; genus Gossypium; species Gossypium hirsutum. The sequence goes on from NC_053424.1 coordinate 35,630,808, forward strand.
GCTACCGGTCCAACTTTTTCAATTATTTCATATGGTCCAATAAAACACGGACTTAACTTGCCCTTCCGTCCAAATCTAAGGACTTTCTTCCATGGAGACACTTTCAAAAATACCTTATCACCAACTTGAAACTTGATTTCCCTTCATTTCAAATCCGTATTAGATTTCTGTCTATCTGAAGCAGCTTTCAAACAATCTCGAATCACTTTCACCTTTTCTTCGGTTTCTTTTATTAGATCAACTCCATAAATCTGATTTTCCTTGAGTTCAGTCCAATACAATGGCGTCTGACATTTACGACCATACAATGCTTCATAAGGTGCCATCTTCAAACTCGTCTGATAACTATTATGATAAGCAAATTCTACCAACGGTAAGTACCTTTCCCAAGTATCTTGAAATTCCAATACGCAACATCTGAGCATGTCTTCAAGAATCTGAATTACTCTCTCTGATTTTCCATTAGTTTGTGGATGAAAGGTAGTGCTGAAATTTAACTTTGTACCTAATGCCTCTTGCAACTTTTGCCAAATCCGTGAAGTAAATCTCGGATCTCTATCTGAAATGATTGACAAAGGTATTCCATGAAGTCTAACAATCTCAAGGATATACAATTCAGCCAACTTATTAAGAGAATAATCCGTACGTACCGAAATAAAATGAGCCGATTTAGTCAGTCTGTCAACTATTACCCAGATGGCATTTTTCTTCCTCGGAGTTAACGGCAACCGTGATATAAAATCCATAGTAATCCGATCCCATTTCCATTCAGGAACCATGATAGGCTGGAGTAATCCCGAAGGTACTTGGTGTTCAGCTTTCACTTGTTGATAAACTAAGCACTTTGATACAAACTCGGAAATATCTCTTTTCATTCCACTCCACCAGTACATTTTCTTCAAGTCATTATACATTTTCGTACTGCCCGGATGAACCGCCAAACAACCATTATGTGCTTCATGCAAAATATTTTGAATCAACTCATCATTTTTTGGTACACAAATCTGATTTTTAAACATCAAGCAACCATCAGAACCGATTCTAAAATCTGATCCCGTATCAGCTTCACATTGCTTTCTCTTGGCTTGCAAATCTTGATCATTTTTCTGATCTTCAGAAATCTCTTGTAAAAACATCAGTCTTGCTCTTAACTCTGCTAGAATCAAACCATCATTTGATATCTTTAACCGAGTGTTCATAGTTCTCAAAGCAAATAGCAATTTTCTGCTTAAAGCATCAGCAACCACATTCGCTTTTCCCGGATAGTAATCAATAACAAGCTCGTAATCTTTCAATAACTCCAACCATCTTCGCTGTCTCAAATTCAAGTCTTTTTGTGACATCAAGTACTTAAGACTTTTGTGGTCGGTATATACTCGGCACTTTTCACCATACAAATAATGTCGCCAAATCTTCAAAGCAAACACTATAGCAGCCAATTCCAAATCATGAGTCGGATAATTTCTTTCTTGAGATTTTAACTGCCTCGAAGCATAAGCCACCACTTTTCCTTCTTGCATAAGTACACATCCTAAGCCATTTCGAGAAGCATCACTATACACCACAAATTCTTTACCTGATTCGGGTTGTACCAATACTGGTGCTTCAGTTAATAACTTTTTCAATTCTTCAAAACTCTGTTGACATTCTTCCGTCCATTCAAATTTAACATTCGTTCGGAGTAGTCTAGTCATAGGAGCAGCAATTATAGAAAATCCATTTACAAACCGCCGATAATACCAAGCTAGCCCCAAGAAACTTCTAACCTCGGTTACATTTTTCGGTGGTTTCTAATCACCAATGGCTGAAATCTTACTAGGATCAACCCGTATACCATCACCGGAAACAATATGACCCAAAAATCCAACTTCCCGGAGCCAAAATTCACTTTTACTAAACTTAGCATACAGCTTCTTATCTTTCAAATTTTGTAAAACTATCCTCAAATGCTCAGCATGCTCTGTCTCATCTTTTGAATAAATTAAAATATCATCTATAAACACCACAACAAATTTGTCCAAGTATGGCTGAAATATGCGATTCATTAAATCCATAAACACAGCAGGAGCATTTGTCAACCCGAATGGCATAACTAAAAATTCATAATGATCGTACCTTGTTCTAAAAGCAGTTTTAGGCACATCCGACTCTTTTACTCGTAGCTGGTAATACCCAGATCTCAAGTCAATCTTTGAAAACCATGTTGCTCCTTTTAGCTGATCAAACAAATCATCAATCCTTGGCAACGGATACTTGTTTTTGATTGTCACCTTGTTTAACTGCTGATAGTCAACACACAATCTCATAGAACCATCCTTCTTTTTCACAAATAACACGGGAGCACCCCAAGGTGAAAAACTCGGTCTCACAAAGCCTTTATCAGTCAACTCTTGCAACTGTGACTTTAATTCTTTCAACTCTGCTGGTGCCATTCTATATGGAGCAATCGAGATCGAAGCTGTTCCCGGTATCAAATCAATACCAAATTTTACTTCCCTGACTGGAGGCAAACCCGGCAATTCTTCTAGAAATACGTCCGCAAATTCATACACAACCGGCACTGATTCAACTTTCTTTTCAACTTCTTTTGTATTAATTACATAAGCCAAATAAGCTTCATAACCCTTTCTCAAATATCTCTGAGCCGACATCGAAGAAATCATACTAGATAATGCCTCTGATTTGTCTGGTTCAACCCGCAGGATTTCACCACTTTCACACTTTAATTCTATAACATTTTCTTTGCAATTTATTATAGCATCATGCAATGTCAACCAATCCATATCCAAAATAACATCAAATTCATCAAACGGCAACAACATCAAGTCGACCATAAAGTAATGACCCCGAATCATTAAAGGGCATTTCTTGCATACTTTATCAACTATCACACATTTGCCTAACGGATTCGACACTCTAATCATAAATTCTGTGTTCTGAACAGGTATATTCATACTAGACACCAGTTTCATACATACGTATGAATGAGTAGAACCGGGATCAATCAAAGCAATAACATTAACATCATAAAGAGAAAATATACCAGTAATCACATCGGGTGATGAAGCATCTTCACGTGCCTTTATAGCATAAGTTCTAGCTGGAGCCCTTGCTTCAGATTTAGCTGCTGAATCTCTGGCTACATTTTTGCTGCTTGCTTTATTTCTAGCTTTTCTCAAATATCTTCCCCTCGAGTCTGCACCACTAGCTTTTACATTCTAAAATTTTTCTTTCTCAGCTCTCTCTGGGCAGTCTCTAATAAAATGATCAGGAGAACCACACCGAAAACATTCATTCGCTCTACATGGGCCAAAATGATTTCTGCCACATCGCTAGCACTCAGGCTTAACAAATCTCGTATTTCCCACACTAGCCGTAGAAGTAGTCTGAGATTTAGGACCCACATTTTGCTTCTTATAATTTCCATATGATTGTCCAGCCGAAACCTGTGAACGAGGATTCATATTTCTAGATTTTCTGGATTGCTGTGAGAATGAACTACTCGTTGGTTTTTTCTTCCAATTTCTAGTCTCAGGCTCTACCTTTTTCTTCTCTTTAAGTAGTTCTTCAGCCTTGCAAGCTCGATCAACCAGTACTACCATTTCTTTTAATTCAAGAATCCAAACAAATACTTTGATATCTTCATTGAGTCCATCTTCAAATCGTCTGCACATTTTAGCTTCTGTAGGAATATATTCTCTAGCATACTTACTCAACCTGGAAAACTCCCTTTCGAATTCAGTAACTGTCATGTTCCCCTACTTTAATTTAAGAAACTCTTTACGCTTCTGATCAATAAATCTTTCACTGATATATTTCTTCCGAAATTCTTCTTGAAAGAACTCCCAAGTTACTTTCTCTTTCGATACTACTGAAATCAATGTCTTCCACCAATGATAAGCTGAATCCTCAACAATGATGTAGCACATTTCAAGCATTCCTCAGGTGTACAAGACAATTCATCAAATACTCGAATAGAATTCTTGAGCCAAAACTCTGCTTTCTCGGCATCATCATCAATATTTGCCCTGAATTCTTTGGCCCCTTGTTTACGGATTCTGTCAACTAGAGTTCTGTGAAATTTCATCAGATCTACACCTTGAGGCATCGGGGGTACAGGTTGAGGAAATCGAGGGAGGTGGGGGAGGTTGTGCATTCGGGTTCGTACGAACGAAATCAGTATACCAGGCACTCATCATCTGGAGAAAGGCTTCCCGAGCCCCTTCTTCTCCTCCTTGACCAACAGTAGGAGGTGGATTTTCAGTTGGCACCGCCCCTTCAGCCAGAGCTGGTGCATTACTCTCTACATCATCAGCCGTAACTGGATCGGGATCCATTTACTATAAAAAAATCATTTAAAAGGTCAGAAGTCGTCACACTATCACAATATATATATGGCATGTATAGCAAAACCCGTACATACAACACATTAGTCTGAGAACTGACTAAACCTGCTCTGATACCACTAAATGTAACGCCTCGTACCCGAGACCGTCGCTGAAGTCGAACACGAGGTGTTAACAGACTTAATTCATTGCTTAAACAACTCAAACAATTTATTTTTAAAATTTCCAGTCAAGCTAGCAATCTGCATCATAGTCACTTAAAAATTCATATCTCGAGTTTCAAAACTTGAAATCCAATTCTGTAAAATTTCCATGAAACTATACTCATATATATATTTACTAATTTTTTTCTAGAATTTTTCGTCAAGCCAATTAGTACAGTTTATTAGTTAAAGTCTCCCCTATTTCAGGGTTTGACTGGTCTGCCCTCTGTATATTACGAATCAGATATCTCTCTGTACAGAATTTCAATGACTATGAAGTTTGTTTCTCTTAAAACTATACTCAATAAGAAATATTTAAATATAAATCATGACTTCTAATTATGTTTTTACAATTTATGATGAATTTTTAAAGTCAGAATAGGGGACCCAGAATTCACTCTGGCCCTGTTTTATAAAAATTCAAATATCTCATAAAATATAATTTATATACCTGTTTTGTTCAATCCATATGAAAATAAACTAATTAGGCTTCAATTTCATAACTTACTCATCATTTAATTCCATTTCTAATATTTTTAGTGATTTTTCAAATTTACATCACTGCTGCTGTCAGATTCTGTTTTATGGCAAATTTCACTTTACTAAGGATTTTCATGGACTAAATAGCATTTTAAACATACATAACATCAAATATGACTTAGATTGGCCATTCCAATGGCTAATCATTTACAAACCCTTTTCTTACCAAACCATAGCCATATCATAAGATCAATTACACAAAGTGAGTGTTTTGCCATACATGCCACATTCAAAATACACAAGCCATTTTACCAATTTAAGCCTTCGGATAGTGTGAACGAGTCTTTGACCTATCCCGATTCTCAAGCCGGCTTGTCAAAACTACAATGAAAGAAAAAGGAGGGAGTAAGCACAAATGCTTAGTAAGTTCACATGCAAATAGCAAGTAACATAATCACACAATCTCACATAAAACATCATTTGCATAAACAACACCAAGACATTCATGTTTCATTTACATTTAATATCTTTCTACAATTTCATCATACCAAGATTTCAACCCGAGGGTTTAAGCACATACCTGTCAAATTTTCTCATTTACCATACTTACCAACATGTCACCTTCGTTTTAGGCCTTCTTCTTATTCACGTAAGATTCACCCGTTGAACACATCAGAATATAATTCGAATACGCGGATCTCATGAACATAAGAGCCATACCCGCAGCTAGACAAACTCAATAGCCTGCGGAACTTATGTAGCCAAGCTACCATGTAACCCGCCCATAAGTGAACTCGGACTCAACTCAACGAGCTCGGATGCCTAGTTACATCTCACGAACTCGGACTCAACTCAACGAGTTCGGAGCTCAACCATCCTAGTGACATGTCACTCGTATTCTAATTTATTCCCAAGGTTCAAACGGGCGTTTTCCTCGATCACACATCTTTGCCGTCTTCCACGGAATATCGAAATCGATACTTCGGCGATAGTTCATACTCATCAAGCAATTCACATAATTACATATTATTCAACAAAAACCACAAAGCATAATATTTCATGATAATAATCAGCATCATATCATATAAACAACATTAAATTGCTTAAAATGACAATTATGTTACTACATTTACACATGAACTTACCTCGGTACAAAATTATTAGCAATCGAGCCTATTCTTCGTAAACTTTGTTTTTCCCTCGATCGCGACTTGAATCTCATTTCTCTTGATCTATAATGCCAAATTAATCTTATTTAATACATACATTCATCAAAACAGCATTTAATACGAACTTTGGAAAAATTATATTTTTTCCCCTAAACTTTTGCATAATTACACTTTTGCCCCTAGGCTCGTGAATTAAACTTCATCCCTTATTCTTATGTTTTATGACATGCTGATCATTTTTCCCTTCTATGGCAACATCAAATTCACACTCTAACATGTACTTCTGACTATTAGGTATTTTTACCGATTAAGTCCTTTTACTCGTTTTCGCTTAAAACCGAGTAGTACAAGTTGTCTAACATAATTTAAAACCTCATATTCCATCATGAAACACCAAAATACACAAATTTCACCTATGGGTATTTTTCCAAATATGAACCCTAGGTTGAATTATTGCTAGCATAAGCTTAATCGAGCTACCGGGATTCTAAAAACGTAAAGAACATTAAAAACGGGGCTTGGAATCACTTACTATGGAGCTTGGAAGCTTGAAACAAACCCTAACTATGGAGAACCCTTGAAATTTCGGCCTAATGAAGAAGATGGACAAAAATTGGCTTTTAATTTTGTTTTTAATTCATTTTAATAACTAAATGACCAAAATGCCCTTACTACTAAACTTTCCAAAAATTCCATCCATGTCCAATTTTTGTCCATAGACTTAGAAATTGGTCAAATTTCTATTTAAGACCTCCTCATTATTATTCCAAAACAATTTCATACTAAAAACTCCTAGAATGCAAGTTTTGCAAATTATTCGATTTAGTCCCTAATTTCAATTTAAGCACTTTAGGCATAGGATTTCATCACGAAATTTTCACACAATCATACAATTATATGATCAACATTAAAATAATTATAAAATAATTATTTCTATCTCGAATTTGTGGTCACGCAACCACTATTCTGATTAGACCCTAATTCGGGATATTACAAAAGAGATCTGAAATTCAAAAAAGGGTAGAGGATGAGTCATTTGGGGCTTAAATGGTAGTCGAACGACAGAAGGGAAGAAGATGTTTCAGGGGAACGATGAGATACGGTGTATCAGACGGTGTCAATGGAGGCTCGCGATTTACAGAACTTGAAAAGGATGGGGGGAATAAACAAGTTGCTTCCATGGATGCTAATGACGGCGCATATTTTGAGAGGTGAATAGAAGAAAATAAGGGGATGGAAGCTGTTAGGGGGCTAGGGTTTTAAGGTAATAAAACCAAAAAAAATGCTAAAGTGGGCTAACGGGCTAAAGGGAAAGGCCCGATGGTAGGTGCTGGGTCAAAAAATGACTCAAAAAATTTGAGGCCCATCGATGGTAAAGTGGGGTTTAAGGCAAATAAATCATATGGGAAATTCAATGATGGTTTTATGTCGAGAGAAAGGGAGATGGAGGGCACTGGAGGAAATTTTATGGTTCAACCTATTAATGTGTCTGTTAATTCAAACCAGAATAAACATAAGGTTGTATGGATAGTGGAGAAACAAAATTTTGAGTCGACTATAGGGAAAAAGAACAGGATATTTAATTTTGGTGAATCAAGTAATAATACTATAATTTCATATCCGAAAGATAGTGATGTAGGGAATGGCCCGCATGATAATTTGACTAATGGAATGATGAAGTTATTTACATGACTCGGTGGAGTTGAGAGTGGCCATGGAGGGATTGGTTGGGGAATTCGAACGAAATCCTGAAAAAGCTCCGATGCAGGATGATACTTCATTTATTAAGGAGATTATGGTCATTGAGGATGCATGCAATAATGAGGTAAATGTTTAATTTTGCTATTTCAATTTTGAGCCTATTTTTTCTTATAATTGTTTGTTCTATGGACACAAAAATTATTTGTTGGAATTGCCAAGGAGCAAGGTATCCTCCGTTTCATAATTTTGTCAATGAGTGTAGGAAAGATTTTTATCCTTATTTGTTTTGTCTTTTTGACACACAGGTTAGTATTAAAGTCGATAGCATTGTTAAAAGAATTAGGTTTCCTAATTCATTCCAAGTTGAAGCAAATGGGTTTGCTGGTGGAATTTGGTTGTGTTGGGATGAAAACTTTCTAGTGGATATTCTGGAGGTTTACCCTCAGCTAATTCATGTGAATGTTTGTAATAAGCAAAGATCTTATAGTTTTTTCTGCTCATTTGTTTATGTTATCCCACAAAGTGCGACGAGAAAAAAGTTATGCCATTTTTTGGGTTCTTTAGCAAATTGCTTGAAGGGGCCTTATATTCTTACTGGAGACTTTAATTCTATTCTTGATAGTTCGAAAAGGGTAGGTGGTGCTTCTATTTTGAAAGCGGGGTGTAAATGGTTCCATGAGTTTCTTTTCAATAATGCACTGCGGGATTTGGGTGCAAGTGGTGCTCAATTTACTTGGTGTAGAGGTAACTTGTCCCTAAGATTGGATAGGGTTGTTTGCATTCAGAATGAAAATCATTAGCACCAGATTGTTCAGTAAGAAATCTTCATAAATTGAAATCGGATCATAGGCCAATTTTAGTATCCCTTAAACCAATGACTAAAAAAGGTACCATGCCTTTTCGGTGTCTTACAAGTTGGATGTTACATGAGAATTTTAACAATCTTGTTCATAGCAATTGGAATAATGAAATGAAAGTTAGTGATAATTTAGAGCATTTTCAGGAAGTTGTCGAAAGGTGGAATAAAAATGTGTATGGTAATATCTTTGCGCGCAAAAAGAAACTAGTTTATAAACTGGAAAGGGTCCAACGGATTTTAGATATGTGTTTCTCATTAAGGCTCCGTTCTCGTGAAATTGAGATTCGACAAGACTTAGAGGAAGTTTTGGGTCATGAGGAGTTATTATGGTTTCAAAAGTCTAGACCATAAGGGCTCCAATCGCACATTGGCTAGACGTAAGCGAAATAGGATCGAGGGGCTTATTGTGGACAATAATGACTGGTGTTTTGATGAGGAGATATTGAAACAACATGTGGTGATTTTTTTAATAAGATTTATAACACGGATTACTCTGTTAGTGGTGTGCTTCATTGTCGTGGTAAATTTCCTTTGTTGTCTAATGATGAGACGAGTAGTCTCCTTTTAGAAGCTTCTGATGAAGAGATTCGTAGGGAAGTCTTTGGCATGGCTCCACTAAAAGTTCCTGGAATGGATGGTTTCCAGGTGAATATTTTTCAAACTCAGTGGGATGTTATTGGTTACTCAGTGTGTTCCTTAGTTAGACAGAGTTTGGGGGGTTAGTCTTTGGATCCAAAGCTGAACAAGACTTTGTTAGTCCTTTGACCGAAGATTCAAAATCCTGAAAGAATTTCCCAATTCAAACTTATAAGTCTGTGTACAATGATTTATAAGATCATTACAAAGATGCTAGTTAATAAATTAAGACCTCTGATGGTGAAGTTGACTCGGTAGAACCAAGCAAGTTTTATCCCTGGTAAAAATATCACTGATAACATTGTGGTTGCGCAAGAGGTCGTGCATTCGTTAAAAAACTTTCGTGGTGGTAAATGCAGAATGATCTTAAAAATTGATTTGGAAAAGGCATATGATAGAGTCAGATGGGATTTTTTGGAGGACACATTACTAGAGGTCGGTTTTGTAACAGCCTGATTTAGGGCCTAGTCAGAACAATGGTCTCGGGACCACAAATTCGAAGTTGGGAAAATCATTTTATTATAATTATGAGATTATAGCATAATTATATTAGTGTTTGAAAATTTTGACGAGTTAATCTTAACGATTGTGAGCCCAATTGCGAAAAAAGACTAAATCGCATAAAGTGAAAAAGTCATAATTTGATAGCTAAATGTATTATTTTATTAAAGAACCAAAATTGGGGGTCTTTAGTGGGAAAATAGGCCCTTAATTGATGGCATAGCCGGCCATGAGACATAGAGGAGACAAATTTTAAAAGTAGGTAGAAATTTGGTAGCTATTTTGACCAAAAAGAAACAAAATAGAAAAAGGTTGTCAATTTCTTTTCTTCTCATCTCTTTCCACCGAATTTTTCAGCCATGAAAGGGGGTTTGGAAGCTTAAATTTTGAAGCAACTTATTCCTTTCACAAGTAAGTGTAACATCCCGAAATAGGGCCTAAACGGAAGAGTGGTTGCGAAACCACAAATCTGAGGTAGAAAAATTTATTTTATTATTATTTTGAGTTTCATGATATGATTGCATGATTGTATGAAAATTTCATGATGAAATTCTATGCATAAAGTGCTTAAGTTGAGGTTAGGGACTAAATCGAATAATTTGCAAAACTTGCATTCTAGAAGTTTTTAGTATGAAATTGCTTTGGAATATTAATTAGGAGGGTTTAAATAACAATTTGACCAATTTTAAGTTCATGGACAAAAATTAGGACATGGAAGGAAATTTTTTAAAGTTTAGTAAGGAGGGGCAATTTGGTCATTTGGATATTAAATGAATTAAAAAGGGAAAAATAACACAAAATTTGTTATCATCTTCTTTAGTTACTGCCGAATTTTTGTTCTCTCCATAGCTAGGGTTTCTTCAATTTTCAAGCTCCACAGTAAGTGATTCCAGGCCCCGTTTTTAATGTTCTTTACGTTTTCGGAGTCCCAATAGTTCGATAAAGCTTATGCTAGCAATAATTTAAGTTAGGGTTCATATTTGGAAAATACCCATAGGTGAAAAGTGTTTATTTTGATGTTTTATGATAGAATAAGAGGTCTTAGATTATGTTAGACAACTTGTGCTACTTGGTTTTAGGTAAAAACGAGTAAAAGGGCTTAATCGGTAAAAATACCTAATAGTCATAAGTGCATGTTAGAGTGTGAATTTGATGCTTCCATAGAAGGGAAAAATGATCAGCATGTCATAAAACATAAGAATAAGGGATAAATTTTAATTCCCGAGCCTAGGGGCAAAAGTGTAAATATGCAAAAGTTTAGGGGCAAAAATGTAATTTTTGCAAAGTTTGAGTAAAGGACTATTTTGATAAATGTGAATATTAAATAAGTTAAATTTTCTATTATAGATCAAGAAGAACGAAATTCGGGAGTAGATTGGGGAAAAGAAAAAGTAAAGGACTAAATTGTAAAGTTTAGTCACATTTTGTATCGAGGTAAGTTTACAATAAATAAATGCAATATTCTTTTATTTTACATTATTATTGTCAATTTCCAGCATTTATATACTTATTTTTTTTTGAATATTTAAAGTCGAATTAAAGGCGAAGTGACAGAGAAAAAGCATTAGGAAGCCTCGTTTGAACCTTAGGAATGTTAGGATATTGGGGTTGATAGGACAGGACAGGACAGAAATGAGCCATGTAAGTCCATATCAGATATATGGCTTTGGAGACAAGAATGAGCCATGTAAGCCCATATTATATATATATGGCATTGGAGACAGGAATAATTCATGTAAGTCCATGTCGAAGACATGGCATTGGCAGGATATTGATAGACAGGAACGACCCTAGTATCCTTAGTATTCCGAGTGGTTCAACGGGTCATTGTATACGTTAAATTACAGTGAATTATCAGCAAAAAGGGAAGGTAGATTATATTTATGAATAGTGAAAGGTCAGGTAAGAAAGAAGGTAAGTGAATAAAGAAGAAAGTAGAAAATGAGAATGTAAAGAAAGTTTATGAAGCTAGGTGACATTATGTATAATTATTCATTATGTTGAATGTTGTAATTTATTTGCTTGTAAACTTACTAAGCCTAGTGCTTACTCTCTTTATTTTCTTTTTCTTATAGTTTTTATCAAGCCACTCGGGGATCGAAGGAAACGTCGGAAACCGATCACACTATCAAAGAAATCACATTGGTATAGTTAGACGTTTCGTTTTGTGTATGGCATGTATAGGAACTTGGTTTGTTTTGATATGATATGATCAATGAATGATGTGTAAATACTTGATCGTGATTAACTAATAGAGTGGCTGATGATATACGTGTTTAATAGTATGTATGATTAAGTAGTAACTATCACATGAAAACTAAGAAAAATGTGAAAGTAACTTAAAACAGATTCAAGTATCAGAAATACTTGACTTTGAAAAATCACAAGAAATTGTAGAGACATGGGTTGATGGTGAATAATATATGAAATTAAAGCTCGTTGTGTCTATTTTCATATGGAATAAGCAAAACAAGTAAAGCTTTTGTATTTTATAGGGTATCTGAGTTTTGGTGAAATAGGGCCAGAGCGATTTCTGGATCCCCTATTCTAACTTTAGAAATTCACCATAAATTTTACAAAAATAATTAGGTGGTGTACTTTATATGGTTAGAATCCTTATTTAATATAGTTTTAATAGAAACAAACGTTATAGTCATATGATTTTTCTACAGGGAGAAAAGTGGTTCGTAGTAAGTAGAGGCCAGTGTAGTCAAATTTTGAAACAGGGATAACTTTAACTAATAAATTGTACTAATTGGCTATGTCAAAAATTCTAGAAACAAATTACTAGATAGATGTATGAGTCTAGTTTCAGGAAAAATTTACAGATCTTAATTTCGAGTTTTGAAACTCGAGAAATTAATTTTTAAGCAACCATGACGCAGAAAAATAGTTTATTCCGAAAATTAAAATAAGTGGTTTAGAGTTGTTTAAAAGGTAAGATAAGTTTAGTAACACCTCAAGCTTGACTCCGGTGACGGTTTTCGGCATGGGGGTGTTACATTTATTAGTATCAGAGCAGGTTTAGTCGGTTCTCGGAACAGTTAGTGCGAGTAAAAGTCTAGCTATACATGCCATACCTGTATTTTGATAATGTGACGACTCCTGACGATTTTTAGATATTTTGTTTTATAGTAATGGATCCCGAGCGAGCTGGTGATGATGATGTAGAAAGTAATGCGCTTGCTCCTGTGGAAGGGGTAGCGCCATCTGAGAATAGGCCAGTAACAGTTAATCAGGGAGGAGTGACTCAAGAAGCTCTCTTCCAAGCTTTGAATGATTTGTTTACCGAGTTCGTTCGTACGAATCCGGTAGTTAGACCTCCAACCCCTCATGATTTTCAGGCTACCTATGTAGCTCAAGCTCCCCCAGTCACAGGTACAGCGATAAGAGAAAAGCCACCAGTTGATAGAATCAGGAAACAAGGGGCAGAAGAGTTCCGAGCAACAAAAGATGATGATGCAGAAAGAGCAGAATTTTGGTTAGAAAATACTATCAGAGTCTTTGACGAATTATCTTGTACACCCGAGGAATGTTTGAAATGTGTAGTATCACTTCTTAGAGACTCAGCCTACTACTGTGGAAGACACTTGTATCAGTTGTACCAAAGGAGAGGGTCACTTGGGATTTCTTTCAGGAGGAATTTCGTAAAAAGTACATCAGTCAGAGGTTTATTGACCAGAAGAGAAAGGAATTCCTGGAATTGAAACAAGGTAATATGACAGTGACCGATTATAAGCGCGAATTTTTCAGGCTTAGTAAATATGCTCTAGAATGTGTGTCCACAGAGGCTATTATGTGTAAAAGGTTTGAGGATGGGTTAAATGATAATATCCGACTGTCAGTGGGTGTCCTAGAAATAAAAGAGTTCGTTATTTTAGTTGAGAGAGCCTGTAAGGAAAGGAGCTATTAAAAACAAAAGGCAAAGTTGAGACAGAGACACAAGATACAAAGAAGAGACAGATGAGCAAGTCATTCCAGGCTACATCCAAAAGGCCAAAGGAGTTTTCTACCAGATCTAGTTTCTCAGCCGAGTATTCTAGTCAGAATAGAGGTAGCAGATTTAAGGATTCGAAGGCTCAGAACACCTCGACTGTGAGCGTAGGTAATGTTGGACAGGGTAGATCAGGGTGTTCACGGTGTGGTAGACTTCATTATGGTCCTTGTCGGGCAGGCGAAAATGTTTGTTATAAATGCGGTGCTCCAGATCATTTTGTACGAAAATGTCCAGAGGTGGCTAATCGAGAGATAACACAGAGTGCTAGATCCAGAAATGCTCCTACTAGAGGCAGATCACCGAGGCAACCGGGAGTAGGAGCAAGTAACAGAGGTACCTCAAGAGATTCGGCTGTGAGACCAGATGTTAGAGCCCATGCAAGGACTTATGCTATTCGTGCATGCGAAGAGGCATCCTTCCCCGATGTGATTACGGGTATATTTTCTCTATATGATATTAATGTCATTGCTTTGATTGACCCGGGTTCAACTCATTCATATGTTTGCAAGAAATTGATGTCTAGTACAAGAATGCCTATAGAATCTACAAAATTTGTGATGAAAGTATCGAATCCATTAGGCAGGCATGTATTAGTAGATAAAGTATGTAGAAATTGTCCTTTAATGATTAGAGGCTACTGTTTTCCGACCGATCTCATGCTATTTCCATTTGATGAGTTTGATGTGATTCTTGGTATGGATTGGTTGACTACACATGATGTGATAGTGAATTGTGGAAAGAAATTCATTGAGTTAAAGTGTAAAAATGGTGAAATTCTTCGGGTTAATTCAGAAGAGTCAGATAGTTTATTTCCCATAATTTCTGTTATGTCTGCTTAGAAATGTTTGAGAAAAAGGTATGAAGCTTATCTTGCTTTTGTGTTAAACACTAAAGATCCAGAATTGAAAATTGAATCAGTTCCTGCGGTATGTGAGTTTCCCGATGTGTTTCCGGAGGAACTACCAGGTTTGCCTCCTGTTAGAGAAGTTGAGTTTGGTATTGAGTTGATTCCAGGTACCACGCCCATTTCTATTGTTCCTTATAGAATGGCTCCGTTGGAATTGAAAGAATTGAAAGCTCAGTTGCAGGAATTAACAGATAAAGGCTTTGTAAGACCCAGTAGTTCACCATGGGGTGCACCAGTGCTATTTGTGAAAAAGAAAGACGGATTGATGAGATTGTGCATAGATTATCGACAACTTAACAAAGTAACAGTAAAGAACAAGTATCCATTGCCTAGAATTGATGATCTGTTTGATCAATTGAAGGGAGCTACTGTGTTTTCCAAGAAAGATTTGAGATCCAGATACTATCAGTTGCAAGTTAAAGAGTCAGATGTCTTGAAGACTGCTTTCTGGACTAAGTACGGTCATTATGAGTTCCTTGTGATGCCATTTGGCTTGACTAATGCTCCTGCCATTTTCATGGACTTAATGAACCGAATTTTCAGACCGTACTTGGATAAGTTTATAGTTGTGTTCATTGATGATATCTTGATTTATTCTCATGATGAGACTGAGCATGCAGAGCATTTGAGAACAGTTTTACAGATTCTGAAAGATAATCAATTATATGCCAAGTTCAGCAAAAGTGAGTTCTGGTTACGAGAAGTTGGTTTTCTTGGACATATTGTCTCAGGTGAAGGTATTAAGGTTGATCTGAGCAAGATTTCAGTCATTGTTGATTTGAAGCCTCCTAGAAATGTATCAGAAGTTAGAAGTTTTCTTAGTCTTGCCGGATATTATAGACGATTTGTAGAGGGATTTTCCATGATAGCTACCCCGCTGACAAGATTACTGCGAAAGGATGTCAAGTTTGAATGGACTGAGAAGTGTCAACAGAGTTTTGACAAGTTAAAAGCATTGTTGACTAAAGCTCATGTTTTAGTACAACCAGAACCAGGTAAGGAGTTTGTGATTTACAGTGATGCGTCCATGAATGGACTTGGTTGTGTACTTATGCAGGAAGGGAAGGTAATTGCTTATGCCTCTAAACAATTAAAGCCACATGAGAAGAACTATCCGACAAATGATTTAGAGCTAGCTGCCATTATTTTTGCGTTGAGGATTTGGAGACATCATTTGTACGATGAGAAGTGCCACATATTCACTGATCACAAAAGTTTGAAATATTTGATGACTTAAAAAGATTTGAATTTGAGGCAAAGAAGATGGTTAGAGCTGATTAAAGATTATGAGCTAGTGATCGATTATCACCCAGGTAAGGCAAACGTTGTTGCTGATGCTTTGAGTAGGAAATCTTTATTTGCATTAAGAGCTTTGAATACTAGTCTAGCCTTATCAGATGATTCTTTTATCTTAGCTGAGTTGAGAGCTAAACCGATGTTTCTTGAAGAAATTTGTGAAGCTCAGAAAAATGATAGTGAGTTGTTAGCCAAAAGAGATCAGTGTGAGTCGGATATAGAGTCAGATTTTCAGATCAGTTTTGACGGTTGTTTGATGTTCAGAGATAGGGTATGCGTACCGAAGAATGATGAGCTTATTCGAAAGATCTTACAGGAAGCACATACTAGTTCTTTGTCTATTCATCCAGGTAGTACAAAGATGTATAATGATTTGAAGAAAATGTCCTGGTGGGTAGGAATGAAAAGGGATATTTCAGAGTTTGTTTCTAGATGCTTGATCTGTCAGTAGGTAAAGGCCGAACATTAGGTACCTTCAGGTTTATTGCAGCCTGTGCTAATCCCTGAGTGGAAATGGGATCGAGATACTATGGATTTTGTGACAGGATTACCGTTGACACCAAGGAAGAAAGATGCAATATGGGTTGTGATTGATAAGTTAACGAAGTCGGCCCATTTTATTCCAGTTCGTATGGATTATTCACTTGACAAGTTGGCCGAGTTGTATATTTCAGAGATAGTCAGACTACACGGGGTACCGTTATTGATCATTTCAGACAGAGATCCAAGATTTACTTCACAGTTTTGGAAGAAATTACAGAAGGCTTTGGGCACTAAGTTGAGTTTTAGTACAGCTTTCCATCCTCAAACTGACGGTCAGTCAGAGAGAGTTATTTAGGTACTTGAAGATATGCTTAGATGCTGTGTACTGGAATTTCAAGGCAGTTGGGAAAAATATTTACCATTAGTAGAGTTTGCCTACAATAATAGTTATCAGTCGAGTTTAAAATGGCACCTTATGAAGCTTTGTATGGATCTAAATGTCGCACACCTTTGTATTAGACAGAGCTTAAGGAAAATCAGATTTACGGGGTTGATCTAGTTAAGAAAACAGAAGAGAAAGTAAAAATCATCAGAGATTGCTTGAAAGCAGCCTCAGACAGACAAAAGTCGTATGCAGATTTGAAGAGAAAAGAGATTAAGTATCAAGTTGGTGACAAAGTTTTTTTGAAAGTATCCCCGTGGAAGAAAGTTCTCAAATTTGGCAAGAAAGGCAAATTAAGTCCACGCTTTATTGGACCGTTTGAAGTGATTGAGAAAGTCGGACCATTAGCATATCAGTTAGCTTTGCCGATTGAGTTAGAGAAGATTCATAATGTATTTCATGTGTCTATGCTACGTCGTTATCGTTCAGATCCGTCAATGTGATTTCTCAGACAGAGGTTGAGATTCAACCAGACATGACTTACGGTGAAGAACCGGAAAAGATTCTAGCTCGAGAGGAAAAGTAATTAAGGAACAAAAGTATTGCACTTGTGAAAGTACTATGGAATAGACATGGGGTAAATGAGGCTACATGGGAACTCGAAGAGGCTATGCAAAAATAGTACCCAAATCTCTTCACAGGTAAAACTTTCGGGGACGAAAATCCCTAAAGGGGGAGAAATGTAACATCCCGAAATAGGACCTAAACGGAACAATGGTTGCGAAACCAAAAATCTGAGGTAGAAAAATTTATTTTATTATTATTTTGAGGTTCATGATATGATTGCATGATTGTGTGAAAATTTCATGACGAAATTCTATGCATAAAGTGCTTAAGTTGAGGTTAGGGACTAAATCGAATAATTTGCAAAACTTGCATTCTAGAAGTTTTTAGTATGAAATTGCTTTGGAATATTAATTAGGAGGGTTTAAATAACAATTTGACCAATTTTAAATTCATGGAGAAAAATTAGGACATGGAAGGAAATTTTTTAAAGTTTAGTAAGGAGGGGCAATTTGGTCATTTGGATATTAAATGAATTAAAAAGGGAAAAATAACACAAAATTTGTTATCATCTTCTTTAGTTTCTGTCAAATTCTTTCTCTCTCCATAGCTAGGGTTTCTTCAATTTTCAAGCTCCATAGTAAGTGATTCCAAGCCCCGTTTTTAATGTTCTTTACGTTTTCGGAGTCCCGGTAGTTCGATAAAGCTTATGCTAGCAATAATTTAAGTTAGGGTTCATATTTGGAAAAATACCCATAGGTGAAAAGTGTTTATTTTGATGTTTTATGATATAATATGAGGTCTTAGATTATGTTAGACAACTTGTGCTACTCGGTTTTAGGTAAAAACGAGTAAAAGGGCTTAATCGGTAAAAATACCTAATAGTCATAAGTGCATGTTAGAGTGTGAATTTAATGCAACCATAGAAGGGAAAAATGATCAGCATGTTATAAACATAAGAATAAGGGATAAATTTTAATTCCCGAGCCTAGGGGCAAAAGTGTAAATATGCAAAAGTTTAGGGGCAAAAATGTAATTTTTGCAAAGTTTGAGTAAAGGACTATTTTGATAAATGTGAATATTAAATAAGTTAAATTTTCTATTATAGATCAAGAATAACGAAATTCGGGAGTAGATTGGGGAAAAGAAAAGTAAAGGACTGAATTGTAAAGTTTAGTCACATTTTGTATCGAGGTAAGTTTACAGTAAATAAATGCAATATTCTTTTATTTTACATTATTATTGTCAATTTCCAGCATTTATATACTTATTTTTTTTGAATATTTAAAGTCGAATTAAAGGCGAAGTGACAGAGAAAAAGCATTAGGAAGCCTCGTTTGAACCTTAGGAATGTTAGGATATTGGGGTTGACAGGACAGGACAGGACAGAAATGAGCCATGTAAGTTACTAAGCCTAGTGCTTACTCTCTTTATTTTCTTTTTCTTATAGTTTTTATCAAGCCACTCGGGGATCGAAGGAAACGTCGGAAACCGATCACACTATCAAAGAAATCACATTGGTATAGTTAGACGTTTCGTTTTGTGTATGGCATGTATAGGAACTTGGTTTGTTTTGATATGATATGATCAATGAATGATGTGTAAATACTTGATCGTGATTAACTAATAGAGTGGCTGATGATATACATGTTTAATAGTATGTATGATTAAGTAGTAACTATCACATGAAAACTAAGAAAAATGTGAAAGTAACTTAAAACAGATTCAAGTATTAGAAATACTTGACTTTGAAAAATCACAAGAAATTGTAGAGACATGGGTTGATGGTGAATAATATATGAAATTAAAGCTCGTTGTGTCTATTTTCATATGGACTAAGCAAAACAGGTAAAGCTTTTGTATTTTATAAGGTATCTGAGTTTTGGTGAAATAGGGATAGAGCGATTTCTGGATCCCCTATTCTAACTTTAGAAATTCACCATAAATTTTACAAAAATAATTAGGTGGTGTAATTTACATGGTTAGAATCCTTATTGAATGTAGTTTTAATAGAAACAAACGTTATAGTCATATGATTTTTCTACAGGGAGAAAAGTGGTTCGTAGTAAGTAGAGGCCAGTGTAGTCAAATTCTGAAACAGGGATAACTTTAACTAATAAACTGTACTAATTGGCTATGTCAAAAATTCTAGAAACAAATTACTAGATAGATATATGAGTCTAGTTTCAGGAAAAATTTTAATTCCCGAGCCTAGGGGCAAAAGTGTAAATATGCAAAAGTTTAGGGGCAAAAATGTAATTTTTTCAAAGTTTGAGTAAAAGACTGTTTTGATAAATGTGAATATTAAATAAGTTAAATTTGCTATTATAGATGAAGAAGAATGAAATTCAGGAGTAGATCGGGGAAAAGAAAAAGTAAAGGACTAAATTGTAAAGTTTAGTCACATTTTGTATCGAGGTAAGTTTACAGTAAATAAATGCAATCTTCTTTTATTTTACATTATTATTGTCAATTTCCAGCATTTATATACTTATTTTCTTTGAATATTTAAAGTCGAATTAAAGGCGAAGTGACAGAGAAAAAGCATTAGGAAGCCCCGTTTGAACCTTAAGAATGTAAGGATATTGGGGTTGACAGGACAGGACAGGGCAGGACAGAAATGAGCCATGTAAATCCATATTAGATATATGGCTTTGGAGACAGGAATGAGCCATGTAAGCCCATATTATATATATATGGCATTGGAGACAGGAATAATTTATGTAAGTCCATGTCGAAGACATGGCATTGGCAGGATATTGATAGACAGGAACAACCCTAGTATCCTTAGTATTCCGAGTGGTTCAATGGGTCATTGTATACGTTAAATTACAGTGAATTATCAGCAAAATGGGAAGGTAGATTATATTATGAATAGTGAAAGGTCAGGTAAGAAAGAAGGTAAGTGAGTAAAGAAGAAGGTAGAAAATGAGAATGTAAAGAAAGTTTATGAAGCTAGGTGACATTATATATAATTATTCATTATGTTAAATGTTGTAATTTATTTGCTTGTAAGCTTACTAAGCCAAGTGCTTACTCTCTTTATTTTCTTTTTCTTATAGTTTTTATCAAGCCACTCAGGGATCGAAGGAAACGTCGGAAACCGATCACACTATCAAAGAAATCACATTGGTATAGTTAGACGTTTCGTTTTGTGTATGGCATGTATAGGAACTTGGTTTGTTTTGAAATGATATGATCAATGAATGATGTGTAAATACTTGATAGTGATTAACTAATAGAGTGGCTGATGATATACATGTTTAATAGTATGTATGATTAAGTAGTAACTATCACATGAAAACTAAGAAAAATGTGAAAGAAACTTAAAAACAGATTCAAGTATCAGAAATACGTGATTTTGAAAAATCACAAAAAATTGTATAGACATGGGTTGATGGTGAATAATATATGAAATTAAATCTCGTTGTGTCTATTTTCATATGGAATAAGCAAAACAGGTAAAGGTTTTGTATTTTATAGCGTATCTGAGTTTTGGTGAAATAGGGCCAGAGCAATTTCTGGATCCCCTGTTCCAGCTTTAGAAATTCACCATAAATTTTAAAAAAATAATTAGGTTGTGTAATTTATATGGTTAGAATCTTTATTGAATCTAGTTTTAATAGAAACAAACGATATAGTTATATGATTTTTGTACAGAGAGAAAAGTGGTTCGTAGTTAGTAGAGGCTAGTGCAGTCGAATTCTGAAACAGGGGTAACTTTAACTAATAAACTGTACTAATTGGTTAAGTCAAAAATTATAGAAACAAATTAGTAGATATATATATGAGTCTAGTTTCAGGAAAAATTTACAGATCTTAATTTCAAGTTTTGAAACTCGAGAAATGAATTTTTAAGACACCATGACGCAGAAAAATAGTTTATTCTGAAAATTAAAATAAGTGATTTAGAGTTGTTTAAAAGGTAAGATAAGTTTAGTAACACCTCAAGCTTGACTCCGGTGACAGTTTCAGGCGTGGGGGTGTTACAATAAGTGATTTTAATGAGTTTTCTTCAAGATTTTCACATTTTTGAGACCCTTGAAGCATGAGCTTTCAAATGAGGGTGATATCTTGCAAATTGGTCAAGAGTTTAGGATTTTTCCATGGATGTAATTGTGATAGATGCTGAGTTTTTATGGAGGAATATGAGTCCTAGTTGTGTTATAAGCAACTTTTGAAAAAGGTGTTAGCTTGAAAACACCTAAAGGAATCATTTTGCAGAAGTTGCAAAATAGGTAATAAGTGTATGAAATAGTGAGAATTTGGGGTTGCTATAAGAGTAAAAAGAGTTTAGCTAGGCCTAAAATACGAAGAAATTCGATAAAAATCAATTTTCGAATATAGGGGTAAAATGGTCATTTTGCTAATGCCTAGGGGCAAAATGGTCATTTTACCAAAGATGTGAAATTATGAATGCCTAATTGTAATTAATGACTAAATGAGTACATTTTTGCTATTATAGATCAAGATTTATCAAAACCGAGCCTAGACCGGGGCAAAGCCAAGCAATCCGATTAAGCCGTCTAGTCAAGTACTTTTTGTAAACAGAGATAAGTTGTATGTAAATCATACAACTATATTGTTAAATGCATGTATTCGATTGTTATTGATTTTGATATAGTATGAATTTCTAGATTTTGAACTGAGTATGCATATTTATGATTGATGAAGTAGAAAGATCTAGTGAGAACCCCAGGAAACAAACCGGATGTTCATGCCATAACATTGGTTTATGTGAGAGCCAATGTAAGACCATGTCTGGGACATGGCATCGACATTGAGACGAGGGCTAGTGTAAGACGTGTTTGGACATCAGCCACATTACGATAGCCAGTGTAAGACCATGTCTGGGACATGGCATCGGCGTAGAGATAAGTGCCAGTGTAAGACATGTCTAGGACATGCATCGGCCTCAATGATGGTAGCCAGTGTAAGACGTGTCTGGGACATGCATCGGCTAAGCTTCATGCTAGTGTAAGACATGTTTGGGACATACAGTAGCACTTATACACGAGAGCTAGTGTAAGACATGTCTAGGACATGCATCGGCCTCAATGGTGGTAGCCAATGTAAGACGTGTCTGGGACATGCATCGACCTCAATGATGGTAGCCAATGTAAGACGTGTCTGGGACATGCATCGACTAAGCTTCGTGCTAGTGTAAGACATGTCTGGGACATACAGTAGCACTTATACACGAGAGCTAGTGTAAGACATGTCTAGGACATGCATCGGCCTCAATGATGGTAGCCAATGTAAGACGTGTCTGGGACATGCATCGGCTAAGCTTCGTGCTAGTGTAAGACATGTCTGGGACATACAGTAGCACTTATACACGAGAGCTAGTGTAAGACCATGTCTGGGACATGGCATCGACAACTTAACCCATGTTTGAGGCTTATAGAATATTCAGTAGTATTCCAAAAGGTTCAACTTTAAGATTTAAGAAAGAGATTTAATAAGGAAAGTATGATAATGTTTTGAGTGTTACAGGTACCTATTTTGGTATACAAGTGTAATGATCTCAATTAGAAAATGTTGCTTGAGTGGATGGTAATGAGTAAGTCAAGTTATGCTTACCTTTGAGCTATGAGCATAATGATAAATGGTGAAACGTTGTTGTATATTTATTTATATGCAACTTAATAAGCTTTATGCTTACTTTCTTTCCTTTCTCTTTTCTTTCAGTACTGCCAAATTTCTCAAGGATCCTTTGAAGTCAAAGATATCGATCACACTATCAGCCGTAATACTTGGTATAGTTGGATTTATATTTTTTATTATGGCATGTATAAGGCTAGACTAGGAAGTTGTATTATTGAGAAATTGTTTATGTATATTGGCTTAAGATAAAAGCCCTTCATTTTGTATTAAGCCTAGATAATGTCTAGGCCATGTGTGACACATGGCTCACCCCTATGGGTGTGTGTTATGGTTGTGCATCCCCTGCACTTAAATTTTTAAGTCAGTATTGTCCACGAGTAGGCCACACGGGTGTGTGCCATAGTCGAGTCTATAAGTCAGTATTGTCTACGGGTAGGCCATACGGGCGTGTGTCATGGCCGTGCCCTAAAGTCAGTGTTGCACACGGGCTAAGGGTATAGGCATGTCTCGAGTCACACGGGCGCGTGGAACTCTAAGGCATGAGCTTTTCCAAGTTTTTCTTAAGTTCTCAGTTTAAACTTAAATCATTTCGAATGTATATTTTGGGTCTCGTAAGTCCTATTAAGGGATAGATTGAGTATAAAATGAAAAGTTTTAAATTGATCAAAATTTTATGACCCAGTTTTACATGCGTATGCTTGAGTTAAGTCTGGTGACACCTCGAACCCTGTCTCGGCGTCAGTTACGGGTGAGGGGTGTTACAGGTTTCCCTTTGCAACTAGTCAATGTGATTTTAGAAAGTTAACATAATATAAGGGGTTAAACGCAAGGAACATGAGAAGAGAGATAAGATTAAGACCCCAGTTAAGAGAGATTTGGCTTTAGTAGTTATAACCCGCGTCCTGTGAAGTGAACCAGGAAAAGTAGACCGCAGCAAAACATAACTACAGTTGGTATTGGTGGTAAGACTCAAATTGTGCTTATTATATGAAATGTTAGTCAGGGGAATATTGGAGGAAATTAGGGGCATGTCTTAGATGTGGATCCTTGGAGCATCAGATTAAAGATTTTCCACGTATTGTTGAGCAGATGCAAGCACCAAATCCGAATTAGAATTAGAATCAGAGGGTTGGTCAATTACCTCCTAGGAGATGAGGTTATAATAGAGCTGGTAATGCATGACAAAGAGCACCAGGTCAGGGTGCAAATCAGACTGAGGTGAGACAACTTGCCTTGGTTTATGCAGTGAGGCATATAGAGGATCGTGATGCAGTTGATGTCATCGGAGGTACTTTACAATTAATTCTATACAGTACTTTGCCTTAATAGATATAGGTTCTACCCATTCATATGTTACCTGTTTTATGTCTGATAAATTGGGAATTAGGGTAGAAGATACTGTTAGTGTTGTTTTGTGGTTAGTCTTTTACGTCAACCTATAGTGGTAAACAAAATTTTATAGACATTGTCCATTAGAAGTCCAAGGTGAAATATTTCCAAATGATTTGATGGAGTTACCGCTCAACGAGTTTGATTTGATTTAATGGACTACTTGATCGAGCACCAAGTCAGTCTAAATTGTACTTCAAAACGAGTAATGTTGAAGTTAGTTTTATGCAACGGAAATAATGATTGTGGGTGAGCGTAGAGATTATTTGTCAAATGTAATACCCGCTATGTTTGTCCAAAGATTGGTTAGAAAAGGATGTGAGGCATATCTGGCTTCTGTTTTAGATACCAGTGTTAGTAATTGTAACACCCCAAACTCGGCCCAGACATTATGGCCGAATCTGACGTGCCACATTGGAGTTGAAAACCCATATTTCGTTTTAGCGTTTTAAAAACCATATATTTTGTTGAGTTAACAAAGTGAATGGAAGCTGGGCACCAGGTAGGTATCCGAGACAAATAAGGTGAGCCGTGAAGGCTGCTTAAGTACCAAGCTCTTCGATTGGACCCAATCCTAGACATGCCCACGACCATTGCCACACTTTGTTATATCGAGTTTAAATTTGTTTAAGTGGACGTCTTTGATAAATCGAATAATCATGGTGTTGTGATATTTTGAAATCAAGTATCGTTTGGAAAACACGTTCTAAGTCTAGCCCATTTGTATAATTATCAACCAGTTTTAAAGTTATTAAAAATAAAATAATCCCGAAAAGAAGTAAAATAAAAGTTAAAATGGCCTTATCACAACCCAAGAATAAATAATAATTAAAGGAAATTTAAAGAAAACAAATGCTTATTTAAAATCCCAAAGGCGATCACCGTGGCCACTCTGAATCCCCTCCGGCTCCAGGTCCCCACATCAAGGCTCACCTGCAAGGTTAAGGAAAGGGGGTGAGTTTGGAAACTTAGTGTACAACAAGCCCCTTTCAGAGCCCAAAACAATATCAGCCTATTGGGCCTTAGCCCAAGTCCAATCTCAATATGTATATACTGGGCCGTAGCCTTTTCATAAATCATATAACTGGGCCGAAGCCTTTTACTGTAAACGGTATGGCCCATAGGCCCATTTCAATATCACATGTATCGTCAATGAAAAAAACAAATGAATGCAAGCCCATTTGGGGAGACTACTCGACCTACCATTTGTTACTCTCCACCCGTACCAACCAACACACCATGTGGGGAATAACTCAACCCACCCAACCATAACTCTCCACTGGCAGCATAGCTGCTTTATCATATAACTGGAGGCCTAGCCTCTTTTAATAACTGGGGCAAAAGCCCTTTTAATAACTGGGGCATAAGCCCTTTTAATAACTAGGGCATAAGCCCTTTTGATAACTGGGGCATAAGCCCTTTTGCACTTCCTCCATCCATATAAAAACCCAACCCAATGCATTTATGAATACATCATGTGCATATCATATCATACATGTCGTGTGCATATCATACATATCATGTTTATCAAAATCCCATGTATTAAATTCATATATAAACCCTAGGGGTATAATGGTTATTTTTACCTAGGGGCAAAAAGGTTATTTTCATATTATAAGGGTAATCCTGTAATTTTACCAAAAATTAGGGTTTCCATGTTCATTAACGGTTACTAACAATTCATGGGTGCAAACAGTGATTCTGGCACATTTTTAGCGAAATCGAGTTATTGGGCCTAAAACCCCTAATGGGCCCTACTTAGCCGATTTCGTTATCTAGGCCCATTTAGCCTATATTCCATAACGGTTTTATCAGTCTCGATGCGCAATTTAACAAGTTCTCCTTTTCTACCAATTTTTTTTCAAATGGGCCCGAAAGCCCATTGGGCCCCAGTTCGGCCCCTCGAGGCCCAACTTACCATGAACGCAAAAAATCGCGCTCTTACCGTTTCCAATGTTCCCAATCATCATCTCAACGAATCTAACTAACTAATGAGCGTTCGCTTGCTCACAAGTCCTCGAAATGCCAAAATTTTGGCATTTCGGCTTTTCGGCATTTATCGCTTTAAGCTATGAAAAGGGTTCGTTACACACCTGTTTTGCGATATTCTTCGATGAGATCTCCTACACGATTTCTCCTATAATCAACCATTAATAAATCAGCTCACAATAATTGAACCAAATCAAGAACCATCTAATATTAACACTTACACATTCGGCCACCATCCATAATGGCCTTAGGCACCTTACCTTTGCCGAGATTTATGACGAGATCTAGCCACTCTAGTGATTCAAGCTAATCCAAATCGACACTACGCCTTGCTGCTCCTCCACTATAGAAACCATAAAAATATTAAAAGAAGAACCCCATAAAGCCTATACCCATATTTGGCCACCTCCCTAAACTAGAGGGGTTTCGGCTTTTCTTAACCTCCATAATACCGAATTGATTAAAGCTACGAGCACTTACCAAGGTTCACCTACCCAAACGGTTCCAATCCCGTGTCAACTCCGATTCAACGTAGTCGGAGCTTCAAAACACTAGCAAAAATTGCACCACAAGGATCCTAAGAATCGGCCACCAAGTCAGCCAAGGATGCTGTGCTTTCGGTTTGGATCATTGAAGAAGAAGTGGTTATGGACCACAAAGGGTGTTGACAAAAGAGTTGAAAGGCTTCTGACATAACATGAATCGGCTAAAAGAAAAAAGAACAAGTGTATACCTTTATGGAGAAATCGACTTCCCTTGCCTTCTTCGGGATTTGGCTTGTTGCTATTCAGTTAGCAATGAAAAGAATGATGAGTTCGGCTTTTACTATAAATGAAAGAGAGGAAGAATGGGGTAAAGAGTTTATGGACGAAATAATGGAAGAGAAAAGAGAGGAATTGCTTAAGAAAAATCGGCACAAGTGGGAAGAAAGAAGGAAAACAAAAGAGGAAAATGCCACCCTAAAACCCAATAGCCGAATTTACACTAACCTTCCCCCTTGGCCGGCCATCACTTCCCCCATTTCAAATCTCCTAAAATCTCTCTCCTAGATACACTCCCCCTTATCTCTCCATCATACCTAAAATCTCTCCCCTTATTACTCCTTAATCCATGCACTTGACTAATTCAAACTCCTCCAACAGAATCCACCTGGGTTCCATCACTTACCTTTCCTGTTCATAAAAATAAATAACCTTATTTGCCAACACGGGGAATCAATCCCATGTCTTCCCCTATGCTCCACACGCCACCTTTTTAGGAGCTTAGTGGCGTCACCCTTGCCACTTTACTAAGGCCCTTTTTGTGATACATTTCTCCCACAACTTTACATAAGGTCACCTAGCCAGAACCCCTAACTCTTAAGTCCAAATTTTGAAAATTCTACCGGGTTTTGGCCAACACATGGGCCTTCCATAAGCCCATTTACATACTCAAATTATGAATTCCATAATCACATACCAAATTTTAGAAACTTACTTAAAATATCAAGAGTCGCGAAAAACCCGAAAATCAGGATGTTACAACTCTACCCTCCTTAAAGAAATTTCGGCCTCGAAATTTACCTGATCCAAACAGTTGAGGGTATTGTTGACGCATTGCCTCTTCGGTCTCCCAAGTAGCTTCTTCCTTGCCATGGTTCCTCCAAAGTACCTTCACTAATGGGACTAACCTCCTTCTCAACACCTTGACATCGCGATCAAGTATTTGCACAGGTTCCTCTTCGAAAGTCAAATCCGACCGTACTTCGATTTCTGCTACTGGCACGATATGAGTTGGGTCAGAATGATATCGCCTTAGCATGGACACATGGAAAACATCGTGAATACAATCCAGCTCTGGAGGTAACTCTAACTGATAAGCCACCGACCCTATCCACTTAATAACTCGGTAAGGCCCAATAAACCGTGGGCTCAACTTACCCTTCTTATCAAATCTCAATATCTTCTTCCAAGGTGAAACTTTCAAAAAGACCATGCCCCCTACAGCATATTCAATATCCTTACGTTTCAGATCAGCATAAGACTTTTGTCGATCCGCTGCCTCCTTTAACCGATTCCGGATCACCTTAATCTTGTCTTCAGTATCTGCTACCAACTCTGGCCCAAGTATTTGCCTTTCCCCCACTTCTGCCCAACAAGTGGGCGAACGACACCTTCGCCCATACAGTGCCTCATAAGGAGCCATCTAAATACTTGCTTGATAACTGTTGTTATACGCGAACTCCGCCAATGGCAAATGGTCCTCCCAGCTACCCCTAAACTCAATAGCACAACCCCTCAACATATCCTCTAAAATCTGAATAACCCTCTCTGACTGCCCATCCGACTGAGGGTGAAAAGCCGTACTGAAATCCAATCGCGTTCCCAATGCCTCATGCAACTTCTGCCAAAATTGAGATGTAAACCTTGGGTCTCGGTCTGAAATTATAGATACTGGCACACCATGCAACCGCACTATCTCCGCCACATACAACTTGGCCAATTTTTGAAGTGAATAATCGGTTCGGACAGGTATGAAATGAGTAGATTTCGTAAGCCTATCCACAATCACCCAAACCGAATCCTTCTTAGAAGGTGTCAACGGCAACCCACTTACAAAGTCCATAGTTACCCTTTCCTACTTCCAAAGTGGTATCTTTACCGGCTGCAACAATCCCGAAGGCAGTTGATGCTCGGCCTTCACTTGTTGACATGTCAAACATCTCCCTCCAAATTCGGTCACTTCTCGCTTAAGCCCATGCCACCAATATAGCTCTCGCAAGTCTCGATACAACTTACTCCCTCCTAGATGCGTAGCACAAGGTCTATTATGTGCCTCTTTCAAAATCATCAATCTCAAATCGGAGTTCTTCGGCATACAAATTCTCCCTCGAAAACAAAGAACTCCCTCAATATTTAACCCAAAGTCTAGATTCTCCCCCTTCTCAACTTGCTGAAACCGAGGAACCAACGACTCGTCTTCCAACTGTTGCTTCTTAATCTGTTCTACCCAAGTCAGTCTCACTTGTAACTCAGCCAATAAACTTCCGTCGTCATACAAACTTAGACGAGCAAACATCGCCTTCAACTCCACCACAGCCCTTCGACTTAGCGCATCAGCCACGACATTTGCCTTACCTGGATGGTACTCAATCGAAAAGTCATAGTCCTTTAACAACTCTATCCACCTTCGTTGCCTAAGATTCAGCTCCTTTTGAGTCAGTAAGTACTTAAGACTCTTGTGATCCTTATAGATGATGCATTTCTCCCCATACAGGTAATGCCTCCATATCTTAAGTGCAAAGATTACCGCTGCCAATTCCAAGTCATGCGTAGGGTAGTTCACCTCGTGTGGCTTAAGCTGTCGTGAAGCATAAGCGACCAATTTACCCTCTTGCATCAACACGCAGCCCAAACCTACATGTGACGCATCGCTGTACACAGTGACATCCTTACCAGACTCTGGTTGAATCAACACTGGCACTTCTGTCAAAACCTTCTTCAACTTCTCAAAATCCTCATTTTGCTTATTTGTCCAAACAAAAGCTGCTCCCTTCCTTATAAGTTTCGTTAACGGTGCTGCCAACATAGAAAATCCTTCCACGAATCTCTGATAATAAACTGCCAACCCCAGAAAACTTTAGATCTCTGTTACCGACTTCGGTGGCTTCCATTCCAAAATTGCCTCAATCTTTCGAGGGTCCACCTTGATCCCCTCAGCAGACACAACATGCACCAAGAAGGTAACTTCTTTCAGCCAAAACTCGCACTTACTAAATTTTGCATAAAGTTGTTTTTCCTTTAACACTTGCAGCACTACACGAAGATGCTCATCATGCTTCTCTTCCGTTTCTGAATACACTAAGATGTTGTCAATAAAAACGACTACGAACCGATCCAAGTATGGCTGGAACACCTGATTCATCAAATCCATGAATGCTACCGGTGCATTAGTCAAACCAAAAGGCATTACCAGAAACTCGTAATGACCGTATCGAGTCCTAAACGCCGTCTTATAAATATCCACTTCTTTAACTCTTAATTGATGATATCCTGACCGAAGGTCGACCTTAGAAAATAGTGAGGCTCCTTTTAATTAGTCGAACAGGTCGTCGATTCTTGGTAACGGATACTTGTTCTTGATAGTCAGTTTCTTCAACTGCCGATAGTCAATACACATACGCATAGTCCCATCTTTCTTCTTTATGAATAGTATCAGTGCGCCCCACGGGGAAACACTTGGTCTTATAAACCCTCTATCCAACAGTTCCTGTATCTGAGCTTTCAATTCTACCAACTCCTTTGGTGCCATCCTATAAGGTGCAATGGACACAGGAGCTGTTCCAGGTAATAAATCGATTCCAAACTCGACTTCTCTGTTCGGGGTAATCCAGGAAGTTCATCTGGGAATACATCCTGAAATTCCTTAATGGTCCTAACCGACTCCACCGTTATCTCCTCAAGTCCGGTTTGACTTATAAAGGCCAAGTACGCCTCACGACCTTTCCGAATCAACTTCTCGGCTCTTAAAGTCGAAACAACATTGGACAAATAATCCCTTCGTTCCCCTATGACCACTATCTCCTCATCTTCGGTAGTTCTTAGTACCATCCTCTTTGCAGCACAATCCAATGTCGCCTTGTGTTTAGTTAACCAGTCCATTCCCAAGATAAGATCAAAATCCCCAAATGGCAGCTCCATCAAATCTCCTTCAAAAGTTTTATCTTGTGTGATTAAAGGCACTGCCCTAAAAAGTTTATCTACCTTAACTGAATGTCCCAAAGGGCTTATCACCGATACCCCACTCACAGTTTCCTCAAGAAGCACATCCAAAGCCCTAGATACATCACAAGCAACATACGAGTGAGTGGAACCCACATCAATCAAAGCAATATAAGGCGTGCTATGAATGAGGAATGTACCAGTTATAACATCAGGAGCGTCACCCTCCTCACGACATCGTGCAGTATAAACCAACACCGGTTGTCGAGCTTCAGCGTGTCCAGCACCCCTGCCAAGTGCCCCACGCCTCGTCCATTACCATTGCCACCTCTACGTTGCCCACGACCCCTCTGTGGTGGTGGTCCTCCTCGCCGTGGTTGGACATCCCTTTGCACTGCAGCTAGCTTCTGAGCTGTCCTCCGAGGACACTCCCTGAACTTATGCTCCTTAGACCCACATCGAAAACATGCTCCAGTTGGTTTCCAGCACTCCCCCATATGCACCTTACCACAGTCCTTGCAAGCCTGCGGTCTATAAGTATTTACTGGAACTACTCGAACCGGTTCCTCCATCATTACTCTTTTAACATTTTGATTCGTGGCACTCGAGGGTCTAAAATCCCTCTTAAACCTGGGTCGATCCTTCTCACGATTCTGCCGCTCAGTCAGCGTCACCTCCTCGGCTATCTTAGCCTTCTCTACCAATGCAGCAAAACCACGCTCCCTCTGTGGAGCTATCAATATCCTAAGCTCATCGCGGAGGCCATCCTCAAATCGAACACTGCGCTCATATTCAGTTGCCACTATCCCACTGGCATATCGACTCAGCCTCAAAAATTCTGCCTCATACTCTGCTACAGTCTTATTACCCTGTGTTCGATTCAAAAATTCCTTCCGACGAGCATCCACGTAACTAGCTCCAACATACCTCCCCTTAAAAGTAGTTTTGAACAATTCCCAAATTACTTGCTCAATTGGGGTACTCTCCATTACAGTGATCCACCATCGGTATGCCTCGTCACGTAGTAGTGACACGGCTCCTTTCAGCTTCTGCTCCACTGAGCAGTCTAGATCGTCCATGATCCGTTCTGTTGCCTCTAGCCAATATTCTGACACATTTGGGGCTACTCCAGATACACCCCTAAATACTTCTGCTCTGTTGGCCCTGAGTCACTCCGATATGGACCCCCTATTCACGGTCTCAGTCCTAGCTCCAGCAACCCTTACCAAAACCCTTAACATGGCTTGAGACAAAGCGTCATCCCCCGCAGCCCGATCATGAGACCCAGTCTCCGTTGCTTGTGGCACAGATGCCTCCTCAGCTGGCCTATGCCTTGAGGATGAAGATTCAGCTTGCACCCTTCCGCGATCACGTCCGCGACCTGGTCCACGAGCTCCTCTTGTACTCATATCGAATTATCTGATTTCGAGTTTTCTGATATTAGTATAATGTTCCTCTGTTTATTACGAAAATGTCCTATAGAAATATAGCAGTTCAAGGATTGTTTTCGTATCAACGTAGCCTAGCTACAGTCTCATTCCTACCGTTTTACAGCTCTACCCTATCTAAAGTATCATAGTAGGGTCTCAATTCTATTCATAGCATCATATTGTAAGGAAAATATACTTACGGACTTGGTGCCCGGGATTCAGTGCGCCACTTCTTTCTCCAATCCATTTAAAACTCAAAAAGCCATATTTTTGCATATAGAAGGTAAAAATTTAAAAATTTTGATTTGAAAGCACCCTTATTTTGACACTCTTGTTTAAAACAGAAAAACTTGTACCATTTTAACATGTATACTCTGTAAAAAATCTTTGAAAAGAATTTTCAAAAACCATTTCCAAAAATACCCTTCTTGGGCCTAAGTTTTCGAAAAATTTTCGGACTTGATCCACAGCTGAGTTGTTGCAACCTAGGCTCTGATACCACTAAATGTAACACCCCAAACCTGGCCCAGACGTTATGGCCGAATCTGACGTGCCATATTGGAGTTGAAAACCCATATTCCGTTTTAGCGTTTTAAAAACCATATATTTTGTTGAGTTAACAATGTGAATGGAAGCTGGGCACCAGGTAGGTATCCGAGACAGAGGAGGTGAGCCATGAAGGCTGCTTAAGTACCAAGCTCTTCGATTGGACCCAATCCTAGACATGCCCACGACCATTGCCACACTTTGTTATATCGAGTTTAAATTTGTTTAAGTGGACATCTTTGATAAATTGAATAATCGTGGTGTTGTGATATTTTGAAATCAAGTACCGTTTGGAAAACACGTTCTAAGTCTAGCCCATTTGTATAATTATCAACCAGTTTTAAAGTTATTAAAAATAAAATAATCCTGAAAAGAAGTAAAAGAAAAGTTAAAATGGCCTTATCACAACCCAAGAATAAATAATAATTAAAGGAAATTTAAAGAAAACCAATGCTTATTTAAAATCCCAAAGGCGATCACTGTGGCCATTCTGAATCCCTTCCGGCTCCAAGTCCCCACATCAAGGCTCACCTGCAAGGTTAAGGAAAGGGGGTGAGTTTGGAAACTCAGTGTGCAACAAGCCCCTTTCAGAGCCCAAAACAATATCAGCCTGCTGGGCCTTAGCCCAAGTCCAATCTCAATATGTATATACTGGGCCGTAGCCTTTTCATAAATCATATAACTGGGCCAAAGCCTTTTACTGTAAACGGTATGGCCCATAGGCCCATTTCAATATCACATGTATCATCAATGAAAAAACAAATGAATGCAAGCCCATTTGGGGAGACTACTCGACCCACCATCCGCTACTCTCCACCCGTACCAACCAACACACCATATGGGGAATAACTCAACCCACCTAACCATAACTCTCCACTGGCAGCATAGCTGCTTTATCATATAAGTGAGGCCTAGCCTCTTTTAATAACTGGGGCAAAAGCCCTTTTAATAACTGGGGCATAAGCCATTTTAATAACTGGGGCATAAGCCCTTTTAATAACTGGGGCATAAGCCCTTTTGATAATTGGGGCATAAGCCCTTTTGCACTTTCTCCATCCATATAAAAACCCAACCCAATGCATTTATGAATACATCATGTGCATATCATACATGTCATGTGCATATCATACATGTCGTGTGCATATCATACATATCATGTTTATCAAAATCCCATGTATTAAATTCATATATAAACCCTAGGGGTATAATGGTCATTTTTACCTAAGGGCAAAACGGTCATTTTCATATTATAAGGGTAATCCTGTAATTTTACCAAAAATTAGGGTTTCCATGTTCATTAACGGTTACTAACAATTCATGGGTGCAAACAGTGATTCTGGCCCATTTTTAGCGAAATCGAGTTATTGGGCCTAAAACCCCTAATGGGCTCTACTTAGCCGATTTTATCATCTAGGCCCATTTAGCCTATATTCCACAATGATTTTATCAGTCTCGATGCGCAATTTAACAGGTTCTTCTTTTCTACCAATTTTTTTTCAAATAGGCCCGAAAACCCATTGGGCCTCACTTTGGCCCCTCGAGGCCCAACTTACCGTGAACACAAAAAATCGCGCTCTTACCATTTCCAATGTTCCCAATCATCATCTCAATGAATCTAACTAACTAATGAGCGTTCACTTGCTCACAAGTCCTCGAAATGCCAGAATTTCGGCATTTCGGCTTTTCGGCATTTATCGCTTCAAGCTATGAAAAGGGTTCGCTACACACATGTTTTGCGATATTCTTCGACGAGATCTCCTACACGATTTCTCCTATAATCAGCCGTTAATAAATCAGCTCACAATAATTGAACCAAATCAAGAACCATCTAATATTAACACTTACACATTCGGCCACCATCCATAATGGCCTTAGGCACCTTACCTTTGCCGAGATTTATGACGAGATCTGGCCACTCCGGTGATCCAAGCTAATCCAAATCGACACTATGCCTTGCTGCTCCTCCACTATAGAAACCATAAATATATTAAAAGAAGAACCCCATAAAGCCTGTACCCATATTCGGCCACCTCCCTAAACTAGAGGGGTTTCGGCTTTTCTTAACCTCTATAATACCGAATTGATTAAAGCTACGAGCACTTACCAAGGTTGACCTACCCAAACGGTTCCAATCCCATGTCAACTCTGATTCAACGCAGTCCCAGCTTCAAAACACTAGCAAAAATCACACCACAAGGATCCTAAGAATCGGCCACCAAGTCACCCAAGGATGCTGTGCTTTCAGCTTTTGGATCACTGAAGAAGAAGTGGTTATGGACCAAAAAGGGTGTTGACAAAAGAGTTGAAAGGCTTCTGAAATAACATGAATCGGCTAAAAGAAAAAAGAACAAGTGTGTACCTTTATGGAGAAATCGACTTCCCTTGCGTCCTTCGGGATTTGGCTTGTTTCTATTCGGTTAGCAATGAAAAGAAGGATGAGTTCGGCTTTTACTATAAATGAAAGAGAGGAAGAATAGGGGTAAAGAGTTTATGGAGGAAATAATGGAAGAGAAAAGAGAGGAATTGCTTAAGAAAAATCAGCACAATTGGGAAGTAAGAAGGAAAACAAAATAGGAAAATGCCACCCTAAAACCCAATAGCCGAATTTACACTAACCTTCCCCCTTGGCCGGCCATCACTTCCCCCATTTCAAATCTCTTAAAATCTTTCCTAGATACGCTCCCCCTTATCTCTCCATCATCCCTAAAATATCTCCCCTTATCACTCCTTAATCCATGCACTTGACTAATTCAAACTCTTCCAACAGAATCCACCTGGGTTCCATCACTTACCCTTCCTGCTCATAAAAATAAATAACCTTATTTGCCAACACAGGGAATCGATCCCATGTCTTTCCCTATGCTCCATACGCCACCCTTTTAGGAGCTTAGTGGCTGCACCTTTGCCACTTTACTACAGCTCTTTTTGTGATACATTTCTCCCACAACTTTACATAAGGTCACCTAGCCAAAACCCCTAACTCTTAAGTCCAAATTTTGAAAATTCTACCGGGTTTTGGCCAACACATGGGCCTTCCATAAGCCCATTTACATACTCAAATTATGAATTCCATAATCACATACCAAATTTTAGAAACTTACTTAAAATATCAAGAATCGCGAAAAACCCAAAATCAGGATGTTACAGTAATTCTGCTATGAACAACATCCACACTGTGAAGGAATTTTGGACGTTTTTCTAGAGGAATTTTCTAGGTTACCTCCTAATTGTGAAGTAGAATTCGAAATAGAGTTGTTGCTTGATTCAACTCCGGTGTCCATTATTCCCTATTGCATGGCACCTAAAAAGCTTGATACACTGTGAAGGGTTTTCCAACCATATCTCGATCAATTTTTCATTGTCTTTATCGATGACATTTTAATATACTCTAAAACCAAGTCTGAGTATGATGAACATCTAAAGGTTGTACTATAAATTCTTTGAGAAAAGAAACATTTTACCAAGTTTAGTAAGTGATAGTTTTGGTTAAAGGAAGTTATATTTCTGGGGCATATGGTGTCTGCTGAAGGTATCTGTGTGGATTTTAAGAAGATTGATATAACACCTCTTACCCGCGTCTAATGTCGGGACAGGGTTCGAGGCATTACCAGACTTAAACATAAACATTCATACAAAATCGAGTCACAAAATTTAATTCAATTTAAAATCATTCATACACATGCATATCGTCCCTTATACGGGCCTACGAGGCCCAAAACATACATCATAGATGATTCGAGACTAAACTGAGAATTTTCAGAAATTTTACAACACTTAAGAAACTTTCCATTTTTAGAGGGTCACACGCCTGAGTGGAGTAGGCTGCGTGGTTACACACGCCTGTGTGGCTTGGGACACACCCATGTCCTCAGCCCGTGTAACTCTCTATTTATGATGTCATCATTCATTTAGGGGCACACGGCCAAGACACACGTTCGTAGGGGCCGACCGTGCGTCATACACGGCCTAGACACACGCCCGTGGGTCTACCCGTGTGGACGATTGCAAGGCTATTTTTCAAGTCATTTTGTCACCCTTACTTGCACAATTTTATATCACATCACATGACACATTATCAAGCATATAAATGCAATTTAAACTAACCACATTCATGCAATAACATGTCATTTACATATGATGAAGCATATGATTATCACAAGCCATCATTTATGTTTATGCATATTCAAATTGAATCACAACTCATTATAGGCCAAAACACTTGGCCCTAATAGTAATGACTAATGTAACAAAAGACATAATTCCTATACATGCCATAAACTCGAGTAGTTGAATACTTATACCTCAGTTGGTAGCTTGATAGTGTGATAGCATCTCTAGCGAATCCAACCCGAGCTAGCTAAATAAACCTATAATAGATGGAAAGGAAAGGGAGTAAGCTTAAAGCTTAGTAAGTTCATATGAGAAAAATAAGCAATTTCTTTACATGATTTTTCCAAATTCTTATAACATGTTCTCAAGGTATCACAATCATATTTGCACATTATTCCACTATTTGCTCAAATTCCAGCTAAGCTGTCTACTCGAGTCGCCATAACGAAATTATTTATATCTTAAGATACAGAATTCCAAATCAAGTTCCACAAATATTTCCTAGAACTAGACTCACATATCTCCTTACCATAAAATTTTAAGAATTTTTTGTTTAGCCAATTAGTACAGTTTATTCTTCAAAGTCACCCCTGTTTTGCTATTTGACAATTCCGACCCTTCTTCACTAAAAATTAATTAACTCCTTATGAAGGATCCGGATGATGTTCCCATTTGTTTCTTTTGAAACTATAATAATTAAATATTCTAAGCATATAAATTATAACCAATAATTATTTTTGTACAATTTTTGATGAGTTTCCTAAATCAGAAGAGGGGATGCCAAAAACATTCTGACTCTGTCTCACAAAAATTCAAATATCTGATAATCTGATATTCTTTTTCTTATACTGATTCTTCTATGTGAAACTAGAATCAATAAAATTTAATTTCATAATTTATTCAGCCTCAAATTCAATTTCCACAATTTTTGGTGAATTTTCAAAGTTGGACTATAGCTACTGTCCAAAACAGTTTTAGTACAAAAATGATGATAACTAATCACACCTTCATTTCTTTTCAATTAGAAATCTATGCATTTATAAACATATATCATAGTCCACCAAATTAATGCAACATCATTTCACAATACTCATGGACTTACCATTCATGGATTTCATATTCAATTGATTTTCTGTACATACCTGGACTCATTCATAACATAACTCAAGTTCGTTCTCCTCAATGACATACTGCATTGGGACCATCATCAAATCCTTCCTTGAATTACCCATTGAACATTCAAAATACTAATGGATATATGGAAACTTGCACATAGTGGCATATATGCAGCTAGAACCAAATCATACCACGTAACGTATGTAGCTTAAGCTACCACATATTTTGTAATGCCCACATTTGAGCTACTCACTGGTCTGTACACAAAGTCAGCACCCGGACCCCAAAGCATTATCATGTAATGCCCGCTCATTGAGCTACTCACGAGTTTATACACAAAGTCAGTACCCGGACCCCAAAGCATTAACATGATATGCTCGCTCAGCGAGTTACTCACTGGTTTATACACAAAGTCAGCACCCAGACCCATATTACATATATCACTTATCTCATGAACTCAGACACAACTCATGTGTTCAGACCACATTATTTCTCATGACATATCTCATGTATCCTATACTATTTCTGAGGTTCAAAAGGGATTTCTTGTCTAGCTCAATGTCGTCGCACTTGCTCATAATGTCAATTATTCTTCTATCATAGATTTCATACTTTCATGATAGTAATAAAACATTTAAATGCACATATTATCAAAGCATTAAAATATGCTACAACATCACATTATTTGCTTATGTACTTACTTGTCGAATCTTCATCAAGAATATCCATATAATCAATCATACAATTTATATAATAATAACAATAAAGTATTTAATATTCAATTATAACATTGCATTATTATAATCACACAAACTTACCTTAACACAAAATCGGCAATTGGACATAACCGTCATATTCTTTGATTTCCCTCGTTCTAAGTCTGAATCTTGTTTTTCTTGATATAAAATATCACATTTAGTCTAATTGTTAGTCACATTATTTAATATGATCCAAAAATCATATTTTTCCCTAAACTTTGTCATAATTACACTTTTGCCTCTAGACTCGTAAAATAAAATGCATTCAATTTCTTTGTACTTTAAGCCTAGCCGAACCATTTTCATAACTATAGCAAACTACAATTCTCATCAAAACACACTTTTATACCATTTTTTACAACTTTTACAAAATGGTCATTTTGGACGTTTTCACCGAAAATCACTTAGCAATAGTCGTTTATTTAATAACAAGGATGCATTTTCCATCATCAAGCATCAAAATACACATATATTCATCAATGGAAAGATTTATAAACTTTAACAGTTTTGAAAATGAAGGTACGAGATAGCTAAATTGAGTTACCACGACTCCAAAAATGTAGAAATAATTTAAAACGAGACAAAAACATACCTAGATGAGCCATAGAAGCTTGGTTGAATGTTTACTCATCCATGGCTGCCGATTTTCTTCATAAACAGATGAAGAAGAAAGAAGAAAAGATGATAGCTTTTAAATTTTTGTCTTTTATGCCTTTATTAACTTAATTACCAATTTGCCCTTTTCTTTTCAAACAAATTTCAAAAATACCAAACAAATATCTTCCACTAACTTATTAATGTGCTAATTATCACATAAGGACTTCTACTAAAAATTCTATAGCTATTTAATACCTCTAGCTTCTAGAACTCAAGTTTTGCACTTTTTACGATTTAGTCCCTTTTACTAATTTGAGTACCCGAACATAAAAATTTTTGAATGAGATTTTCACGAAATCATTCCGTCAAACTGTAGGCGATAAAAATAAAACTTTCCTAGTCAGATTTGTCGTCCCGAAACCACTGTTCCGACTAGGCCCAAAATCGAGCTGTTACAACTCTCTCCCCCTTTAGGGATTTTCGTCTCCGAAAATCTTACCAGAAGAATTTTCTTTTAACTCTCATGAATCACTTTCACAATTTCTCAGAATCACAAATCCAATCAACTTTGTATACTTCTTTTCAAACACCTTTGAGCTTTAACGCATAATATCGAAGCATGTCATCAAAGATCTGATTTACTTTCCCAATCTCACCATCGGCTAAAGACGAACCGCAGTGCCAAAATGCAATTGTGTACTCAGAGTTTCCCATAGCGTTCACCATAATGGTGATGTAACCCTCGTATCTCTATCCGAAATATTAGGAACGGTCACTCTACATAATCGAATAATCTCAAAATTTTATAATTCGACTAATCTATCAAATAAGAAATCTGTATCCTCCAACATAATCATACGGATTTCCATCATCGATAAATCACAATTCAAATAACATCTTTCCTTTTTGGGGATAAAGATAATCCCGGTACAAAATTTGTAATAGCTTTATCTCATAACATTCCAGTATTATCACTGATTGTCATAATCCTGAATGCTCTTGATATTCGGCTTACTTGTTAACAAATCGATATCTGAATAGAGATAAAAAAAATCATGTCACATACCTGATCATCAGGACATCCACTGTATATAACTATACATTTTGTTATTCCCTTGGGTGAACAAAAGAGTTACTATTGAGTCTCGCACAAAATTTCCACATAATCACTACATTTTTCTATACACAAATTTTATCTCAGAAGAATAATAACAGAAATCAGAATCAAAAGTCGACTCACTCTGAACTCGTTCAAATCATCATTCATTAACACGTTTATAAGCTTCTCAAACATTGTAGAGAAAATATTACTTTAGCTTTTAACTAGCTAAAATCAGACCATCATCAATAATATTAGTCATGTACTAGTACTCATAAAAATAAACTAAGATTTCCCATTCGCGCATCTGCAACTACTCACAGTCTTTCAATAGTTTAGGTCTTCAGTACTGTCTTAGGCTTAGTTTGGATGGGCAATTGGGTGCGGTGCGATGCGTTTAGCTTACTTTTTGTCTCACGCTACAGTGTCGCTACAATATCCTATCTCACCGCCACCGTTGTTTTTACACTAACCGCAGGTAAATGCATCACCCATCCAAACTCATCCTTAATCTCATATCTCTCTTTAACATTTAATACTTTAACTCTTAAAATTAGAAAGCATATAAAATCCTTCGTCGAACAACTATTTCATCAAATTCTTAATACAAACATAAAAACAATTGACTCACAATCACCCATCGGACAAATTCTTTAAATGAGACTTTAACAGTATGAAAACATCAATCATCATTTTATATTCTCGTATTAAAACACATTTCAATATGTACAATAGTGCATCGTCGAAAAATATAAATTCCTCACTCAATTCAAACCGAACTCAGAACTAGAATTTCGATTTATAATACCTTCAACTGTTATCAAATTTGTTGACATGCATCAAATGATTCAAACTCCAAAGATATAGTCACTTTATAAATCAGAACAACTTAGCTCATAACATTATCTTTCAATTAAGAGAAATCTAACCAATATGTCTCTGTATCATGCTTCCAAGAATATAAATTCTTTATTCAAATTATTCGTCTGTTTATACTTGTGAATGCATAGAATTTACTCCCTTAACTGAAAGGCCTACTCAAATACACATAGCTCAAATCATGTCTCAACAAATCAGTTTACTCTTATATGATCCACGAAGTTAATTTCAACTACCAAAAAATGACATATTTGAATATTTTTTTTCATGCTGAGAGAAACAACTCAAGTACATAATCTTTCAAATTTCTCTTAACATACAAATCAAAATATTTGCAATCACATTAGCTCAAGGAGGCAAAACATCCAATTTAGCTCATTGGTCGTAGTCAACTTACTTGGGAAAAGAAAACCACCATAAAATTTGAGCTTAAGTGTGACAGGCCAAATTTGACCCTAGTTAGACAGTGGTTTCGGAACCACAAAACCGAGTCACGAAAATAACTAGATGTTGTATTCTGTGCTTTTTCTATGTGTGAATATTTCATGCCTTGATTTTATCAATTAGGTGTTAATTTATAAGAAAGGTCTCATGTGATAAGACTAGAAAATGTGATAGGTGAATTTTAAAGTGGCCAAATAATGCATGAATTATTGACATGGGGGACTTGCATGTCAAATGGACCACTTTTAATTTAGTGGCCGGCCATAATGATGGTTGATAGATAATATATGCATTTTATTTTAGCATTATAATAGTTAATGGCTTTATATTATGAAATAAAGAATAATTAAAATAAGAAAAGAGTGATAAAAACAATGTATGTTCATCTTTCTTTTCCCCATTGACGTAACCAGTGAAAGAAAAATAGAAGAAAAAGCCAAGGCATTCGGCCATGGTTATTTCATAAATCAAAGGTATGTTAATGTGATTTTTATGTAATTGTTTATGAAATTAAATTGATAAGCGCATTTTATAGTTAACCCATAGTTTAAATTCATGAATTGTTGAACATATGTGCATTTAGAAATTTGTTAAATTGTGATAATTTGATAGCTTTTGGCAGGTTTAGATGTTAAATTTGCTTATATAATGGCTGAATGAGTGTAATGTTAATGAATGATTAAGTTGAGTTTATTGTTGAGAGGTATGAAGTTGAAGTTGCCGTATATATATATATGCTTTTGGGTAAGGAAATTTGTTTTTATTTAAATTAAGCATGTTCTTATTAAATTGAGCTTTGAATTGATGTAATGAAGTGGAAAATGAATTGATGGAGTTGTGAGTGTATAAATTTCCTTAGTTGGGGCAAAGCATGTGTTCGGCCATGTGAGTAAAATGTTAGATTTCGAACGTTTGAAGTTTTAAATTATAAATGGTTATTAGATGAGCCCTAAGCTTGTTAATCTTTGTTTGTGAAGTTGTCAATTGATAGCTTAATTAGGGAATTGAATATTGTTTATAATTTGAAGTTATTGAAAGTCGAATTAAATGATAAATAACAATCGCCTATTGTGTTTATGTGAATATATATATGCTGAATGTAGTCTTGGATAAGTAAATTTTGATGTATTAGATTGGTAACATGGTTATGCCGATTGTGAAAATGTGATAAAGGTTCCAAGAAATAATTTAGTTGTTGGTGTTTTAAAGTGAATTGAAATGAAGTTTTGCCGAATGTGTTTATTGGTGTGTAAAAATTTGAATTGTAACGTTAAATCGTTAGTATGTGTTCTATGATTTTCGAATGTGAATTAAGGTAAATAATGTGGAGAATGATGAGTTGAGTTGTAAAATTTATGTATATGAATTAGTGGTTAATGGACAATCGGTCAAAGTGGTTAATATGCATTTGTATATGTTATAATGGTCGATTGTAATCAAGAATAAAGATGTGAATGAATGGTTGTTAATGAGTTGTCGTATGTTTCTTATTAAGAAAAATTGTTAATGTTTGAATCTAAATAAATTAGTTAAGTAATTAAACAAACCGATTTATTTTACCTAGCTCAAGAGCAAAAGGAACTTAACTCGGAAAAGGGAAAAGCGAAACAAATGGAATAGTCAATTCGTAGTTGTCCAACGACATTTAAGGTAAGTTCTTAAGTGTTTAATTTGATTTCATATACTTATTGATTAAATGAAAATAGCTAAGAGGATGTTGTTTTTATTTAGCTAATATGCCGAGTGAGAATGAATTAATACTATAAACTAAAGATAGCTAGTATAGCTAAGTCGAATTGGATATGGAATTATAACATGTTAAATGAGATTTATGATCAATGTACCATGTTGCATGGG
Organism: Gossypium hirsutum; assembly: GCF_007990345.1. Taxonomy (NCBI): domain Eukaryota; kingdom Viridiplantae; phylum Streptophyta; class Magnoliopsida; order Malvales; family Malvaceae; genus Gossypium; species Gossypium hirsutum. The sequence continues at coordinate 35,674,853 of NC_053424.1, forward strand.
TGATGAAAGAGGTTTCACCATTTGTGATTATTAGAACCTAAGGGTAACCATGTTTGGATATGATATTATTATTAATGATGTGAGATTGCCGAATGTAATTGAGGTATGGAATTCGAGTATAATACCTTATATCAAACGTGTACTTTATTCGAATGATGAAAGCCTTTGTACAAATGTATATGTGTTTCGGCCAGTTGAAGCATAAGTTGTGAATCTATGAAACAACATGTGAATTGATTTTTTTGTAATGTGACATTCGGGCTGTGAGCCTACCGGACTATAATACCGATGATATGATATCGGGCTTCGAGCCTAGCAGGCTATAATGCCGGTGAGATGATATCGGGCTTCAGGCCTAGCAGGCTATAATGTCAGTGAGTTGATATCGGGCTTCGGGCCTAGCAGGCTAAAATGTCAGTGAGATGATATCGGGCTTCGAGCCTAGCAGGCGAAATGCCAGTGAATGAGTTCAGACTTAAAGTGTAGCAGGCTTCGTGCCGGTGATGAATTCGGGTTTAAAACCTAGCAATCTTAATGCCGGTGATTTGATAAAAGTCTATGACTATGATACTTCGTGTTAGAACGACAATTAAATACATTCAATATATTAAGTTGGCCAGGTACGTGTCATGTACTTATATATGAGTTTGATTTGAATTCAATCATAAGTGTATAATGTGATGCATATGTGAATAAGTGTTATGACTATATCTATGATCATGATACATTTGGCCAAAGTGTGAAGTTATGTGAAATATTTGATTTACTTATGTTATATGAATTCAGATTCAAGTGAAGTTAATATGCTAAATATGCGTTAAATGTTAGTATATATTCGGCCAAATGGCAATATACGTAAGAAATGTCACTTGAGAATTTGATTAATCGATTTATAATTGAATTTTATTGTTTGCATTGCTTAAAACTTACTAAGCTTATAGAAGCTTACTTCGTTTGTTATGTTTCTCTGTTTTTAGATCGTTGACTCCAGCCACTTGCTCGGGGATCGTCAGCAACTCGTCTCACTATCTATCTTTTTGGTACTATTATGTTTTGGAATTTGTATGGCATGTATAGAATAAACTTAAGTGAATGATATTTTGAGATGTTGTTGTATATAAGCCATGTGAATATGGTAACTTTTGAATGTCGGTATAGGTCTGAATTTCGATCTTTGATTTTGTTTGGCTATGCATATAATTGCTAATGAACTTATATAAATGTGAATGTACAAATGTAGTGTTTTGGATTGGTAACTCTTCATAACCCACTCCGGTGACGGATACGGGTTATAGGGGTGTTACATTTTATTGGTATCAAAGCTACAGTTTAGTAGATTCGAGGACTAACGTAGTGTGCATGAGTCTAGCTATACATGCCATAAAGTGTTAAGACGATAGTGTGATGATTTCTAACAGTTGAAATGTGTTTTTCGTATAGTAATGAATTTCGATCCCAATCGAGCGGTAGTTGATGATGTAGAGAGCATAGCGCCTGCTCCCGCGTATGGGACAGTGTCATTGGACTCTCAACCAAATGCTAGTAATCAAAATGATGAAGCTAACCAAGCCTTCTATGCTATGATGAACGATTGGTTTACCCAATATGTTCAAACTAATCCGGCTATTTCACATCCCCCACCCCTAACTAATACAACCCCTGCACCTGTGGTACCTCCGATAGTCGACCCGTTAAGATTGAACAAGCCCCCAGTTGATAGAATTCGAAAGCACGGGGTTATTGAGTTCAAGGCTACTGACAATGATGATGCCGAGCAGGCTAAGTTTTGGCTCAATAATACCATTCGTGTGTTTGATAAATTATCGTGCACACCCGATGAGTGCTTAAAATGTGCTATATCTCTATTACATGATTCTGCCTACTATTGGTGGAATACCTTGATTTCAGTTGTGCCGAGAGAACGAGTTACTTGGGAATTCTTTCAAACCGAGTTCCGGAAGAAATATATCAATCAAAGATTCATCGACCAGAAACGGAAGGAATTTCTCAAGCTCAAACAGGGCTCTATGATAGTTACCGATTACGAGCGAAAGTTTGTCAGACTTAGTAGATATGCTCGGGAATGTGTTTCGTCTGAGGCTATCATGTGTAAACGCTTCGAGGACGGGTTGAATGAAGACATCAAACTGTTGATGGGTATTTTGGAAATCAAAGAGTTTGTAGTACTTGTCGAGCGAGCTTGTAAAGCTGAAGAGCTTGATAAAGAGAAAAGAAAAGCTGATGATGGAGCTAGAGAGTTCCGTAAAAGATCTTCAGGAAAATCTTTTCATCAGTCATCGGAGAAATTTAGAGATGACTCAGGCCGTTCTAAGAATACTTCAGGTTTTTCTAGACGGGACCGTGATCGACCCCCTGTGAGTACGCGAGCCACCTCTGTTGCCAGTGTCGGTAATGATCGTCAAGATAGATCTGAGTGCAAGCATTATGGAAAATGGCATTCAGGAAGCTGTAGATTTCATGACTGCTCTTGTTTCAAGTGTGGATCAGTTGATCACTTTATTAGAGACTGTCCGAAATTAGCTGAACAGAATACTGATCCGAGTAGGAGACCTAGTAACACTACAACATGAGGTAGACCACCTAGACATGCGGGTAATGCTAGTGGAAATCAAAGAGTGACCAAAGATACTGCTGTACGTTCTAAGGCTCGTGCTCCTGCTAGAGCCTATGCTATACGAGTGCGCGAGGATGCTTCTTCACCAGATGCTATTATCGGTACTTTCACTCTTTTTGATACTGATGTTATTGCTTTGATTGATCCCGATTCTACTCATTCATTTGTGTGTGAAACTTTGGCATCCAGTAAAACTCTACCTGTTGAGTCTACTGAGTTTGTGATTCGGGTGTCGAATCCTTTGAGCCGTTATGTGCTAGTTGACAAAGTAAGAAATGTTCCCTGATGATCCGAGATTCTTTCTTTTCGGCTGATTTAATGTTATTACCATTTGACAAGTTTGATATCATTCTCAGTATGGATTGGTTAACTGTGCATGATGCAGTAGTGAATTGCAAGCAAAAGATAATTGATTTGAGATGTTCAAATAATGAGATAATTCGAGTTGAGTCTACCGATTTGAATGGATTACCGGCAGTGATATCCTCAATGTTGGCTCAGAAATATGTGAAAAATGGGTGTGAAGCATATCTTGCGTACGTACTGGATAGTAAAGAATCAGAAAAGAAACTTGAGATTGTGCCCGTGGTTTGTGAATATCCGGATGTGTTCCCCGAGGAATTACCTAGATTACCCCCTGTTCGGGAGGTAGAGTTTGGTAATGAACTTGTACCAAGGACTACACCGATTTCGATAGCTCCGTATCGTATGGCACCAACTGAACTAAAAGAATTGAAATCTCAGTTGCAAGAGTTGACAGATAAAGGTTTTGCTCGACTGAGTTTTTCTCCCTGAGATGCGCCAGTATTATTTGTGAAAAAGAAAGATGGAACTATGAGAATATGTATTGATTATCGTCAACTTAATAAAGTAACGATAAAGAATAAATATCCGTTGCCGCGAATCGATGATTTGTTTGATCAACTGAAAGGAGCCTCAGTATTTTTGAAGATAGACTTGAGATCGGGTTATTATTAGTTGCGCGTTAGAGACTATGATGTGCCTAAAACTGCTTTCAGAATGAGGTACGAACACTACGAGTTCTTAGTGATGCCGTTTGGGCTTACTAATGCCCCTGCAGTTTTTATGGATCTAATGAATCGAATTTTCAAACAGTATTTGGATCGGTTGGTGGTCGTGTTTATAGATGACATTTTGATCTATTCACGAGACGAAACCGAGCATGCCGAACACTTGAAGTTAGTATTGCAGATTTTGCAAGACAGGCAGTTATATGCGAAGTTCAGAAAATGTGAGTTCTGGTTGAGGGAAGTCAGCTTTTTGGGGTATGCTGTATCCGCATTGGGTATCCGAGTTGATCCAAGTAAAATTTTAGCTATATTCGATTGGAAGCCTTCGAGAAATATTTCAGAAGTTTGATGTTTTTGGGACTTGCCGGGTACTACAGACAGTTTGTGAAAGGTTTCTCGATGATAGCAACACTGATGACAAAATTGCTTCAGAAAGAAATCAAATTTGAGTGGTCAGAAAAGTGGCAGAAAAGTTTTGATCAATTGAAAACTCTTTTGACTGAAGCTCTAGAATTAGTTCAACCAAAATCTGGTAAAGAATTTGTGATCTACAGTGATGTGTCTCTGAATGGTTTGGGCTGTGTGTTGATGCAAGGGGGTAGAGTTGTAGCATACACTTCGAGACAATTGAAGCCACATGAGAAAAACTATCTGACTCATGATCTCGAGTTGCTGCTATTGTTTTCGCTTTGAAAATTTGGCTCCACTACTTGTTCGGGGAAAAATGCCATGTGTATTCTGATCACAAAAGCCTCAAATACTTGATGACTCAAAGAGATTTGAATTTGAGACAAAGACGTTGGCTAGAATTATTGAAAGATTATGAGCTTGTCATTGATTACCATCCAAGAAAGGCTAACGTGGTTGCTGATGCTTTAAGCCGTAAATCACTGTTTGTTTTGTGAGCAATGAATGTGCACCTATCTGTGTCCACTGATGATGTGTTAGTAGTGGAGTTAAAAGCAAAACCGTTATTGATGCAACAAATCTGTGAAGCTCAAAAAGGTGATGATTATTTAATTGCAAAACGAGCACTATGTGTTTCGAAAGATAATTCAAAGGCTTTGATTGATAGAAATGATTGTTTGAGGTTCAGAAATCGATTATGTGTTCCGAAAAATTCAGAGCTTATTCCGATGATTTTGAACGAGGCTCATAGCAGCCGAATGGCAGTTCACCCGGGTAGCACGAAAATGTACAACAATCTGAAATGTCAGTACTAGTGGCACGGTATGAAACGAGACATTTCTGACTTTGTTTCAAAGTGTTTGATATGTCAACAAGTGAAAGCGGGACATCAACTACCTTCGGGATTACTTCAACTGATCATGATACCCGAGTGGAAGTGGGATCGAGTCACGATGGATTTTGTATCTGGGTTGTCATTGTCTCCGAGCAAGAAAGATTCAATCTGGGTTATTGTTGATAGATTGACTAAGTCAGCCCATTTCATCCCCGTTCGCACCGATTATTCCCTCGAAAAGCTAACCAAATTATACATTTCTCAGATTGTGAGATTACACGGGGTGCCCATTTCTATTGTGTCGGATAGGGATTCGAGATTCACATCGCGGTTTTGGAAGAAATTACAAGAAGCATTGGGTACTAAGTTGCATTTTAGCACTACTTTTCATCCCCAGACCGATGGTCAATCCTAGTGAATTATTCAGATACTCGAGGATATGTTGAGATGTTGCATCCTTGAGTTTAGTGCCTCGTGGGAACGATACTTGTCTTTGGTTGAATTCGCATACAATAATAGTTTTCAATCGAGTATCAAGATGGCACCTTACGAAGCTTTTTACAGTCGTAAATGTCATACACCTTTGTTTTGGACCAAACTCAGTGAGAATAAGATTTACGGAGTTGATTTGATTAAAGAGACCGAACAGAAAGTAAAAGTGATCCGTGAAAGTCAAAAAGCAGCATCAGATCGCCAGAAATCGTATGCGGACTTGAAACGGAAAGATATAGAGTATCAAGTCAGAGATAAAGTGTTTCTTAAAGTTTCACCGTGGAAAAAGGTACTCAAATTTGGCCGTAAAAGCAAATTGAACCCGAGATTTATCGGACCATACGAAATTACAGAACGGATTGGGCTGGTTGCTTATAGACTACTTTTGCCACCTGAACTTGAAAAGATTCATGATGTTTTTCATGTTTCGATGCTCCGTCGGTATAAATCTGATCCTTTTCATGTGTTTAATCCATCAGAGATTGGAATTCAGTCTGATTTGAGTTATGAAGAAGAACCGGTTCGTATTTTGGCTCGTGAAGTAAAAGAACTACAAAATAAGAAAATCTCATTAGTGAAAGTACTGTGGCTCAAACATGGGGTTGAAGAAGCGACTTGGGAGCCAGAGGACTCAACGAAAGAACATTATCCTAACCATTTCGTTGGTAAGATTTTAGGGGACAAAAATCCCTATGGGGGGAGAGTTGTGACAGCCCTAATTTGACCCTAGTCGGAAAGTGGTTTCGGAACCACAAAACTGAGACATGAAAATAATTAGATCTTATATTCTGTGCTTATTGTATGTGGAATTTGTATGTGTGAATATTTCGTGCCTTGATTTTATCAATTAGGTGTTAATTTATAAGAAAGGACTCAGGTGATAAGACTAGAAAATGTGATAGGTGAATTTTAAAGTGGCCAAATAATGCATGAATTATTGACATGGGGGACTTGCATGTCAAATGGACCACTTTTAATTTAGTGGCCGGCCATAATGATGGTTGATAGATAATATATGCATTTTATTTTAGCATTATAATAGTTAATGGCTTTATATTATGAAATAAAGAATAATTAAAATAAGAAAAGAGTGATAAAAACAATGTATGTTCATCTTTCTTTTCCCCATTGACGTAACTAGTGAAAGAAAAATAGAAGAAGAAGCCAAGGCATTCGGCCATGGTTATTTCATAAATCAAAGGTATGTTAATGTGATTTTTATGTAATTGTTTATGAAATTAAATTGATAAGCGCATTTTATAGTTAACCCATAGTTTAAATTCATGAATTGTTGAACATATGTGCATTTAGAAATTTGTTAAATTGTGATAATTTGATAGCTTTTGGCAGGTTTAGATGTTAAATTTGCTTATATAATGGCTGAATGAGTGTAATGTTAATGAATGATTAAGTTGAGTTTATTGTTGAGAGGTATGAAGTTGAAGTTGCCGTATATATATATGCTTTTGGGTAAGGAAATTTGTTTTTTTTTAAAGTAAGCATGTTCTTATTAAATTGAGCTTTGAATTGATGTAATTAAGTGGAAAATGAATTGATGGAGTTGTGAGTGTATAAATTTCCTTAGTTGGGGCAAAGCATGTGTTCGGCCATGTGAGTAAAATGTTAGATTTCGAATGTTTGAAGTTTTAAATTATAAATGGTTATTAGATGAGCCCTAAGCTTGTTAATCTTTGTTTGTGAAGTTGTCAATTGATATCTTAATTAGGGAATTGAATATTGTTTATAATTTGAAGTTATTGAAAGTCGAATTAAATGATAAATAACAATCGCCTATTGTGTTTATGTGAATATATATATGCTGAATGTAGTCTTGGATAAGTAAATTTTGATGTATTAGATTGGTAACATGGTTATGCCGATTGTGAAAATGTGATAAAGGTTCCAAGAAATAATTTAGTTGTTGGTGTTTTAAAGTGAATTGAAATGAAGTTTTGCCGAATGTGTTTATTGGTGTGTAAAAATTTGAATTGTAACGTTAAATCGTTAGTATGTGTTCTATGATTTTCGAATGTGAATTAAGGTAAATAATGTGGAGAATGATGAGTTGAGTTGTAAAATTTATGTATATGAATTAGTGGTTAATGGACAATCGGTCAAAGTGGTTAATATGCATTTGTATATGTTATAATGGTCGATTGTAATCAAGAATAAAGATGTGAATGAATGGTTGTTAATGAGTTGTCGTATGTTTCTTATTAAGAAAAATTGTTAATGTTTGAATCTAAATAAATTAGTTAAGTAATTAAACAAACCGATTTATTTTACCTAGCTCAAGAGCAAAAGGAACTTAACTCGGAAAAGGGAAAAGCGAAACAAATGGAATAGTCAATTCGTAGTTGTCCAACGACATTTAAGGTAAGTTCTTAAGTGTTTAATTTGATTTCATATACTTATTGATTAAATGAAAATAGCTAAGAGGATGTTGTTTTTATTTAGCTAATATGCCGAGTGAGAATGAATTAATACTATAAACTAAAGATAGCTAGTATAGCTAAGTCGAATTGGATATGGAATTATAACATGTTAAATGAGATTTATGATCAATGTACCATGTTGCATGGGTGATGAAAGAGGTTTCACCATTTGTGATTATTAGAACCTAAGGGTAACCATGTTTGGATATGATATTATTATTAATGATGTGAGATTGCCGAATGTAATTGAGGTATGGAATTCGAGTATAATACCTTATATCAAACATGTACTTTATTCGAATGATGAAAGCCTTTGTACAAATGTATATGTGTTTCGGCCAGTTGAAGCATAAGTTGTGAATCTATGAAACAACATGTGAATTGATTTTTTTTTGTAATGTGACATTCGGGCTGTGAGCCTACCGGACTATAATACCGATGATATGATATCGGGCTTCGAGCCTAGCAGGCTATAATGCCGGTGAGATGATATCGGGCTTCAGGCCTAGCAGGCTATAATGTCAGTGAGTTGATATCGGGCTTCGGGCCTAGCAGGCTAAAATGTCAGTGAGATGATATCGGGCTTCGAGCCTAGCAAGCGAAATGCCGGTGAATGAGTTCAGACTTAAAGTGTAGCAGGCTTCGTGCCGGTGATGAATTCGGGTTTAAAACCTAGCAAGCTTAATGCCAGTGATTTGATAAAAGTCTATGACTATGATACTTCGTGTTAGAACGACAATTAAATACATTCAATATATTAAGTTGGCCAGGTACGTGTCATGTACTTATATATGAGTTTGATTTGAATTCAATCATAAGTGTATAATGTGATGCATATGTGAATAAGTGTTATGACTATATCTATGATCATGATACATTTGGCCAAAGTGTGAAGTTATGTGAAAATATTTGATTTACTTATGTTATATGAATTCAGATTCAAGTGAAGTTAATATGCTAAATATGCGTTAAATGTTAGTATATATTCGGCCAAATGGCAATATACGTAAGAAATGTCACTTGAGAATTTGATTAATCGATTTATAATTGAATTTTATTGTTTGCATTGCTTAAAACTTACTAAGCTTACAGAAGCTTACTTCGTTTGTTATGTTTCTCTGTTTTTAGATCGTTGACTCCAGCCACTTGCTCGGGGATCGTCAGCAACTCGTCTCACTATCTATCGTTTCGGTACTATTATGTTTTGGAATTCGTATGGCATGTATAGAATAAACTTAAGTGAATGATATTTTGAGATGTTGTTGTATATAAGCCATGTGAATATGGTAACTTTGAATGTCGGTATAAGTCTAAATTTCGATCTTTGATTTTGTTTGGCTATGCATATAATTGCTAATGAACTTATATAAATGTGAATGTACAAATGTAGTGTTTTGGATTGGTAACTCTTCATAACCCACTCTGGTGACGGATACGGGTTATAGGGGTGTTACATTTTATTGGTATCAAAGCTACAGTTTAGTAGATTCGAGGACTAACGTAGTGTGCATGAGTCTAGCTATACATGCGATAAAGTGTTAAGACGATAGTGTGATGATTTCTAACAGTTGAAATGTGTTTTTCGTAAAGTAATGAATTTCGATCCCGATCGAGCGGTAGTTGATGATGTAGAGAGCATAGCGCCTGCTCCCGCGTACGGGACAGTGTCATTGGACTCTCAACCAAATGCTAGTAATCAAAATGATGAAGCTAACCAAGCCTTCTATGCTATGATGAACGATTGGTTTACCCAATATGCTCAAACTAATCCGGCTGTTTCACATCCCACACCCCTAACTAATACAACCCCTGCACCTGTGGTACCTCCGATAGTCGACCCGTTAAGATTGAACAAGCCCCCAGTTGATAGAATTCGAAAGCATGGGGTTATTGAGTTCAAGGCTACTGACAATGATGATGCCGAGCAGGCTAAGTTTTGGCTCAATAATACCATTCGTGTGTTTGATAAATTATCGTGCACACCCGATGAGTGCTTAAAATGTGCTATATCTCTATTACATGATTCTGCCTACTATTGGTGGAATACCTTGATTTCAGTTGTGCCGAGAGAACGGGTTACTTGGGAATTCTTTCAAACCGAGTTCCGGAAGAAATATATCAATCAAAGATTCATCGACCAGAAACGGAAGGAATTTCTCAAGCTCAAACAGGGCTCTATGATAGTTACCGATTACGAGCGAAAGTTTGTCAGACTCAATAGATATGCTCGGGAATGTGTTTCGTCTGAGGCTATCATGTGTAAACGCTTCGAGGACGGGTTGAATGAAGACATCAAACTGTTGGTGGGTATTTTGGAAATCAAAGAGTTTGTAGTACTTGTCGAGCGAGCTTGTAAAGCTGAAGAGCTTGATAAAGAGAAAAGAAAAGCTGATGATGGAGCTAGAGAGTTCCGTAAAAGATCTTCATGAAAATCTTTTCATCAGTCATCGGAGAAATTTAGAGATGACTCAGGCCGTTCTAAGAATACTTCAGGTTTTTCTAGACGGGACCGTGATCGACCCCCTGTGAGTACACGAGCCACCTCTGTTGCCAGTGTCAGTAATGATCGTCAAGATAGATCTGAGTGCAAGCATTGTGGAAAATGGCATTCAGGAAGCTGTAGATTTCATGACTGCTCTTGTTTCAAGTGTGGATCAGTTGATCACTTTATTAGAGACTGTCCGAAATTAGCTGAACAGAATACTGATCCGAGTAGGAGACCTAGTAACACTACAACACGAGGTAGACCACCTAGACATGCGGGTAATGCTAGTGGAAATCAAAGAGTGACCAAAGATACTGCTGTACGTTCTAAGGCTCGTGCTCCTACTAGAGCCTATGCTATACGAGTGCGCGAGGATGCTTCTTCACCAGATGTTATTATCGATACTTTCACTCTTTTTGATACTGATGTTATTGCTTTGATTGATCCCGATTCTACTCATTCATTTGTGTGTGAAACTTTGGCATCCAGTAAAACTCTACCTGTTGAGTCTACTGAGTTTGTGATTCGGGTGTCGAATCCTTTGAACCGTTATGTGCTAGTTGACAAAGTAAGAAATGTTCCCTGATGATCCGAGATTCTTCCTTTTCGGCTGATTTAATGTTATTACCATTTGACAAGTTTGATATCATTCTCAGTATGGATTGGTTAACTGTGCATGATGCAGTAGTGAATTGCAAGCAAAAGACAATTGATTTGAGATGTTCAAATAATGAGATAATTCGAGTTGAGTCTACCGATTTGAATGGATTACCGGCAGTGATATCCTCAATGTTGGCTCAGAAATATGTGAAAAATGGGTGTGAAGCATATCTTGCGTACGTGCTAGATAGTAAAGAATCAGAAAAGAAACTTGAGATTGTGCCCGTGGTTTGTGAATATCCGGATGTGTTCCCCGAGGAATTACCTGGATTACCCCCTGTTCGGGAGGTAGAGTTTGGTAATGAACTTGTACCAAGGACTACACCGATTTCGATAGCTCCGTATCGTATGGCACCAACTGAACTAAAAGAATTGAAATCTCAGTTGCAAGAGTTGACAGATAAAGGTTTTGCTCGACCGAGTTTTTCTCCCTGAGATGCACCAGTATTGTTTGTGAAAAAGAAAGATGGAACTATGAGAATATGTATTGATTATCGTCAACATAATAAAGTAACGATAAAGAATAAATATCTGTTGCCGCGAATCGATGATTTGTTTGATCAACTGAAAGGAGTCTCGGTATTTTTGAAGATAGACTTGAGATCGGGTTATTATCAGTTGCGCGTTAGAGATTATGATGTGCCTAAAACTACTTTCAGAATGAGGTACGGACACTACGAGTTCTTAGTGATGCCGTTTGGGCTTACTAATGCCCCTGCAGTTTTTATGGATCTAATGAATCGAATTTTCAGACAGTATTTGGATCGGTTGGTGGTCGTGTTTATAGATGACATTTTGATCTATTCACGAGACGAAACCGAGCATGCCGAACACTTGAAGTTAGTATTGCAGATTTTGCAAGACAAGCAGTTATATGCGAAGTTCAGAAAATGTGAGTTCTGGTTGAGGGAAGTCAGCTTTTTGGGGTATGTTGTATCCGCATTGGGTATCCAGTTGATCCAAGTAAAATTTTAGCTATATTCGATTGGAAGCCTCCGAGAAATATTTCAGAAGTTCGATGTTTTTGGGACTTGCCGGGTACTACAGACAGTTTGTGAAAGGTTTCTCGATGATAGCAACACTGATGACAAAATTGCTTCAGAAAGAAATCAAATTTGAGTGGTCAGAAAAGTGGCAGAAAAGTTTTGATCAATTGAAAACTCTTTTGACCGAAGCTCTAGTATTAGTTCAACCAGAATCTGGTAAAGAATTTGTGATCTACAGTGATGTGTCTCTGAATGGTTTGGGCTGTGTGTTGATGCAAGGGGGTAGAGTTGTAGCATACGCTTCGAGACAATTGAAGCCACATGAGAAAAACTATCTGACTCATGATCTCGAGTTGCTGCTATTGTTTTCGCTTTGAAAATTTGGCTCCACTACTTGTTCGGGGAAAAATGCCATGTGTATTCTGATAAAAAAAGCCTCAAATACTTGATGACTCAAAGAGATTTGAATTTGAGACAAAGACGTTGGCTAGAATTATTGAAAGATTATGAGCTTGTCATTGATTACCATCCAGGAAAGGCTAACGTGGTTGCTGATGCTTTAAGCCGTAAATCACTGTTTGTTTCGTGAGACATGAATGTGCACCTATCTGTGTCCACTGATGATGTGTTAGTAGTGGAGTTAAAAGCAAAACCGTTATTGATGCAACAAATCTGTGAAGCTCAAAAAGGTGATGATTATTTAATTGCAAAACGAGCACTATGTGTTTCGAAAGATAATTCAAAGGCTTTGATTGATAGAAATGATTGTTTGAGGTTCAGAAATCGATTATGTGTTCTGAAAAATTCAGAGCTTATTTCGATGATTTTGAACGAGGCTCATAGCAGCCGAATGGCAGTTCACCCAGGTAGCACGAAAATGTACAACAATCTAAAATGTCAGTACTGGTGACACGGTATGAAACGAGACATTTCTGACTATGTCAACAAGTGAAAGCGAAACATCAACTGCCTTCGGGATTACTTCAACTGATCATGATACCCGAGTGGAAGTGGGATCGAGTCACGATGGATTTTGTATCTGGGTTGTCATTGTCTCTGAGCAAGAAAGATTCAATCTGGGTTATTGTTGATAGATTGACTAAGTCAGCCCATTTCATGCCCGTTCGCACCGATTATTCCCTCGAAAAGCTAACCAAATTATACATTTCTCAGATTGTGAGATTACACGGGGTGCCCATTTCTATTGTGTCGGATAGAGATTCGAGATTCACATCGCGGTTTTGGAAGAAATTGCAAGAAGCATTGGGTACTAAGTTGCATTTTAGCACTACTTTTCATCCCCAGACCGATGGTCAATCCTAGCGAATTATTCAGATACTCGAGGATATGTTGAGATGTTGCATCCTTGAGTTTAGTGCCTCGTGGGAACAATACTTGTCTTTGGTTGAATTCGCATACAATAATAGTTTTCAATCGAGTATCAAGATGGCACCTTACGAAGCTTTTTACAGTCGTAAATGTCATACACCTTTGTTTTGGACCAAACTCAGTGAGAATAAGATTTACGGAGTTGATTTGATTAAAGAGACCGAACAGAAAGTAAAAGTGATCCGTGAAAGTCAGAAAGCAGCATCAGATCGTCAGAAATCGTATGCGGACTTGAAACGGAAAGATATAGAGTATCAAGTCAGAGATAAAGTGTTTCTTAAAGTTTCACCGTGGAAAAAGGTACTCAAATTTGGCCGTAAAAGCAAATTGAACCCGAGATTTATCGGACCATACGAAATTACAGAACGGATTGGGCTGGTTGCTTATAGACTACTTTTGCCACCTGAACTTGAAAAGATTCATGATGTTTTTCATGTTTCGATGCTCCGTCGGTATAGATCCTGTAACACCCCGAACCCGAGACCGACACCGGAGTCGGACACGAGATGTTAACAAACTTTGAAAAATTTTTCCAGACACTGCCCAGTCTGAGTACTAGTCGCTTCAAAAATCATATCTTGAGTTTCACAACTCGAAAATCAGTTTAGTGATTTTATCTGAAACTAGACTCATGTCCCCACCTATGTATTTTTTTCTAGAATTTTTGGTCGGGCCAATTAGTACAGTTTATTAGTCAAAGTCTCCCATGTTACAGGGGTCGACTACACTGACCTTTTCCCATTACGACTTGGATATCTCTCTGCACAGAGCTTCAATACTGATACCGTTTGTTTCTATGGAAACTAGACTCAGAGAGGAATCCATACATATATGGTATGACCCCTAATTATCTCTGGTCAATTTATAGTGAATTTCCAAAGTCGGAATAGGGAATCCAGAAACTGTTCTGGCCCTGTTCCACAAGAACCCGAATATCTCTTACTGTACTGTTCATATGATTGTTTCGTTACTTTCATATGAAAGTAGATTCATCAAGGTTCGATTACGTAATTTATTCACTATTTAATTCCACTCCTACGAATTCTTGTGATTTTTCCAATCCATACCACTGCTGCTGTCAGCCTCTGTTTTCAAAGTAAACCTTACCTATTTTCGGGGTTTCATGGACCAACTAGGGCCTTGTCATACATATGCCCACATATGATCATACTTAGCCATTCCAATGGCTGATCATTTGCTCAACACTTCCATTCCAACTATAGTTACATCATGAAACCATCTATACATTCATAAACACGAATGGTCTAATGCCATACTCCACTTCTACAAGCCATTTTCGCATGGCTGTACACTTATACATTTCATAAAGTACTCGAAAAACAACAATGGGTAGTCCTATACATGCCATATCAAAATTCAACCAAAATAGTACCCAAAAGAGCCTTTGATAGTGTGGGCAACTTCGACTTCAAGATCCCGCGTCCGATAGCTGGAGAACCAAAAATCTATAAAACAGAGGAGCAGTGTAACGAGTAAGCAATTTATGCTTAGTAAGTTTTGAGCAAGGAATTCCAGCATAAACAAAGAATAACACACATTTAGCTAAACGGAATATTTCATAATACACAATTTACCGATACCAAACTTGCTTCACAACATTAACAACCCTTATGTACATACACAATAGACTAACTTAGCCGAAGGCCGGTAGCTCGTTTATCAATTGAGCGAACATTTATTTGTAAGGGCTCGATTAAATTCAACACATACGTAACATATCCCCATATTGGGATGTTTTTCGAGTATTCGCTGGAATTTTACAGCAAGCTCATTCATTACCAAATCACGTACCTTCGGGATTTAACCGGATATAGCTCCTCGTTCAAATGCCTTCGGGACATAGCCCGGTTTTAGTAACTCACACAATGCCTTCGGGACATAACCCGGATTTAATAACTCGCACGAATGCCTTCGGGACTTAACCCGGATTTAGTATCTCGCACAAAGGCCTTCGGGGTTTAACCCGGAATTTGTATCTCGCACAAATGCCTTCGGATCTTAGTCCGGGTATATTCCCTTAGCACAAAGCCTTCGGGACTTAGCCCGGACAGCATTCAATTAATCATGCACATCTAACAATAATTCATGGCACATTCATATTTCATTTTCATTTGCGAAACTCAAACACAAGGCACATATCGTCCTTGCACATTCGGCTCAATAGCCACACATAGAGCATGATTTAATCACATCGTAATTTAAGCTCTCTTACTCAAGAACTTACCTCGGGTGTTGTCGAACGATTCCGCTAGCTATTCAACCACTTTTTCCTTCCCTTTATCGGATTTATTTCCCCTTTGCTCTTGAGCTTAATTAAACAAATAAATTGATTTCATCATTTAGGCATCAAAAAGATGAACACAAGGCACTTAGCCCATATTTATACATTAGACATTAAAGTCTCATACATGCAAAAATCATGCATCAACACAACATATTAGCTAATTTCTTTCCCCTTGGCCGAATATGCATGTCTATTTTTGGGGTCGATTTCAACACTTAATACACACATATACACACTAGTAAAGCATCCTCCCCCTTTTCATCAATTTAACACATGCATTGCTCATTAACATGCAAAGTTACATTCGGCCTTAGCACACATCTTGCTAGCCGATTCTTCTCCATTTAGCAACCAATGCACATATGTGCTCACACAAAAATGCTAAAAAGGAGGTTCAAGAATCATCAAGCCATCATCACATGCATCATTAACAAGCTTCATATTTTGCATGCAATGGCATTAACACAACCTCCACCTAGGCCGAATCTTAACTCATCCTCATGCCTCATCACCACAACATCAAACACCAACCAAGAATGATGCATCCATGGTCAAGTGCCAATTCCATCACATAGCAAGATTTAGACCATGGGCTAGGTAGAACTCAAGCTAACAACTAAAACATGCATGCATCTCATGGAACATCATCAAACATACCTTAGCCTAGCTACATGCATGGCCGAATCTCTTCACCTTTCTTTTTCTTTCCTCCTTAAAATTTTTGGCCAAGGATGAACCAAAGGATGAGAAAATTTTTTCTTTGTTTTTCTTTCTAATTTAGGCTAAATGAAGGTGAGAAAAGGATGAACAAAGATCTTCTCCTCTCTTTTCTTTAGCTCACGGCAATGGGGGGGGAAAGAATCAACTACACACTTTTTTTTTTGTGTATTCATCATACTCCTTTTCATTATTTAATTTCCATGCCTATTATTTTATTTTTTTCCACCCATGATGCACCAACAAAACATGTTTATGACATGTCTTGGCCATCAAACTTGGTCTACCATGCTTGTCATGGCCGGCCACTACTAGTAGGGGGGAATTTGACATGCAAGTCCCCCCTTTGTCCACATGCACTAATAGGTCCTCACACATTGACCTATCACATTTTAGAATTTTCTCACATAAGTCCTATTGACTAAATTCACATGAAATCAACCAAATTGAAGCTTGAAATTTTCACACATTCATAATTACATATTCTAGACAATAAGTATCACATTCAAACATTTCGGTGACTCGATTTAGCGGTCCCGAAACCACTTCCCGACTAGGGTCAACTTTGGGCTGTCACAACTCTCCCCCACTTAAGAAATTTTCGTCCCCGAAAATCTTACCGGTAAATAGGTTTGGGTATCGTTCTTTCATCGAGCTCTCGGTCTCCCAAGTAGCTTCCTCGATCCCGTGTTTGAGCCATAACACCTTTACTAGCGGAACTCTTTTGTTTCGCAACTCCTTCACTTCACGAGCTAGGATACGCATCGGTTCTTCCTCATAGCTCATGTCGACTTGAATTTCAACCTCTGATGGGCTAATTATATGCGATGGATCAGATCGATAACGTCGAAGCATCGAAACATGAAAGACGTCATGAATCTTTTCAAGCTCCGGGGGCAAAATCAATCTATACGCAACCGGACCAACTCGTTCGGAGATTTCGTACGGCCCAATGAATCTTGGGCTCAACTTGCCCTTACGGCCGAACCTGAGTATCTTTTTCCAAGGTGAAACCTTAAGGAACACTTTGTCTCCCACCTGATACTCGATGTCTTTTCGTTTCAAATCTGCGTACGACTTCTGACGATCCGTGGCTACCTTCAGACTTTCACGGATTACCTTTACTTTCTGTTCAGCATCTTTAATCAAATCAACTCCGAAAATTTTACTTTCACCGAGCTCGGTCCAAAACAATGGTGTACGGCATTTACGACCGTACAAAGCCTCGTAAGGTGCCATCTTAATACTTGATTGAAAACTATTGTTGTAAGCGAATTCAATCAAAGGTAAATACCGTTCCCATGAACTACTGAACTCGAGGATGCAACATCTCAACATATCCTCAAGTATCTGAATTATCAGCTTGGATTGACCATCGGTTCGGGGGTGAAAAGCAGTGCTAAAATGCAGCTTGGTACCCAGAGCTTCTTGCAATTTCTTCCAAAATCGTGAGGTGAATCTCGGATCTCTATCCGACACGATAGAAACAGGTACCCCGTGTAATCTCACAATTTGATAAACGTACAATTCAGCTAGTTTATCCAATGAAAAATCCGTACGTACGGGGATGAAATGAGCCGACTTAGTCAGTCTATCAACAACAACCCATATCGCATCCTTCTTACTTGCTGACAAGGGCAGTCCGGACACAAAGTCCATTGTGACTCGATCCCATTTCCACTCGGGTATCATGATCGGCTGGAGTAATCCTGAAGGCACTTGATGTTCCGCTTTCACTTGTTGACATATCAAACATCTCGAAACAAAGTCGGAGATGTCCCGTTTCATACCATGCCACCAAAATTGACGTTTCAAATCGTTGTACATTTTCGTACTCCCCGGGTGAATTGACATTCGGCTACAATGGGCTTCGTTCAGAATCATCGAAATGAGTTCCGAATTCCTGGAACACATAAACATTTTGAACCTCAAACAATCATCATCATCAATTTGAAACTCCGATTCCTCGTTCGGAAAACACTTAGCCCGTTTTGCAACCAATTCATCATCGACTTTCTGAGCTTCACGAATTTGGTGAGTCAATAATGGTTTAGCTTTTAATTCAGCTACTAACACATTGTCTGGTAGAACAGACAAATGCACGTTCATCGCTCGTAAAGCAAACAATGACTTCCGGCTTAAGGCGTCCGCAACCACGTTAGCCTTTCCCGGGTGGTAATCAATGACAAGCTCGTAATCTTTCAACAACTCAAGCCAACGTCTTTGTCGCAGATTCAAGTCTCGTTGAGTCATCAAATATTTGAGACTTTTGTGATCCGAAAATACATGGCACTTCTCACCAAACAGATAATGTCGCCATATTTTTAAAGCAAACACGATGGCAGCTAGTTCGAGATCATGGGTCGGATAATTCCTCTCGTGTGGCTTCAATTGTCTCGACGCATAGGCCACGACTCGACCTTCTTGCATCAATACGCAACCCAACCCAAGTAGGGATGCGTCACTATAAATGACAAACTCTTTACCTGATTCGGGTTGCACCAAAATTGGAGCTTCAGTCAAATGAGTTTTCAGTTGGTCGAAACTTTTCTGACATTTCTCCGTCCACTCGAACTTAACATCCTTTTGAAGTAGCTTCGTCATTGGTGTGGCTATCATCGAGAAACCTTTCACAAATCGTCGGTAATAACCGGCGAGCCCCAAAAAGCTCCGAACTTCAGTAATATTTCTCGGAGGTTTCCAGTCAAGTATGGCTGAAATTTTGTTCGGGTCAACTCGAATACCCGACGCGGATACCACATGACCCAAGAAGCTAACCTCTCTTAACCAGAACTCACACTTACTGAACTTAGCATATAACTGCTTATCCCGCAAAATTTGCAGCACTAGCCTCAGATGCTCAGCATGTTCGGTCTCATCTCTTGAATAGACCAAAATGTCATCAATGAACACAACTACGAACCGATCCAAATACGGTCTGAAGATCCGATTCATCAAATCCATAAATACTGCAGGGGCATTAGTGAGCCCAAACGGCATCACTAAGAATTCGTAGTGACCATATCTCGTTCTGAAGGCAGTTTTAGGAATATCTGAATCTCGAATTCGCAACTGATAATAGCCCGATCTCAAATCTATTTTTGAGAACACTGAGGCTCCCTTCAGTTGGTCGAACAAATCATCGATGCGCGGCAACGGATATTTGTTCTTTATCGTCACTTTATTCAGCTGACGATAGTCAATGCACAACCTCATGGTTCCGTCCTTCTTTTTCACGAACAATACTGGTGCACCCCAAGGTGAGAAACTTGGTCGAGCGAAACCTCTATCCGTCAGTTCTTGCAACTGAGCTTTCAACTCCTTTAACTCGGTTGGTGCCATACGATACGGAGCTATCGAATCGGCGTAGTCCCAGGTACAAGCTCAATACCAAACTCTACCTCCCGAACAGGTGGTAAACCCGGTAATTCTTCCGGAAAAACATCCGGGTATTCACAAACCATCGGCACAGATTCGGGTTTCTTTTCTAATTCTTTGCCATCAAGTACATACGCAAGGTATGCTTCGCACCCTTTTCTTACATATTTCTGTGCCAACATTGCTGATATTACAGCTGGCATCCCCTCCAAGTCCGCAGACTCAATTCGGACTACTTCGTTATTTGCGCACCTCAAATCAATAGTCTTGCTCTTGCAATTCACAATCGCATCATGCGCGGTCAACCAATCCAAACCAAGGATAACATCAAATTCATCAAACGGCAAAAGCATCAAGTCCGCCGGAAAATAGGAACCTCGAATTTCCAGGGGACATTTCTCACACACTTTGTCGACAAGCACGTAATGACCCAAGGGATTTGACACCCGAATTACAAACTCAGTAGACTCAATAGGTAAAGTCTTACTGGATGCTAAGGTTTCACATATCTAAGAATGAGTAGAACCGGGTCAATCAAAGAATTACATTAGTATCAAAGAGAGTGAATGTACCGGTAATAACATCAGGCGAAGAAGCATCCTCGCGGGCACGTATAGCATAAGCTCTAGCAGGCGCACGAGCTTCGGATCTGGTTATATCATCTCTAGATCCTCTCTGACCACCACTAGCATTGCCCGTATTTCCAGATGGTCTACCTCGAGCAGTGGTAGCACCCGGTTTCCCACTCTGATTTTCATTCTGTTCAAACAACCTCGGGCAATCTTTAATGAAGTGGTCAACTGATCCGCACTTGTAACAGGAGCGGTCAGGGAATCTACAACTCCCCGAATGCCATTTACCGCAATATCGACATTTCGTTCTATCTCGACGTTCATTCCCAACACTGGCGACCGAAGTGCCTCGTGTACCCACAGGGGGTCGATCACGATCTCGTCTAAAAAGGCCCGAAGTGCCTCTAAACTGGCCCGCATCATCTCGAAATCTCTTCGATGTCTGTTGAAGAGACCTTCCCGAGGATCTTTTACGAAACTCTCCAGTTCCCTCATCAACTCTTTGCTTTTCTTTTCTAAGCTCTTCGGCTTTACAAGCTCGTTCAACAAGTACCACGAACTCTCGTATTTCAAGAACGCCAACGAACATTTTTATATCTTCATTCAGCCCATCCTCGAAGCGTTTACACATAATAGCTTCGGACGAAACACATTCCCGAGCGTATTTGCTAAGTCTAACAAATTTTCGCTCGTAATCAGTAACCGACATGGAGCCTTGCTTAAGCTCAAGAAATTCCTTCCGTTTTTGATCAACAAATCTCTGACTGATATACTTTTTCCGAAACTCAGTTTGGAAAAACTCCCAAGTTACTTGCTCTCGGGGCACAACAGAAGTCAGAGTACTCCACCAATAGTAGGCAGAATCACGTAGCAAGGAGATAGCACACTTTAGGCATTCATCGGGTGTACAGATAGCTCATCGAGTACCCGGATAGTGTTGTCCAGCCAAAATTCAGCTTGCTCGGCATCATCGCTATCCATAGCCTTAAATTCAGTAGCCCCATGTTTTCGGATTCTGTCAACTGGGGGCTTATTTGACCTTATTTGGTCCGTTACCGGTGGTATTGTAGGTGCGGGGGTAGTATTTGTCGGGAATGGAGGTTGTGGAACAGCCATATTAGTTCGAATGTATTGGTTGAACCAATCATTCATCACGCTATAGAATGCTTGTCTAGCTTCATCATTCGGATTACTAGCATTAGGTTGAGAGTCTGCCGGCACTGTCCCTTGTGCGGGAGCAGGCGCTACACTCTCAAGATCATCAGCTACCTCTCGGTCACGATCGGGATCCATTACTATAAACACATTTACAATTGTCAGAAATCACCACACTATCAAGTAATCACATAAAATGGCATGTATAGCTAGACCCAACACATTACGGTAGTCCTAGAATCGACTAAACCGTAGCTCTGATACCAATTTAATGTAACACCCCGAACCCGAGACCGACACCGGAGTCGGACACGAGATGTTAACAAACTTTGAAAAATTTTTCCAGACACTGCCCAGTCTGAGTACTAGTCGCTTCAAAAATCATATCTTGAGTTTCACAACTCGAAAATCAGTTTTGTGATTTTTCCCTGAAACTAGACTCATGTCCCACCTATGTATTTTTTCTAGAATTTTTGGTGGGCCAATTAGTACAGTTTATTAGTCAAAGTCTCCCATGTTACAGGGGTCGACTACACTGACCTTTTCCCATTACGACTTGGATATCTCTCTGCACAGACTTCAATACTGATGCCGTTTGTTTCTTGGAAACTAGACTCAGAGAGGAATCCATACATATATGGTATGACCCTAATTATCTCTGGTCAATTTATAGTGAATTTCCAAAGTCGGAACAGGGAATCCAGAAACTGTTCTGGCCCTGTTCCACAAGAACCGAATATCTCTTACTGTACTGTTCATATGATTGTTTCGTTACTTTCATATGAAAGTAGATTCATCAAGGTTCGATTACATAATTTATTCACTATTTAATTCCACTCCTACGAATTCTTGTGATTTTTCCAATCCACACCACTGCTGCTGTCAGCCTCTGTTTTCAAAGTAAACCTTACCTATTTTCGGGGTTTCATGGACCAACTAGGGCCTTGTCATACATATGCCCACATATGATCATACTTAGCCATTCCAATGGCTGATCATTTGCTCAACACTTCCATTCCAACTATAGTTACATCATGAAACCATCTATACATTCATAAACACGAATGGTCTAATGCCATACTCCACTTCTACAAGCCATTTTCGCATGGCTGTACACTTATACATTTCATAAAGTACTCGAAAAACAACAATGGGTAGTCCTATACATGCCATATCAAAATTCAACCAAAATAGTACCCAAAAGAGCCTTTGATAGTGTGGGCGACTTCGACTTCAAGATCCCGAGTCCGATAGCTGGAGAACCAAAAATCTATAAAACAGAGGAGCAGTGTAACGAGTAAGCAATTTATGCTTAGTAAGTTTTGAGCAAGGAATTCCAGCATAAACAAAGAATAACACACATTTAGCTAAACGGAATATTTCATAATACGCAATTTACCGATATCAAACTTGCTTCACAACATTAACAACCCTTATGTACATACACAATAGACTAACTTAGCCGAAGGCCGGTAGCTCGTTTATCAACTGAGCGAACATTTATTTGTAAGGGCTCGATTAAATTCAACACATACGTAACATATCCCCATATTGGGATGTTTTTCGAGTATTCGCTGGAATTTTACAGCAAGCTCATTCATTACCAAATCACGTACCTTCGGGATTTAACCGGATATAGCTCCTCGTTCAAATGCCTTCGGGACATAGCCCGGTTTTAGTAACTCACACAATGCCTTCGGGACATAACCCGGATTTAATAACTCGCACGAATGCCTTCGGGACTTAACCCGGATTTAGTATCTCGCACAAAGGCCTTCGGGCTTAACCCGGAATTTGTATCTCGCACAAATGCCTTCGGATCTTAGTCCGGTATATTCACTTAGCACAAAGCCTTCGGACTTAGCCCGGACAGCATTCAATTAATCATGCACATCTAACAATAATTCATGGCACATTCATATTTCATTTTCATTTGCGAAACTCAAACACAAGGCACATATCGTCCTTGCACATTCGGCTCAATAGCCACACATAGAGCATGATTTAATCACATCGTAATTTAAGCTCTCTTACTCAAGAACTTACCTCGGGTGTTGTCGAACGATTCCGCTAGCTATTCAACCACTTTTTTCCTTATCGGATTTATTTCCCCTTGCTCTGCTTAATTAAACAATAAATGATTTCATCATTAGCCAAAAAGATGAAAAAAACTTAGCCATAATACATTAGACAAAGTCATACATGCAAAAATCATGCACAACACAAATTAGCTAATTTTTTCCTGCGAATATGCATGTCTATTTTTGGGGTCGATTTCAACACTTAATACACACATATACACACTAGTAAAGCATCCCCCCTTTCTCAATTTCCATCATGCTCATTAACTGCAAGTACTTCGGCCTTAGACACTCTTGCTAGCCGATCTTCTCCATTCACCATGCACATATGTCCACAAAATGCTAAAAAGGAGTTCAAGAATCAAACAATCACATCACAAACAAGCATATTAGCAAAGCTTACATCACCTGCCGAATTCCATTAACCACCTCCAAACCGTAGCCAAAAATCAAAGCTTACATCTCCTCATTGGCCTCCATCACACAACATCTAATGCAGCCGAATCTCTTCACCTTTCTTCTTCTTTCCTCCTTAAAATTTTTGGCCAAGGATGAACCAAAGGATGAGAAAATTTTTTCTTTGTTTTTCTTTCTAATTTAGGCTAAATGAAGGTGAGAAAAGGATGAACAAAGATCTTCTCCTCTCTTTTCTTTAGCTCACGGCAATGGGGGAAAAAGAATCAACTACACACTTTTTTTTTGTATTTCATCATACTCCTTTTCATTATTAATTTCCATGCCTATTATTTTATTTTTTTCCACCCATGATGCACCAACAAAACATGTCTATGACATGTCTTGGCCATCAAACTTGGTCTACCATGCTTGTCATGGCCGGCCACTACTAGTAGGGGGGAATTTGACATGCAAGTCCCCCCTTTGTCCACATGCACTAATAGGTCCTCACACATTGACCTATCACATTTTAGAATTTTCTCACATAAGTCCTATTGACTAAATTCACATGAAATCAACCAAATTGAAGCTTGAAATTTTCAC